>NC_135539.1:87246847-87597680 GCF_045843805.1 Urocitellus parryii | reverse complement strand
TTGCTTAGCACTCATTGCTGAGGTTGGCTTTGGACTCGGGATCCTCCTGCCTCAGCCTCCCAAGCTTTCTGGGATTACAGGCCTGCACCATTACACCCAGCCATGTTTTTTTTTTTCTGAAATTTCTACTAAAGTCTGTGCACAGCAGTGCTCAATAAATATTTGTTGAACAAATACTCCTATAGGTAAGTGATAAAGGAAGAATTTAGTCTTTCCAACATGAAGATCAGAAAGTATATGACCTACATGTAGAAATCAAAAGCAAACCATGAAATATTTTGATACATCCACTGTGAACACTATTTTCTGACTTTAAGCACATTAATGTGCACATACATGCAAGTAGGCATGCACACAAATACACTTCCTTTCTGAGGATAAAAATGCAGGACACACATAGAGTACATTTGGATTTAGGAAAATTGCAGTATTTCCACTGGAAAAAAATGTAGAATATTTAAAAATTACATTTAAGTATGTAGAAATGTATGATAGCACACATATAATTTAGGACATCTTACCAACCATTGGGAAACAATAAACTCACAAGCATGCAATTGAGATAGAGAGAATTTAACTCTGAAGGTGGGAATACATGCTTGTAGGCTTTTCTTATGCACATTCATTTGGAAATTTAAAAAAAAAATTTGCTTCCAAAAGCAATTTCTGGAATCCTTTGAGAATCATTTGACTTTTCTGTTGCTCAAGTGTATCCACATGGCTCTAACACCTCAGGCAAAATATGAACTAACACCATGTTGGCATGTTCACAAGGCCATGCATTTGGGAGTAATTTTCTTTCTTTGGTGGTGGAGATAAAATTAGGGAAACAGATTTTGGACAGAGAGATGGTAAGGCATTGGTTAGGGCAGTTGCCACACATGGTCAGTAAGAATAGAATGTAACTGGTTTTCTGACACTTAAGGTGATGAAAGGTATGCCACCTTTTATCCAAGTTCATGGGATGCTGACAATGTATTTTCCCAGATCTGCCTAAGAAAAACTTTTGGCCTTACCTCTAACCCATTCCATACTTTCCCTTTTTTAAAAAAGCATCCAACACATTTTTCAACACTTTAAAGAATTGCTGATTCATCATTCCATTCCATTTAGGAAACAATTATTGAGGGCTTATGTGTCAGACTTCACAAGAAATACAGAAATGAATAGAAGGCCCTTGCTCTCCAAAAGTTGTTCCTAACCTGATAGAAGAAAAAAAAAAGAAAAAACTCTGTAAATAAACAGATAATAACAATACAAAAAGCAATAATATCAATAAAGGCAGTGGCCAGCAATTATTAAAAATACAAAACTGCCAGGCCTGGTGATTACCTCCTTTATACATTATTTAATTCTTACTCAACACTCTAAAAATATGTTTGTTACTTCAATTTTTTGAATGTGTAAATTGAGGCTTGGAGAAGTTAAGGAACTTGCTAAAAATCACAGACATAGTTCATTTTACTTCTAGGATTTGAACTCAAGTTTTAGATGCCACTAGAGCTTATGATTTTCAACTCCAAGGTCAAAGGATGCATAGAAATAAAGGGGCTATTGATCCTCTGGATCATGAACTAGTTCATGGAAATGAAAGAAAGTTTATAGAATCAGAGGAAGCTGGTTTGAGGTAAATGGTGTGAACCTCCTTCTAAGGAGACACTCGGGGTAGCCCTTGCAGACAGCCACCTGGTATGGCTCAGGTTACACTGTGTCTGAGCAGTTTGCCTTCTTAGGCTGGCACAGGCTCTAAACTGTCTGCTTTCTCCATGAAAGCATGGTTTACATTCTCAAAGCATCAAAGTCCATAATATTAGTTGCAACTCACCTCCTTCCAAACCTATTCCTCAGCAATGCACAGATGTATACTATGTTATCAGCTTCCCATATCTGTGACAAATACATGAGATAATTCATATTAAAAAGACAAAAGGTTTATTTTTGTTTCATAGTTTTGAAGTTTCTAGTCCATGACAGGTTGGCTCTGTTGCTTTTGGAGTTTTGGTGAAGCAGCACATCACGGCAGGAGAATGACAGAGAAAAATGCCTCACCTCATGGAGAAAACAACAAAGCTTTTTTTTAAGTCTAAACATGTCTCCTGCAAAGTTTCAGATATAGTTATATTAATTTTTTGTTGTTTATCTGAAATGGAAAGAGATAGGGGTTGGGGTCCTCTAATCTCCTTTGAGGACATGCCCTTAATTGCCTAAATACCACCCTCCATTAGGCCCCACTTCTTAACGTTTCCATTATCTCCCAATAGTGCCATACTTGGTACCAAACCTTTATCACAACATTTGGGAAACACTTCAGATCCAAAGGATAGCATACATTGAAAAGTGGAGCAAGTGTTTTTGAAATTTACTTAAATAAGAGTTCATAGAGTGCATACAAAGCCTTGTTTTTATCTCTGCATCCAAAGTGACAATAATTTTGGAAATATTATACTGGTATGTTTTACACAGACTTTTAATACCATATAATCTCTTCAACTTTGGACCTTCAAACTGACTCTTTAGTCTTCAATCCCCTGTGAAATCACTTCTTTTCAAACCTCTTCTGGAGTATAAGCAAGGGAAAACACTCTTCAAAATGGTGATTTCATATCCAGAAAGTGAAGGAAAAGAGAAAAGAATAAAAGAACAGAAAAATCCTGTGTTCTCACAGATATCTATGGCTCCATCCAGGTATTTTTTATTTTAACATTGTTGATTTAAGAAAACATACTAATAGCCTGGTTTCTATTTGTGGTTCCACAGTTAGGTGATCTCAGTCAAGTCATTTAATTTGTCTAAATATCAATTAATATAATCCAAAGATCTGCAATAAGACCTACCCTGTACCTCTTAGATTTTGAAAATCAAGTTGAAAAAATGTAGTGTTTTAGAGGAAAACTATACATAGAGTGTGTGTGTGTGTGTGTGTGTGTGTGTGTGTGTGTATATATATATATATATATATATATATATATATATATACTTCATGTATATAGCAATACTCATATTCCCTTGCTCAATAGAAAGTATCATGAACATAGCAATTGAAAAAAATGCATATTAGCTCACAGTTTTATAGGTCTCAGCTGGGAACTATGTGCAAGAATCAGAAATCAGGGTGTTGGTGGGCTCAGCTCTTATCTGGAGACTCTGAGAAAGAATCCATTTCTACGTCATGTGGTTTGGGTAGAATTCAATTCCTTGCAATTTTCATGCAGAGATCCTTGTTTTCTTGCAAGCTGTTGGCTAAGAGCTGTCCTTAGTTCCTTCAAGTCTCCTACATTCCTTCCCACGTGGCTTTCTCCATCTTCAAAGTCAGCCGTAGAGCATGGAGTCCTTCTCACATTCCAAATCTGATTTCCTCTTCTGTCCTCTCTTGGCTCTCCTTTTCTACCAACCAGAGAAAGCACTCTGCTTTCAAAGGTTCATTTGCTCAGATTAGGCACCCTAGAAAATCTCCCCACCTTGAGGTAAACTATGCCCTGCAGAACTGCCTATGACAACATGACCATGGGAGTGGTAGTTTACTGCATTCACAGATTCCGGAGATTAGGGTGTGAAATCTTGGGAGTCATTTTTGGAATTCTTTCCACTACATGAAGGTGTCAGGTTTAGCAACTAAAAGTATAAGATGCTCAGTTATATTTGAATTTTAAGAAAACAACAAAGTCTAAACATGTCTCCTGCAATGTTTCAGATATAGTTTCATTAATTTTTTTGTTGTTTTTCTGAAATTGAAATTGAGTTGGGCATTCTATATTTTGTGTGGCAACCATGACAAATCTATAAACCACTGTTACATTCCTTTTCTTACTCTGCCAAAAAACTAGTTTCCACCTGTGCAGAGACATTCATTTAATAATATTGCTGCTTGGGGTTTGATGAAAAGTTATATTATAATGAATATACTTTCACACAGGAACTACTCTGTGCCTAGGAATTCAAAATTATTATTAAATTTAGCTGTAAAGGGAAGAATGTCAAACTCTTTTGAGTGACTATTATATATCAAATATCAAAATAGGCATATAAATAAGAGATTGACTTGACTTTATGCTTTATAACATAACTGCCAAAGATTAACATTATCAATAGACCCTCCATCTCCATTTCACAAACTGTATTAATCATGTCTTTTTCTTTTCTGGATTTTGGATGCTTCAACATCTTGGGGGGTTGCTAAACCTGTAGGGTCTGCCCTTCTCAGGGCTAGCAAATTCCTCAAGATAGCTCTCCATTCTTGAAGCACACTTTCCATACACAAACCAACCAATCCAAACTCCAAACCCCTACCACTTTATGGAGCTCTCATCCTCTGAGCCACAATCTACCTGCCCCCATCATCCCCAGGAACCTGAACCAGGCAACAGGAGCAGCTCTCCGCCCAGAGTTTATTGAAACTGTTCAAACCAGCTGATCTATACTTGCTTAGCCTGCATGTTCCTTTCTGTGGACACTAAAAAACAGTTTCAATAAAGACTTCCTCTCACTCTCTCTGCCTCCAGTGCTTCCCTGTAGCTCTACATGGTAGGCCTCATCCTGTTCCTGTAAGTATGAAAAATTTCTTCCATCACGACAGGCATATCCATGTCTGCATATCTTATATCTGATTAAAAAGAATCCCAGGTACCCTTAAAACATTAATCTTGAGTGAAATGCACACTTTATGCATATTATTTTGAAAGTCATTGGGCAGGAGGAGGCCTGGAGAAGAACACAAGAATGGCTAAAACTCAGGATGGACTCCTGCCCAGGGAGTGAATGGTTTGGGTAGGGAGAGGGAAGTCCTGAAGGTGTATGTTTCATGCCTCTAGATTCCAGGCTGAACCGTGTCTTAAAGTGCTGCCTTGATCTTATTTTCTCACCTCATCACTCCCTTTTCCCCAGAAGCTAAAGACTGGATATCACAAGTCTTCAGGAAAATCACCAAGTCTTCTACTTCAGCTGGATCCCTGGGGAAAAATATAATTCAACAAAGCAAAAATGTCCACATGTATAAATACATAATCACCTATAAGTATAAAATGTTTACATTTGAAAACTTTAGTTTTTAGTTTGAGGCCTACCTGTAAAATTTTAATTCCCTTATTCATTGCCTTCTCCATTTACTAGCTGTCAAATAGGAAAAGTGTTTGGGGGAACTTTTGTCCAAATGGTAAGTTCCATCCAGAATTTTCATTTTAAGGTGAAATGAAGGTTTGTAGGATTTTAGATTGAAGGACTGGAAGCAAGACTCATATTAGAGAATTATGTGTAGAAACTTTGGCTAGGCTTTAATTGTGTACTGTAATATGGATTATGGGTACATCCTTGCTCATCATTCTTTATACTTTTCATATGACAGAATGGTTCCATAATAATAGAAAACAAATGGCAAAAAATGGGAAAGAAATATCAAACACATTTGACTAAGGATGAGCTATGAAAGGAGGATGAGACATCTGAATAAGAATTTTAAATTTTATATGCAGCATATCAAGTTGAAAATTTAAGACCCAAACTTCAGTTACTTTATGGGAGGCAGAACCTTATTTCTCAACTGTTTTTCCCACATTCAACCCCATCCTCCTCTAAGATGTATGATAGTGATAATAGACAATATTTGTTTAGTCATGGACCATACAACTAGTGGCGCCTGAATTTTCATACTTAATCCTCACAACGACCTTCCAGGGTGGTGCTATTATTGCTTTCCACTCTGCAGATGAGGAAAAAAATAACAGTTGGATGGTCAGGGAACTCATGCAAAGTTAGACCCCAGGAAGAACAGGCAGAGCCTGCAGCCAAATTCAAGCCTCTTTGCTTAACTCCTGCCCCACAGAAGATAATGGTGAAAGAAGTGACTTACTGTTTAATCTACTCTTTTGTTGTTACAGATCACCTGTTGAGAATGAATACATTCCACCTTCAGAATCAGAGATGGCTGTGCTTATAGCTCCTGGAGACTTGATGAGGCAGACAGAGTAGGTGGGGAGGTTTGGCATCTTCTAGGCAATCAGCAAGTCAGACAGACGTTACTAATCAACCACATGTGTCAGGCACATGTGTGGTACAGGCTGCTGCAACAGCAGCCATAGTTCCTGGTCTGCAGGATTCTAGTCCCAGGTTTTACAAGGAGTTGGTGGAGAACTGATGCAAGGATACAACAGCAAGTTGTCCTCACGGGACAGCCCCACCATTTAGTGTTTTTGCTTTATTTTTCATTCTCTGTTGCAAAACCATCTACTTCTTTGCTTTTTAGTCCCAGTGAAATAACTCCATTATTCCATCCAGTATCTAAATACTAGTCTGTAGGATTCATTTTGGTACAGGAAGAGATGTTCAGGCTGTGAATGAAATTAAAAAAAAAAAAAAGAGTTGTTAAGGAGTGGAGGTGATGTCAAATAGATAAGAACAATACCTAGATGAGCCTAAGCAAAGGAGTTGAAACTGAGTTTCTTAGCTCTTCTGAAGGGAACTTTCTTCTTAGTCCTTTTACGTGCTTCAAAATTTGTCTTCCTAAAGAATAAAATATAAGCTGTCTTTTTGTTGAAAACACCTGTTATGGCATGAATTTTATTCCCCCAAAATTCATATGTTGAAGTCCTAACCTGCAGTACCTCATAATGTGACTGTATGTTGGGACTGGGTGTGTAAACAGACAATTTGAATTACAATGAAGTAACAAGAATCAAAATCCAGTATAACTGGTGCAGTTATGAAAGAAGAAAGAAAGAAAGAAAGAAAGAAAGAAAGAAAGAAAGAAAGAAAGAGAGAGAGAGAGAGAGAGAGAGAGAGAGAGAGAGAGAGAGAGAAAGGAGGGAGGGAGGGAGGGAGGAGATTAGGACACAGACACTCATATAGCCAAGACCCCACGAAGATGTTGGGGAAGATCACCTCTTGCAAGCTGAAGAGACAGTCCTCCAGGAAACCCACCTTCCTAATTCCTTGACCTCAGACACCCAGTTGGTGGGAAACAAGCTTCTGTTGTTTTATCCACTGGTCATAGCAGCCTTGGCAAACTAACACCAGGTCATACTAAGAAGCTGTTGTTATCAATAAAGAGAGGAGTCCTACTCAAAAAGGCTTGGGCCAAGGACCTGAATAGACATTTCTCAGAAGAGGATGTACAAATATATGAAAAAATGCTCATCATCTCTAGCAATCAGAGAACTGCAAATCAAAACTACTCTAAGATACCATCTCACTCCAGTCAGAATGGCAGCTATTATGAAGACAAACAACAACAAGTGTTGGTGAGGATGTGGGGGAAAAGGTACACTCATACATTGCTGGTGGGACTGCAAATTAGTGCAATCTGGGAATGGAATCACCATTTGACCCAGCTATTCCTCTTCTCGGACTATACCCAAAGGACCTAAAAACAGCATACTACAGGGACACAGCCACATCAATGTTTATAACAGCACAATTCACAATAGCTAAACTGTGGAGCCAACCTAGATTCCTCCAGTGGATGAATGGATTAAAAAATATGGCATTTATACACAATGGAATATTAATCAGCACTAAAAAAAAAAAAAGAACAAGATCATGGCATTTGCAGGTAAATGGATGGCGTTAGAGAGGATTATGCTAAGTGAAGTTAGCCAATCCCCAAAAAACAAATGCCGAATATTTTCTCTGATATAAGGGGGGTGACTCAAAGTGGAGTAGGGAGGGAGAGCATGGGAGGAAGATCATTTCTAGATAGGGAAGAGAGGGTGGGAGGGAAAGGGAGGGGGAAGGGGAATAGCAAGGATGGTGGAAGATGATGGTCATCATTATACAAAATACATATATAAAAATTTGAATTTGGTGTCAACATACCTTATATACAAACAGAGATATGATAAATTGTGTTATATATGTGTATTAAGAATTGTAATGCAAAAAAGAGAGTATGTGTATAATGGCATAATTTGATGTGAACATACTTTATATACAGAGTTATGAAAAATAGTGCTGTAAATGGGTAATAATGAGTGTAATGCATTCATTCCACTATTGTCATGTATGTAAAAAACAAACAAACAAAATAATAATTAAATTAAAGACTTGGAGCTTAATTAATACTATGAGTAGTAACTCCCTGTATGTTGAAATGTGACAAGCACTTCAGAAGAGAGTAACTTCTTTCACCTTTGCAGTAAACCTTATAGATACTATTATTAGCCTCACTTTACAAATGAGAAAACAGTATCAAAGAGCTGTCACAACTGCTTAGAATCACATGGCTAATAAGTGGTAGGGCCAGGGTTGGAGTCCAGAGGCCATGTGCCTAATCATTAAGAGATTCTCCAGGTTCTTCAAGAAAGAAATTCAGGCTTCTTAAAGGCCATTCTATTTCTATTTAGACTCTTCCTACTCTTCTTTTAGATCTTACCACTTTACTAAAATTAGTTGGGAGTCCAATGTAACCTCTAAATCCCCAAACAGTGGGTAAGGTCTATTGACACATGGCATCCATTTCTTCTCCTTTGTGTACTCATCCCTTCAGAATTACAAAGGTTAAATGAATTAAAAAGTATAATTCTATAAATGTATTTCAAATAGAGTTGTATGTGCAATTTAGGGAATTATCTTTATGATTTCTTTGCCTTTATTTCTGGGTCCACTTCTTCTTTCCAATCCTTATATGTTATCATCCAAGTCCTGGCCTTGGTTATCACTATAGTTTGGTTGTGGTTTTATCCCCTAAGGGTTCATGTATTAGAGACTTAGTCTTCACTCTGGTGATGTTGAGAGGTAATGGGGAACCTTTAAAAAGCGGAGCTTAGAAAGACATGGTTAGATTTTGCTGGAGGTGCTACCTTTATAAGAGATTAAGGTAGTCCTCATGAGACTCTGAGTTGGTTCCCTTGAGAGTATGTATGTTACTGGAAAAGAGCAAGACTGTCCCCTCCTAAGTCTCTGGCTCCCTATCTCACCATGTGATGTCTCCCACATGTGCTGTTGTCACTGTGATCTCTTTTCCTGAAAGTCCTTGCTAGAGCTGGGACCATGCTACTTGGACTTTCAGCCTGGAGGAATAGAAAGAAAGGAAGGTACAGGGAAATAGGTTATATCAAATTATGTTATGTGCATATGTGATTATGGCATAATGAATCCCACTATTATGTATAATTATAATGTGCCATTTTTTTTAAATTTAAAACTACACTTAAAAACCCCATAAACTAAATAACTCTCTTTTCTTTGTAAGGGACTCACACTCTGGTATTTTAAATAGCAGCAAAAAGTGGACTAATAAAATTTTCTTTTATCTCCCATCCAATCTTCTTCCTTGTCTTCACCTACACTGAGAGTCTTCAAATGTCACCCGAGCTCCAAAGTCGAACATTTTGTATTTGCCGGAACTTCCTCCTACATACCACGTGATCACCTTTAACTTTCTCCTCAATCCTGCTCTTCCCCACTTCCCACCGTCTCCACTGTCTCCACTCACTTCCATCAGGTGCGTTCAAAATGCTCTTTGACCTCCTGTTTCTCTTACTTTCTCTGCCTAAGCCATGATCCAGATGTCCTTTATTTCTCCTCTTTTCCATTTCTACTCTTCTATCAACACACAACCTTTATTTATTATCCAAAAAGCCAATGTGCTCCCATTCTGGGATTTCTCTTTTTATTCACTGAACAAACATTTATGGCATACACACCATATGTAAACACTGGAGAAGTAAAAATGGAATATAATAGTTAACGACTAAAAGAGTTCATATTGCAGTATGGAAGACAGATGAAATGTGAAATACCCACATGTAAGTGCAAGCATAGCTGCAATATGAAGCAAACTGACATAATAGTGATGTGCGCAAACTCCAATGGGATACATTATAGAGGAGAAACCAACTCAATCTTTGATGACAGAAAAGGATTAACAGAGGAAATGATTATTTGAAGGGGGCTTGTTGAATGAAGAGGATTTATACAGGTGAAAAATTGAAAGGGGACCATACCTAGGTTGAGAGAAAGGATAAGGAAAGGTCAGAAGCCCTGGGTATGCCTGTTTGAGAGGAGGTCAAATTGTTTGCAGGAGCTGGAGAACAGATGTATGTGTGCGGTCAGGATGTGTCAGGAAACCAGGCTGGAAAAGTAAATTAGGTCATATTGAGAAGAGTTTTGAGTGTGATATTACAGAAACTTATACCTCATCTGTAGGCAATGCCATATTCATTCAATATTTTAAGCCACAGCCATAACATTTTTATTATTTGTTTTTTTTTTTTTTTTGAAGATATGTCAGAGAGCTTTCTGCCAAACAGACTAGAGTTATAGGTTTTTACCTGGATTCCACCAATCCTGAACAGGGTCATGGACACCAACAATTAAATAGAAATTTAAATTGATATGTGACTAATAATTTACTTAACCCAATATATTCAAAACCTTATCACTTCAATATTATCATTAACTTTTAAAAATTAATAATAATTTATTTGACATTCCATTTTTTTCCTTTGAAATCAGGTATGTAGTTTAGACTGACAACACATCTCTATTTGAACTAGCCATAATTCAAATATCCCTAGAGTCAGAGGTGGCTAGTGGTTACCATTTTTGATAGCACAGTTCTATTCACTTGAATAGATTCTCAAAAGAGTTCATGGTCTACTAAAAGATTAAGAGCTCCTGAAAGGGGAGAGCACTGGCTGAAAGAAAGTCATTTTAAAAGTACATGAAAGAGAGAAAGTCTGAGGTAGAGCAATGGTTTGGGGGATAGAGTTGAAAGGAAGACTCAAGAGTAACACAATAGGACTTGGTCATCAGTTATATCTGAAGCTAAACTGAGGAAGGGGAGAAGGCAAGGATGACTTGAGATTTTCCAGTTAAGCTAAGCGAGCAGTTGGAAATGCCATATTTATGCTAACCCTAATACATCCTCTACAACTTTGTCAGAATATTTTTCTAAATACAGGGTGCGATTTTTTTCTCACTTGTCTTTGTTCCATGGTCCTCACTGTTATTCTCCCTTGGATGTACTTGTCACACCGAGTATCCTTTCACACTAGCATCTTCCAGGTCTCCAACAGAGGGGATTTACTCTCTGTGCCCAGTCCTCTCTCTTTTGCCTGATTCCAGTGTCATCCAGGGGTGAGCATGGCCCTAGTCACCCTGCTGAAGCTTCCTGTACCTACAGTCATGTCAGCTTCACACTTAGAGTAAAAGATTAACTCTAGGACATTGTTTGCTTTCCTAAATTTATCCAGGATTAAGCATAGGTCCTGTCTTGCCTCAAGGCATTTATCTGTAGAAGGGAATGGAGGCATACCCCCAGGACCTTTCTGAGGATATTGGATGATTCCTAACTCCATTGCTTTCCCTCAGACTCACCTGTCTCTTGCTAGCTTGGAAAATGGTTTCTGTTCATCAGCAGGAAACACTTTTCTCTGATACTTTTATGCATCATTTCAATTTTACTCTTTGTGGCTAGGGTCACCATAAGTCTCTCCAGTGTATCATGGGACAGTCCAGGTTTATACTTGTTATCCCTGCACTACTATTAATGGTGCTTCCTTTCACAATCAAAAGTGTCCTGGTGTGGAACGAAGGTCTATTTTGAAACTCAGAAGTTGAGCACTAAATAAATTCTTTCTCTCCTCATTCTGTTGCTGCATCCTTAAAGTAGGAGTGGCACATAGGGAATGAGTACAACAAGAGAAAACACTAAGTGTCCAAAATATTATCTTATACATGGAGGAAGTTTCCTACACTCCAGAATAAATGGGGGAAAACTGCTTAATGCTTTGATGAAGCAGTCCTTTGCATAAAATCAGAAGGAAATTCACCAAAGCTGTTTATTAATGTCAATGTTACAGTAAAAGCCCCCCAAAATAGGAGGATTAGTACCAGGATTTTTTTAGTTAAGGGTTGATTAAATCAGGAAATCATATATATGATATGATTATCTACATATATATGTATGCATACATACATATAGCGTTCTAGCTATCTATCTCTATGCATATATAGAGATGTATATATGAAATCATATATAACCCAACATGCAAAAATATATATATTAGGGGCAAAATATTATTCGCTGTAAAACACGAACCCCTTATACTATATCATAAAATATATTTGCCTAACTTAAATTTATTCAACATTTACTTTACTATTATTTTAAATTTACTTTTAGTTAATAAAGTATTTGTTAAATTTACAATTTAAATAACAAATAGAAGAAAATACAACAAAAATCAACTTCTTCCCTAAATATGGATTTCAGAGGGTCTGCCCTTGGAGTGTGAATATGCATCTGAACTACAATGCCCCACACTCCATTCCTTGCTAAAGGGCAAATGTGGATGACAACAGACAACTGTAAACAAATCAATTGCTAGAACATATAAATGTTTTTTTTAAAAAAACACACACACTTAATATTCAAGTCTTTCTCATTAAAAACAGAAAAAAATAATAGAAAACAAAAAATTCAACTTGGGCAAATGAAACTGTCATTTAATGAATAACACTGCTTACAAAGATACAGGCAATTTCTTGTACTATGGGATGCAATGTGGAGAAATGTTTTCAAGCACTTTGGATATGTATATGAACAGCCTTTACCAGTATTTGTACTATAGACATTCCTAGAAGGAATCATGTTTTCCAAAAATCCACTCAATTGCCAAACACGTGAAGGCTGACCTGTAGGTAAATAAGTTTCAAGGGCAATTTTAAAGTTTCTGAGATTCTTCTGAGTAATTTTTTTAAATGCCATTTCTGGTTTCAATCTTTATCCATGGTCAAGGCAGAGGAATTTACATTATTGAAAAACACCCCAGGAAGGTAGCAGAATACAACAGTTACTAATAGGGCATTATGTAAAAATGTGGATGTGTAACCGATGTGATTCTGCAATGTGCATTTGGGGTAAAAATTGGGAGCTCATAACACACTTCAATCTAGTGTATGAAATATGATATGTCAAGAGCTATGTAATGTTGTGAACAACCAATAAAAAAAAGAAAAAAGAAATAAAAAAAAAAGAAAAACACCCCAGGTTACTCTGATATAGTCAGCCCATGGGCCACATATTAAGAAATAGTTCTAAGAGGAAGTATTTATTACCTAATCAAAATCATGATAATATGCCTAACTGTACTTCAATTTTTGGATATCAGCTCTTTATAATATATTTCCAGCATTTCATATACATGTCTTCATTTTTGCTTTTACAATTGAACATAAGTAACTGAAGTTTGGTAAGGATCACTAAAGGCAAAAACTTGCTACTTTGGCTCTAATAATTTCCTTTCTTGTACCTCTCACATCTGTATTCAGTTTTATTTTCTTTTCATTTTAATAGATTAATTAGATAAATGTCATAAAATATTTATATTGCTTATAAAACTTTCTGTTATGGAGAAAAATAAAATCTCCCACAGAAATGAGCTGAAGTTTGGAAAATAGCTGAGATTTCTTTTCTTGTCAAGGAAGATGAGGAATGGTAAAATCATTCAGGATTGCAGAAGAACAAGTTTCTGAGCTGTACAGTATATTGTATAAGTAACTTGGGGTATCACACTGTGCTTGGCTCTGCCATGAGCCCATTCTGAGGGTTGGTGATCACCAATAAATGAGCAAACAACTAAATAAATGATGAAGAAGATATTACTGAAAACTGAAAAGCTTGAAAAAATCTGTTAGTTGATGTATGAAATCCCAAATTTAGCTTGTAATAGGTAACTAAGGGTATAAAGATAAGGAAATTAATATTAAATAAAAGTTACAAATTTACAAAACACTACAGTCGCCTCTCATAATTCACCTTTAAAAACACCGAGAATATAGACACTGTTAAATCATGAAATTTTTAAGAAATTTATTTATAATAGCAAATCTCTTACAACTATTAAATATCTAATAAGATGGATTGGTTAAATGTATTCTGTTATGTGATCACTGACTGGTTTATAAATTATTTCATCTAAAAACAACAAATAGAAAAAAATCCATAAAGACAAATTATTTTATTTAAATATCACGAGAATGTTCAGATACATTGTGAAATAAAAATCAATATGGAAATTTTACTTATAAATTCAATTAAGCAAAAAATGAGCAGGTAGAAAAGTTAATAGTGGTGAGATTGTGACTTTTAAATTAAATTTGGCTTAAGGTTGAATCCTACCCAAGACTATAATCTAACTAAGTATGTAAACAGAATGAAAACCTAACATTCGAGTATAAAAACAGCTGGGTGTCAGCCAATCACAAGTAGACAAGCTTTAGCCAATGACAGGTAGCCAACTGATTAGACCATGCCTAAATAAGGTAAACACCTAACTGTAACCAATTAAGCTATTTCTGTACTTGACTTCTATGTTCTATCTATAAATACTTCCATGTTCTGCCCACACATCAGAGCAGAACTTTCTGTATCTCTTCCGGTTCTGCCTGTTGCCAAATTAGTTCTTTGCAGGAGTAAACTGTTAAATTTAATTGGTCTGAAGTTTTTCTCTTGAAAATGACTAATATGCTTTAACTGTATATTTCCATATTGTGAAGTGCTTTGGGATTGGAACACATTCTTTTTTTCTGTTAGGAATGTGTGTATTGTAAAATAGAAAAGGAATGTTAAAGCATAGAAGTTTTGAATTCATGTTCCAGTTCTTCAATTTATTGGTTAGGTAAGGCTCAGTTTCGTCTATAAAAAAGAGTAAAATTATATCTAGGCTTCTGTGTTGAGAGGTTTAAATGAGCTCACCCACTGAAAGCAGAGAGCTCAATAGATCCTTAAAAAGATGTTATATCATTCTCCTAATTTATCCCTATTCTGGTGAAGATACAGTGAGGCATTTATTATGAAATAATTCTCCTAGAAGCATAAAGTTTTACTGGACATCAAGTCTAGGTAACAAAATTAAAAATTGATTCTGTTTTTCCCACTGATGAATTCAAGATTTAAAATGAATTTTGCTAACAATACATCCTGCTGGGCATTTGACATAAGAATTATGACAATGAAGACGCCTGCTGAATTTCAAAGTCAAATGTGCTGGTGGAGCATCTCCAGCTGTCTGTTTAAATGTTTCTGAAACTGGAGATACATACTACAAACCAAACTAAACTCCTAAGATATCAGGGAAACATTATCATCTATACAGAATTAACAAACCAAGAGATAGCAAATCTCTGACACTTCCTTAAAATGCAATGATCTCAACATCACAACAGGTTTAGAAGAAAAATCTTTCTCACTAAAAACAATGTATTGTCAGTGGCTCTTTATTATCATCACTAGGACTGTGCCTTTAGACTGTGACATCCGTTGTCAGTCAGAAATTTGCTCTTCACTATTACCTACTCTCCATCATTCCGCCTAAATATATAGCTCTGTTGATGGAGTCAACATTTTTATGCTAATTTTTTTCATGTCTCCCAGACATTAGAGAAACAATTAATGGATGTGGGGTTTCTAACGGATTTGGGGTTTCTTCGTAGCTCAAAGATGAAGGTACAGGATCCAATAAGAGTGAGTATGGAAGCTTATGGGAAAAGGTCTTGGGAAGGGCGAGGAAGATACGGTGACAGAACAGAAGTTACTGGGTGTTAAGGGTTTCTATGAACTGGTTTCTGTGAACTTATTTGGAAAAAGAGTTTTTGCAGATACAAACAAGTTAATATGTCATTAGAGTGGACTCTAATCTAATGTGTCTGGTGACTTTAAAAAAAGAAAAGACAGAAACACACTGAGAGCAGAATGCCATGTGACCACAAGAGACAGAGATTGAAGTGCTACAGCAGCCACCCAGGGAATACCAAGGATTGGCAGCCACAACAAGATGGCAGGAAGAAGCAAGGAATGATTCCCCTAAGATTTCAGAGGAAGAATGGCCTTGCCAACACATGGATTTTGGATTCCTGACTTCCCAAACTGTGAACAAATAAAATTTTGTTGCTTTAAGCCCCCCAGTTTGTGGTATTTTGTTACAAAGGTGCTAGGAAAGTAACACACTGGAGAGGGGAAGATGGAGTGTGAAACCCATCTCAGGGACAGCTTTAGTGCTGTAAGTATTCAACATGCCAGGGCAGCAAGTATCTTTTAATAATTGGGGAACATTTATTAATTTGTGTCTTAGAGGTTTTACCTAGCACACGAAATCATGGCCTTCTGAAGCTCATGGTATACTGCATTTATAAGGCAGAGAGAGTTGAACATTAACATCAGTGTATGCAAAAGCAAATACCTTTAAATGAAATGTTGCCAAAGATAGGACATAATGAAGTGCCAACTGAATACGTATAAACCACAAGCTCAGTGTACGGAAACCCATTAATGCCTGAAATATATATAAAAGTATGCATGGAAATGAGCTGGGGCTTGGAAAGTATCTAGCATGTTTTCTTCTGGTCAAAAAAGATGCAAAATGGTGCAACCATTCAGAATACAGGGATCAAGGTGCTCAGGTTTATAATGTGATTTAATTGAAGACTTCAGGACTTAAAGCGTGACTTTATCTTGTACTCTCTAAGGATGATTGCCAAGGCATACATGCATATATACATAAATGAAAATAAACTTGAGTTTATTATTAAATTCTTCAATATTAAATATTAAAGAACCTTCTTGATTTTATCAAGAAAAGAATAAACTCTGACTTTAGAGCTATTCACAACTGTACAGGGTACTTCTACCGTTTCAGATTTCTTTACTAGCCCAAGGTCTCAATCTGCTGCCTGAGTTATAGATCAATGTTACCTATCAATTTAATTCACTTTATTAACTCCTAATATGCTGACACTTGGATAAAGAAGTTTAATCGATATTTTTTATAGTGAGCCACATGCATTTCTTTAATATTCATGAATTTTTGAAATCATGAGACTAGCAGGACATAGTCTTATTGTTACCAAATCCCCATGGGTCGGTGACTCTGTGACCCTGGCTTTGTAACAACTCTTGATGAGAAAGTACCTACAAAAGCACCAGCTGGGGTGGAGCCCCTTACCCTTGCTTTTCTAATAGGACAGCTTTGCAGTCCTTATGGGGCGCCACGCTCACTCTGAGGCTGGCCAGCTGTCCCCCTGTCACTGATCCCACAGGGAGATATGTCGCTTTCGGAAGTTCGTGCAGGGCAGCCTAAGATTCACATTAATACAAGACAGAGGTCAAATGCTGTTCTGTACTAACTTTTGTTCCCTTCCAAATATATCAGGAACGTTTGCTTCGGGTCCCTCCAGACGGCAGGAATGTGTGTGGGGGAGACCAGAAGCTGCAGTGAGGATTGTTTTATTTGAATTCTGGCTCTGAGCTAGAAATGGGTGACCTGGCTAACTTGGTAAATAATGTGTGTTGCTCTTGTTAACAAAAATTAATTAAAAATTAATACTTTATATTATTTTAAAGCAAAAATGTGGAATATTATCTCTCCAGAGCATTTAAATTCTCCTCGATTCTCCAGAAACTGCTTTGAGATGCAGTCAGTGGATGCTCCATGACAGTTAGATGACAGGTATTGCATAGAATATGTTAGAAGATGGAGAGTAGTGTTTCTTACACAACCCCACCACCAGCCTTTAAATCATTCAACAAATACTATTTTCACATCCACTACCAAATTTATGCTAAATTGCATAGTGGTGTCATTCAAAAAGGCCCTGTTCAAACATCAATCAGAAGGTTTGTTGATGTCTCTTCTTTTTCCTTTCTTTTCTCCTTCCTTCCTTCCTTCCTTGCTTCCTTCCTTCCTTCCTTCCTTCTAACAGAGGAAAATGAAGTTAGGAATTGAACCTGTGCTATGTGACCCTGGGATCCTCTGTTTTAATTGCACAGCTAGTCTGTCTCCCATGGTGACAACATGTTATTTCCCAGGGAGCTGACAAACAAGTGGAGGCAAACAGATGATGTTCACTAAGAATAACAGAACAATAGAAGCTTTCTCTAGAGAGGACTAAAGAAAGAAGGGAATGCCTGACCAGACATGGAAAGGTGAAGGGAGAGGTGGTGTTCAGCTAACTCTAGAGGGAATCGTATGAATTCTCAAGGAGAAATACTACATCATAAGGAAGGAAGGAAGTACACGTGGAAAAACATGGAGGCATAAACACACTGTGTGTGCCACTGCCCAACACTTTTCTTATATATTACAGCTAATTATTAAACAAAATCAGATGATATACATTTCATATTTGTGTGCAAATTGGCTTATGGAAGAAGGTTGGTAAGCCACTGAGGCCAGTAACTACAATACCTCCTTTTGTTATTATACTTCCTAAGGGGCAAATATCTATTTGAAGCAGAAGATACCAAGAGGGATCAGAGGATGGTATATTCAGTCTGCAACGGGCTCCTTTCACTCCGCACACCTTTCCTTATCAACCCAGTGTCCTCTGAGACCAGCTTTTGATAAATGAGCTTTAGCAACAGTCACCAAGTAATTCCTGGGTGCATAATAATATCCCAAAAGAAAATGGAATTAACATGAAAAGAGACTGTTTGTTTGTTTTTGAACGAGAATTTCATTCACAGCATGTACAATAGTATCATATCCAGTGTAATTAAAACAAGTGATCATTTTTCTATTAACAAACATGCAGAATTTTATCTGTACAAATGAGTTCTAGTCTCTGAAAACTGATCACAGAAATGTATCTTACTAGTCAATTTAGATGATGTTGCAGTGCAGTCAAGAAATTACAAAACTCTCAGTGGCCTATGACAACTAGGGTTTACCACTCACTCTCATCATGTTTGTCTCAGGTGACTGTGGGTCAGTTTCTTGCCATTCTCATGCAGAGACCCAAGGACAATGCTAGTCTACTGGAAGAGAGAAAAGAGGGAATGTGGTCAACCACGAGAGGGCTCTTAAAGCTGTGTTTTTGAAGCACACATATAACTTTTGGATTTACTCTAATAGCCAGAGTAAGACAAATTGTCAACCTCGGTCAGGGGAGTAGGCAGATACAGTTAGCCCTCTGTACCTGTGAATTCTGCACCTACAGAGTCAATGAACCACTGATTGAAATTATTTTTTGAAATTGCATGTGTACTGAATATCTACATTTTTCTTGTCACAATTCTGTAAATAATAGAATATAACAATTATTTACATATCATTTATCTTTTATTCAGTATGAAAAGTAATCCAGTAATAATTTCAAGTATATGGTAGGATTTGCCATAGATAGTGTGCAAATACTCTGCCATTTTATATAAAAAAAACTTGAGCATATGTAGATTTTGGTATCCACAGGGGGTTGTGAAACCAATCCATCACAGATACAGAGAGGGATGGCAGCATAATCCTCTCTGAGGGATGGGTCCTAAGGACAAGAAAAAGAAAATTTTGAACAATAATATAATCAACCACCATTAAACACTTAATTCAAACAATATTTCTATTGGAAAAAAATATCAAAACCTCCTTTTTAGAATTATATTCCTTGTTAGCTTACCATCCACAAAAGGAAGTCATATTTCCATTGATAAATTAATAATTCATTAATTTTTATAAATTAATTTATAATTTAAAATACTTAACTAATCTTTAATGTCAGTTATGTACCAAACAGAGTGGTAGGCTCTGGTTGTAGAAACACAAATGAAATACAGTTCCACCCTTAGGGAACCGAGAAATGTGTCATATTGCATTACCTTAAATCTGTTTTAAAATGGAAGTAGCCAGTTCAATCTCTCTCCATAAGGAATATTTTTTAATGATTTGGGATTATTTCTAAAAGTCAAGTCACTATACTGTCTTATGATTGCTAAAAACAATCCCAGAGAGGATACTATTCCATCTATCTTGAACATCATAGAAGTTCCCCTTCTCATTCAACTACTGATTAGTGAATTTCAGCATCCTCTGTGACCTACTGCATATGAAATGCCTGCTCTATTGAGCTTGGATCCTGTATCTTATTACGTATTTCTTTCATATGAGGCATTATGTAATCTCTTTAAAGCAAAATTTAATTTAATCTTCCTAGAATTCTACTTTGAAGATATGTTTAATTTATATATATGTATATATATGTGTGTGTGTGTCTCTGTGTGTATATATATGTGTGTATATATATATGTGTGTGTATGTGTGTGTGTGTGTGTGTGTATATATATATATATATCAAGAAGAAAAACAAAGATACCCAAACAGTAAGTGATTTAGGATTCAAATCCAGTGTTGACATCAGAGTACATGTACCAGATTAAAGTGCAATAGTGCCCATCATTAGAACCTCAGTCATCATTTAAACCTCAGCCAAAGATCTTCCTAATAACTTTCCATATTATAGGTATTTCTAAAATATTCTGCTGGGATCTTTTCTGCATGTCTTCTCCTACAGGAGGAGAAATTCAAACAACTTACGTCAAACATTGGAAGATTTGGTATATGAGTACACATAGAAAAAAGGAGAATAAAGGCAAATTGCATGGAATTTAAGAAAGAATAAACAACTGGATTTTATCATTATCTTGCTTTTATACATTAGAACTTCATAGATGCCTATTCTAACCAGGACCATAAATATTCCTACCAATTGCCAGCTATAGATAGATTAGGATGATAGATGGATGAATGGATAGATATATAGACATGCAAAGATACATAATAGATTATAATAGGTAGATATAATATATATATATAATAGGTAGATATAATATATATATATAGGTAGATATAATATATATATATATATATATATATATATATATATATATAATGATAGTAGATGTGTAAATAGAAAGATGAAAGAACAAATGAGAGAGAAAGCATTGGTTTAAGATCTACAAAAGAAGAAATCTGACCAATAGTCAATGACTGTCATCTCTGCAGGGAGCAAATTGACTGCCTTTGAGTCCTGTGTGCTCTCCTAGCCTGGTGTCTGTAGCCATAGGGGCAGATGAATACCATACAACTACAGTACATCTACATCCATCTATGCAACTATGTAGGTCTGCTTCCTTAGCTGGGCTGTAAGGCCTGGGAAAGAGCTGTGGGGTGACAAACACCGTAATGGGACCATCCTGGCCATCCCTTCAGCCACATTTGTCATTCCAAATCTTATTTCACCTATCTCATATATTCAGTGCTTACACTAAGTCATAAACACATTTAGGTCAAAGGTGGCTGTGTCTTCCCTCTACTCCTATCGCACCCTCTTCACCTCTTCCCAACCACAACTCAGAACTAAAAGTACAGTACAGAGGCCTTACTGACATCTAATAAGCATTGGCTAATGAATGAAAAACACTCATGACCACCTGCTCCCTGGGTCTTAAGGGAAAAGATGGGGCTTGAGATGAATATGTGGTCATCCCCTTTCCTATTAATTTCCCAAGCTCATCTGTGGGTTATGCTTCTGCTCCACTGGGGTAACACAAACATGACAGATGGTACTCTCTGGCCAAGAAGGTCTTTTTGCAACACAGTAAAGGCTATATTTTTTTCTATAAAACTTTTATAAATCATTCTTACACTTTTTGGGTAGGAATTTTGTGACACAAGAGAGATAAATGCTATTTTACACAAACAAACAACTGAAATTTATGGATGGTAAGAATACAGATTCATATATATATCAGTGAACAATAAAAAAGATTTCATGTGGACACTCTTTTGTAAATATAGAACATTAGCCAACAGAAGAATTTGGCTTTCTACAATGTAAAGACTTTTATCTTTAATAAAATTTAATAGCCAGTAAATCAAAGGATTCAAAACTATACATATCAAAATCACTTTAATAGTTTTAAATTTAACTGCTAAAATAATCTAAGGAAGGTAGTAAAAGGACTAAATCAGCACTATAGATATGTCAACAAGTAGGTAGGTTAAAAGAAAGCTATTTAGATGAATAAAGAGATAACCAGAGGGAAATGTAGAATTAGGATGTCATTCAACCTACATTAGAAATAAAATAAACGGGTAGGTATAGACAAGATCAAGAATGTGAAGCTTCAAACACTAGAAATGTGATGTCAGTCTTTTACATTCTAGTCATGTGGAAATCTCATATTTTCATGTAGCAAAGAAAGAATTATAACCTTACTTTTTGATTTTTTTGCAAACTATGGAACTACTGATATATCAAATGAAGGGCAAAAGGCCACCTATAATCATCTATAGGCCATAACTATACTTAGATCACAATTGTGACCTTTTTTATTTAACATACCACCAAGATCATTCAATAAAATTACAAATTCTTCAATAGTATTCGAAAGGCCAATAGTAAAATCAAAGATGTTTTCAAATTAAAATGAATCCTGGATCATTCAGTCCAACATGTGTAATAATGCTGTAAAAATCTCTTTAGACCTTTTCTTGACTACTTCAGGGACTCAGATCAAAATCTCCAAATCATCATTGTGCCAGGAAATCTTAGTTGTTGAATTCTGAGAATTATGAGAATTCCTTTCCTATCATGAATTTCACCCACCTCCCTTTTTTCTCTCTAGAAGAACTCAAGGCTGAGAATACATTTCAAGTTCTTCCTATCCTTTGGCACCATAATTATGACTAAATCAGATGACTTTCTCACCAAAAAAAAATTATTTATCTATAAAATTAACCTAATAATAGCTATCCTATAGTCCTCATGTGGTCATTTAAAGATTCAGCTATGAAAATATTGATGACAACACATTGGAAGCATTAAATGAATGGTAAACATATTTTCTTTTTCACATGTAATACTTGAAAATTTCTTTTCCACATGTAATACTTCAAAATCTTCACCCTGAGACCTTTCTCCAAGAAAAGCTGCCCAGTTCTCTCCAGCATCTCTTATCAAGTATAGTATCCAGACTCACTCTTTTGTCAACTATCCTGTATACATGCCAACTTGTGAATGTCTCTTGTAAAATGTGCCACTTGGGAGTAAACCAGGAGATATTGATGTGGCTGAATGAATGGAAAATAAAATGGGATTGTTTTTGCCATGAATCTGCATGGCAGTCCACAATTATATGTAAAGAAATGTAAGAGTTTTTGTTATAATCAATGTTTATGTCATCAACAATGAGCTTATGGAGCTATCACATTTGAGAAATGTCTTTGAAATAACTTTTAAAGTAGGAAATGATCAAAAGAATATAGAAGAATCTATAGTGATGATTTATTTTCCCCTAACCACACAACTGATTGGGTATAAGAAGTGCTCCTTAAATCATCCAGTTTTGCTCTTCATTAACTAGAAAAAAGAAAGCTTAAATTATTACCTAAAATGAAGTTACAGATTTATCTGTGACTTTGTTATTCACGATTTTATACTGTCTTTCCAGTGATATGGAAAGCTATAATGAGCCCTGAAAATAACCAGCAGAAAATATAATGTTCTGCTTCATTTTTTAAAAAGTAGTCACTGTCTTTTTTTCCCCTAGAAAAGAAGTTACAAGGCAAATTATTGGTAACTTAGCTGAAAAAATCATGACTTACCTGAAAATATCAGTTCTGAGATCATGTGAAAAATGAGTATCAGATTAGAGATGCTTTCATGAATTGTTAGCTCTTCTGTGCAAAGGCAGGACTCAGAATCTGCTGCATTAGCCCTTCGCTTTCCTTTGATTTGAATAGTTTGTATGAACAAATAATCTTGAAAACACAAGGAGGGCAGCCATCCAATCCCCCAGCCTATTTGTTGTCTACATTCAGCAAGTCGCTTTATTATTCTCTTATTTTGTGTATCTACCTATAACATCTGGAAAATCTTACCTGTGGATCTCCCTTTCTAGGACTCTTCAGCTCTTTAGGAAAAGTGCACTGTACACATTCAAAGATTTTTAATGGTACTATTAATTTTAAAACTGTCTACCTATAGAATGGACTGGCATTAGTAAAGCAATAAGGATAAGCCAAGTGATGTTCAACTGTGCTTAGCAGGAACCAATAGCCAAATATGGTTTTGTTTGTATTTCTTCTGTGAATTTCAACTGATTTCAGGTTGTCCTCTCTGAAAATAAGACTGCATTTCAGAATTCCTGGAACCTACCCAAGTAAGAAAAGAAAGCAGGTAATCCGATGATAATAAATTTCAAAAACAAATTATCAGTTCCCATGATTCTGTAAGGAAATATGGTATGATTTGTCTGGAACCAAATTATCAAATAAAAAATAGAATATGAAAGAAATAATGCTGGAAAAAAATTAAAGTAAAAAATCAAAACAGAGCCCAGTGATTTCGGAAGCAATGGCTTCTTGTCAAGAATAACTGTCATTAAAATTTCCATAAGCACCAGTGAAATTGATTTTGGGGGAAAGGCTAAGGAAAGGTCTGTTTTCTAAAACACAGTGAAGCTTTATTTGGAATTTTCCCAGCCAAGTATGTAAGATCTCTTTTTCTTGGACCCTTACACACTGAGGAGCCAAGAGGTTTATCTCTACTGACATATACAGATGACAAATTTTCATCCAGGAGCCTCTATCAGCAGAGTCTGGACAGTATTCTTTGGCTACTGAATCATAGCAAGAGTCTCAGACCTGAGGTGCGGTGGAGAGGACCAAAAAAAAAAAAAAAAAAAATAGTAAGAGGAAATAAGCAGGCATCACCATATTCTGATATAATACACCAAACCCATGGAACACAAGAATTGGTCTGGCTTCATTGTTCCATGTTTTCTGGATGTTCAAGAGTCTGATTTGCATTAGAAACCTCTGCATTCAATAAACAAAAATAAGGATAATAATGACCAAAGCGCTATTTGGAACAGGAAACAAACTCAAGCAATGAATGTTTTGCACCTAATTCATTCAAGATTTTATTAGTCAAACTCTCACTTGGGTTATTAGGCTCAGCTTGCTTTTAATTTCACTGACCTCAGTTATTCAAAACAAAAAGGGATCGAGAGAGAGAGAGAGAGAGAGAGAGAGAGAGAGAGAGAGAGAGAGAGAGAGAGAGAAATGAATATGAATGTTGGTCATGTCACACACACAAGCATTCTACATTCTTCACATTGCAGACCCATCTACAAAAGGAGGAAGAAGATCTGAAGGGAATGAGTGGTTTCTGCGGGTTCAGGGGATAGAGGATTTCTCTACATAAACAAGAAGGTTTGGATTGGAAGTCTGCTAAAAAAAATGTTAGAGCTGACCACAAGGTTGTAAATCCACAGACTGGAGGGAGGAAACGAGAAACATTGCAAGTAACTGAAGTGTGTGTGGCTGCAATGTTTGTGGGTTAGATGAGAAACAAGCGCTGAGTGAAACAGAGAAGTGGGGGGGTGGGTGGTGGCTGGTGTGATTTGTTTGGTGTTCAGAGCCAATAGAAATCCCAGACTGTGCTAATATCCCCACGCAGCGCCGAGCGCAGTCAGAGCTCAGTCTCCGGGCTCCGTCGCATCTGCAGGCGCAGCAGCCGAGCAGTGGCGCGGGCTCCGGCTCTCCTCCGCTCAGCCAGCGCTTTGCTTATGGGCTTCTGCTGGAGCCCGGCTGCGGTAGAGCTGAAAGCGGCGGCGGGAGATCAAACTTAAACCCCTCTGTGGACTTAACTCAGAGAAAGGAGAGGGAGAGAAAGAGAGAGAAGGGACCGAGGAGGAGGCTGCCTTCACGTCATTGCAGGTACGCAGCTTGTCACGACTAATCTACACACGGTTTCTGATTTCTACCTTTACAAGGCACTTGTAATAGATTGACGTTGTTCCTTGGCTGGTCAGAATAGACAGCCCTGAGTGATTGTCTCTCCTGATTCACCCTAGATAATTAAAGCTGCCAGCGTGTGTTTGGGGACCACAAGGTTTATGCACCTATTGGATTATGCGTAGGTGTAAATCAAGGACCTTTAAACTTGGCTGGGATCTCCTTCTTTTAAATAACATCAATACCTGCATGTTGCCACACAACCCGCAAGAATCTCGGGGTGGGGGGAGGGGACCTCCGTTACAGTGGTGACCTATGGCAAGTCAAACATCTAATTGTCAGAAAGCCGTCTTTAAACATTTCCCACCTAGAATCAGGGTAATAATACTTGCCCTGTAAGAGCAGGAACCCCAGTGGACTTGGGCACGACTCTGATTTTTAAAGCATATATGGCCAAGGTGGACTAGGCTCATGAATGAAATATCACTATATCATTATGCTACTATTGAAGGAAGACAAGGAAGAAGGAACATCCATAGGTTTAAATGGCCAGTAATTCTTCCTGGGTACTTGCTTTATTCTTACCTTATGAGTTAACAACACATTTATATTCTGCATCCCCAGACAAGATGAGTTCCAAGCTCTTCCATATTAGTATGTTAAAAAGTTATGAATTGGAGAACCATGCAGTAAATATGATACTTGTAAGGAAATGTCAAGTGTTTTTTTGTTTGTTTGTTTGATTGATCTTATTCAATCCCACACTGGTAGGCTTCTGGCTGCTTCTTTCTTTCCTTTATTTTTGAACTACAAGTTTTGTAAAAATAAATAAATAAATAAATAAAAATGATGATAATCTATTTTCCTGGAATTTCATCACACTTGATTCAGAATTTTAAAGATGGTTATGCAACTTTTTTCCCCTGTTGATTACTTGTGATTAAATTAACATTGCTTAATGAGTTCAGTCTTTCCCCAGAAAAGCCAGATGAAACTGCATAAAGTTAAAAAACTGTCTTGCTCTGAATAGTGTTCATGTACTGGTAATGAACTGCTCAGAATCCCTATAAAAAGTGCTTTTTCTTCATTGGAGACTATACACAGATAGGGATTCCAGTCAACAAGAGAATGTCACTGCAGCAAGTGTAGGAGCAATCAAATACGGTCTCATACATCAAAATAGAACTCTTCTCAGTGAGTTCTTAGTGCATCATATCCATGCCATTCATTGATAATTCACAATCTACTCACCATTCAGTGGTACCTGATTTTCAGAATGATTATTATCCCAAGTTGTGCCTGACCAAGTACAATAAGGAAGTCGTAAGAACTGTATTTGTTTTACATGTTACAACACAGAATTTAATAATCTGTTTTTTATCAGATGAATGTGTTCTTCTGTCATTAAGGGAAATACATGCTTGGCTATACCAGGTAGTCGTGAAAGCTTATTTTTTGAAATCATGTTAAAGAATATATTTGGTAAGTTAATATTATATTTAAGAGATGGCATTTCAACTTTATAGGTGAATATTTTACTCTTTTTACATCACAAAGGAAACTCCTGATTGTAAAGTACTTACCTGTTTAAATAAAAGCAACAATTGATCCAACTAAATTCTATTTGTAGTCCCAAGAGTAGACTTGCATCATGAGAATTTGCCAGTCTTCTATAAATGTAATATCTAAAGTAAGTTAAAACACAATTCTCTCTTATCATTCAAACTCTAAAGCAATGTTGGGCATGTTAGTATTGACTGACTGAATGTAAAACCAAATATATTACTTTGTGTAAACACTGATGACTTTTCAAAGATAAATACAAACAATACTTTGAATATTCGTCATTTCATGTTATCATTCTTCATTGAGAGAGGTAATCTCATGTTCATTCTCTACAAATTTTAGTATAGGAAGCCAGAGTTTTAGATACCCATAAGTTTGGTAAAGTTTAAAATAAGTACTTGTTTTAAATCTCTCTAAAGTAAATACCTCTTCCCTAACCCTCTTCTAATGCAAAGGAATGGGTTTAGAGCCTGAGTCTGGGCCCTGAGTTCTTAAGGATATGGAGAAGCCTGGCCTGATGGGTCAAGGATAAACACTGGGAGTCTGCAGAAGCCTGACAGGCACAGGACAGATGAGTCCAGCCACATTTGTACTCCAGTGTATGAAAGCAATTCTGTTGAGTTGTAGGTATGACCTCAGTATCAGATTCTTTAAGTAGTTAGGAGAATTCTAATGAATTATTGCAACTAAGGAAAATGTCCCCAATATAGGGCTTAGTACCGGTCCCACAAAGGGCAAACATATGAGACAAATTGTTTAAAGGGAAAGATGTGCAATTATAAATTAGACCTATGGTATTATCTGCTGGTTTTTGTTTGTTGTTTGTTTTATTGTTTTAGTTTGATTAGCTGCTTCTCTTCCTGTGAGTTAGTTTCTTTGTCTCTGTGAATTGGATATGTTGACCTAGTAATGTGTGGTTAATTTTAATCATGTCAGGCTAAAATATAGTCCTCAGACTTACGTAAAAACTGACCCACAACTTCAGCCTGTTTCCCATCACCACCACCTTTAGTTTAGTAGGGAGGGTGTCTTTGACCATCAACAGGATGCAGCCCTTGGTTAGAGAACTGATTTGTAGAGTCCCAGAGGCATGTGAGAGCTAAGAGGATGGGAAATAGAGGGTTGAATCAATAAGGATATGAAGCGAGATATAATGATGGGCATCCTTAAATATAAATCCAGGAGCCAAAGGAATAGTGAGTTTATTTTCTCACTATTAGCTTCACGTGTATATTATTGATGAGATGTTCTGAATATTTGAAACAAACTCCTCTGTGTTCACAGCCACCTAACACCCAGGTGTGGGATCATAATAAACACATCTGATATGCGGTAACACTCCTGTATATAAGGCCAGGAGGGGGCAGTATGCAAACTCTAAAGTAATAATGCCTCCTCTGGTCCATGAGGAGACTCCAAATGGCTAAAGTATCTCCAACTTCCTATACCCTCCTTCCTTTGGAGAGCTGAGTCTACAGTCTTAATAAGGGATAACACCATCCAGGGGAGTTGTTTCTAGTTTTACTTCTAGAATTGGTACTGCCTGGCAAAATAAGGAAAGCAAAAAACCTATTTAATAATGAACTCAATTTCCCTTTCTTTTAATTAGTTCACTCTGGAACTGTATCCAAGCAGTCCTTACTCAGTCAAGAGGGAAAGGGAAACCGAATACAAAAAAAAAAGAGGAAAAGAAAGCACAAGATTTCTTGAATTGGTTCTCCAGGGGAAATGTTTGTGCACTACTTTATCATTAGACCCAGCATTTATTTTAAACATGTCTCAAACGCAAGTTCAGGAGCGCAGAGATGCATTTTTTATACAAGCAATCAGTAGTACCTTCAAAATCCTAGCAAATTCGATTCTGAAAGAGGAAGACTTCTCTTAGTGGTATCTAGAGTCCAAGACATGTGCTAAAAAAATAAAATGCATCTACTTATTAGAAACTAAGAAATGTGTAAAAATAGTTCATCCTAAATCTAATCCAGCTAGAAGTTTTCAAAGTAGGGGGAATTATTTATTCTTAAAGCAGGCATCTTGGGACTGGCAGTGATGGCTTCTGAAAGGTTCCTTGTCATTTAGCTAAGTGAGATGTTAGCTCCAGGGGCACCCTTGTCTGCTGTCTTTGGTTCAACTGTGACATATTCACTATTAAAAGTGAGGACCTCCGAAAAAAGCGCAGAGAGGAGCTTTTGAAACTGCATGTGAGAGGCCCAGAACAACAGCACTCTGGGTAAGAAAGCTCCTACTCCTGAGAGATGAGAAGGCGAAAGTATTGGGCTGGCCATGAATGTGCTGGAGAGAGAGAGGCCAGGGTGTTTTTACCAGGCAAAAGTGATTCCAAGGTTTATGGGTCGTGGATTCCAGAAGGCTTAGTTTCCTTACCAAGAAATCAGCAGCCTGTATGCATGAATGAGGCCTTGAAAGCTCTGATTTCTACTCTTCTCTGGTGACACTTTATTCTGCTGGGAGGTATGGTGCCCTTGAATTGAAGCAGAGAGTTTTTTCAAGGACAAAGCCAAGATTCCTTGGTGTCTGGGAGGAAAGGGAGGTAGGTCACTGTGTCTCTCCCATTTTCAACCAGATTAGCCACCTCTGCACTCCCATTTACTATCTGGAACTACACAGCATTCCTTCATGGGAAAGCTTGGGTGAATGTGAGAGATCCATCCAGGTTCACCATGCAACTACAACCAATGCTGGAATAGTAGATATTAGCAAATAAGAGAGGGAGAAATACCTCCTAGAGACTGAGGGTTATGGGGCAACTGCAAGATTTATCACTTGAAGCCTAAGACCCCAAGTCTCCAGCTGCTGTTTTTCACTTTATTCTAGTATTTTCCTACTATTTTGAGATAGAGAAATTTTTTTAAAAAAAAAAATTTAAAAATTTTTTAAAAATCACTTTTCAGTAAGGTAAAATCTTGCACTTGAAAGGAAAATCCCTTGAAAGACATGTAACTGATTGAGAAATAAAACAGGGTTAAGTTGGATCATAGTATTGTGGCAGATACAATGACCCTCATAAGAAGACACACTCAAGGGCATGTTTCACTAAGAAGCCATTTCTGAATTATGCTTGTGAGGGAAGTAGAAACAAAGGAAATACACAGCTTGTGGAAAAGTTCTTTTGAAGGGGAGTTTTTGAGGACATGAAGGCAAGCACACAAATATTCTCAGACATGACTTTCATGGTATGGATAGAAGCAGTTCCAAGGTAAAATTCTCCTCTCCTATAATTTATTTAAACAGTGAAAGAAGGGGAAGAAAGAGAACTCACTGAGCAGGGGAGCACTTGACTCGCTCATGTGAAATGCTAAGTTGACTTTGTCTAATACAAACATTGTCTGCATTAAAAATATTATTCAACCTGGCTGTACAGCTGTGCTCCAAGGGCTGAGAGGAAGCTAATCTTATCATCTGTGGAAAACTAACTGCCTCTCTCTGTTTTTATGCAATTATAACGTGAACACTGGTTAATGTATTATATTTTCTAATTATACTAGCAACATTTTAGGAAAGTTGATAAATGTGTAACATTGTGCTTATAGTTACTAAAAATCCAGGAGCTCTATAATAAGATTTCTCTACCAGCTGTCTTTGCTAGAAATCTAAATTTCATTAAAATTTCAAGTGATTTTTAATTTTTTCTCATTAATCATTTGAAAATGTCAAATTCATTTAACATTTGTGCAATGTGTATCCTGTGCCAAATTATAGCAGATACATCCATGCGTATGTTCTAATTAATCCTCACTACAAACTTGCAAGTTTTATTAGGAAAATTTCTTATAACCATAGCATGGGTTATTGGATAGATGACAATATAACCTTTTGAATGCCATAGTCATGCATTCAAAGATATCTATTAGGCATTTTCTTTATATAATAATAATAACAATAATTATAACAAATGTGGTTATTACTAACATAGTCTGTTACTTAATATGGTCACATACATTTTTGCATTTAATCCCTATATAAAACAGTTATTCACATATGCAAAAATAATAACAAACATCTTTCTATAGCAGTAAACCATTATAAAATGACTGAAATTGTATATATGTTTTCAGTTCTATTGGTTGGACATTATTGATTGAGAGATTGATTGAAAGACTAAAAACACATTTAAAAATCCTCACCCTCAAACTTACTACTTGGAAGCAAAATAGATCTGTGTTAATTTTCACCCCTCTGATAAAGTCATGCTTGATGTTTTGGGCCACATTCTCTGCCCAAAGAGACCACCCCTCATTGTTTCTTATGAAAAATTTTAAACAGTAAGGAAATGTGAAATACTCAAGACTTCAACACAACAAATACTATGGAAAATACACTTATAGTATCTCCAACCTACAAAATCAGATAATGTAAACTATGGAGAAAGCAGACTGGAAACATCATTTTGTTTCACAGCCAAACAGCATTAGGACTTTTTTTGACCTAGAAAAGAGTTATCTGGTTATTATGGAAAATTCTTACTCTACAAAACTCAGGAGACTTGGGGTCTTGTTCCCTTTTTCACAGACTTGGGGAAAGCTTAAAATCTCTCCTGAGTTCACTCTTTACAAAGAGAATGTGGAAATGGATCCTCCTGTTTCATTCCAGCCCTAAACATCGGTTCTACATTCTTCCTTCTTATAAACAGTTAACTCAAGAATGAATATTTGCTAAACATTTAACAGGTATCATCTAACTTTTACAAAAGTCTTAACTAATATCATTATTATCATCCCCATTTTATAAATGAAATGTTCTAAGACCTAGGGCTTTCAAAAAGTCACACAGCCACGCAAGTTCAGGAATCAGATTTCAAACCTACCTCCTCCACCCTTCCCATAGTATGCTTTGCCTTTATTCATTTATTCATAAAGACATATTGAGAAGATGCTATGTACAAAGCACTATGCAAAGATATAGGGCATCATACTGACAAGGACGGGTAGAGACATTTAAAGAGCTTAGAACTAGTGGGAAAGACCAAAAATTGTCTAATAATTATAATGGTATTTGATGGATGTTATAATCGAGAATACTCTGAAAATTTATTATTTTTGCAGTACTAACAAAGCTGTTTGAAAATATAAGTCAGTATAAGACAGTTTAATAGCTAAAGTCTTTTCTTTACATCATCATTTTAATTATTTTTCCCTCTAGTTATTATGGTTTTTGTCTTCCTTGTGTAATTATTTTTGGTAATATCTTTATATCTTTCACTAAATTTTAAGCTTGCTTTTGGACAGGACAGAAGCTGTGTCTTATTCATCTTTTTGTTTCCTGGCACAGATAAAGTGCACAAAGTACTTAATCTGGTGGAAATCTACTGAGATCCAGCTACACCTCATTGAGAGCTGGGGTTGGACACTGCTGCTTATCTGCTAGAAGACAATTTTCAAAAAACTTGAAACACACACACACACACATCTACTAGAAGCTAAACAAATTACAAACTCAGTAATTTGTCCTGGGATTTTTTTTTCCTTTTGGCCTTGTTTTACCTGTCTCTCTTGTATCGCACCTCCTTAGCAGTTTGAAATGATCATTTCAGTACAAATGCTAAAGTACCATTAAAAATCAACTCTTTGGGGCTGGGGTTGTAGCTCAGTGGTAAAGCACTTTCCTAACATATGTGGGTTCAATTGTTAGCATCACATGTAAATAAATAAAATAAAGGTCCATGGATAATTAAAATAATTTTTAGAATATTAATTAATTGCCTTAAAAAATCTTACCACTTAGGCTTTAAAATATTAAACTAAACATTTTGACTTGGTTTTCTCCAAGTAAGAAAAACTTTCATTATTGGAAGATTCCCAGGTATCCCTGCAAGTTTATCCCTCATTCCCATGGGACGATATGGGCTGGCCAGAGCGATCTGGAGTGCGTGCTAACCTTCTGGGATTGTGGCTTTGGTGTACAAATTAACAAATTCCTGCTCATAAATTATTGAGAATTCTGGAAACAATGTTATTTGGGGGATTGGTAGACTTAGGAGGAGCAAAAAAGTTTTAACAGGACTAATTTTCTCTGTGTGGTTTTCAGAGGCAGGCTTTTAAAAATCTCTCTAATAAGTGTTCTTTCCTTTGGTCTATGAGAATCAGGAAAACCTGTGATCTTGTATGGGAAAAAAATGCATCTTGGATTCTGCTAACCTGTAACTGAAATGTTTTATTCCCTCTAGTTATATATGCAAAACAAAACAAAACCAGTAGTATTAGCAGAACTGTGTTTTTTCTCACCAAAAGAAACCAAAACTATTTTTATCACTTTGCAGTTGATACCGATGTCTCAAAGTATACTTAAGCACTACGTGAAAATTATGATAGTTATTTTACTTGCTTCTAGATCTATTATTTAGTGCATTGTAAATAAGACCATATAGTTCTATATTATGCTTTGTTTTCTGTGTGGTGTGTGTGTTTATGGATGTATAATATCATTGCAATATTGTATACTTTCTGAATTTAGAAACATTTTGAGGAGTCCTTAGGCTTCATCATACCCAAAAGAGGTTCATGGAAAACAAAACATAAATTTGTCTTATTAGATGGCAGTTTTTTCAACACCTGAAATTGCCCCAACTGCAATGGATCACCATGTGGACCAATAAAATTTGTGCTGGAGTATAGGATGAATAGGATCCAGGAATCCACTTGAGAGGAATCATGCATCTTTTATGGAATTTGGCCTTGATGGTACCTCCCAACACTGAGGCTGTCTATGTGCAAGGCAAAGAAAAGTATATCTCTTTCCTTTGTTGGAATTTTTTTTTTGGGGGGGGGGTCAAATGACTTTTGTAAGGAGGGCAGAGTTCCTGAAGATGTAAATTATGCCATATATCTTTGAAGTTTTAATGGTTGGTCTTAAACATTAAGAATTTCTTGTTGGACAATAGAATTGGAAGGCTAGGCCACAGTTGTTGATGAGGTATTGGCTGGTTCCCTGAAGAGTCGGAGCCCATCTGTATGGGATTCCCATTCATGGTTCCATGCTGCATTGGAATTCTCTTTTCATATTCTTTTCTCTCTCTCTGTTTTGCCAGATCTTCACAGGAGTATTATTATCTTCATCTTTTTGTCTCTGATATATTACATGGTACCTGAATAAAAATGCTTAATGTTTGGCAAGTGAATTAATGAAGATAAACTGTCCCTGTAGAGGTCACTGTTGTTATATAACCAATGACCACATTTACAAAAAAAAAAAAAGAGGAAGAAAAATATGAGAAAGAATGCTTCTGATTTTACTCAGTCTAAGTATTATCATGGGATGGGGTAAGGGAGAACATTAATCTTACAGCCTCATGTTAAATTCTGGACCACCAAGAACACAAATAAAAACCTCAGAAAATAATCATGTAAATGGAAACAAACAACCTCTCCTGTTCAGCTCAATGGGAGCGTTGACAGCAAATAGCTTTCAACATTTCGGGAGGCTTGGCAGGCTCTAAAGATTTCTAGGGAGGTAAAGTGTTTTATTTGGGATTTAAGCGAAGAAGGAGTAAACTTCTCTTTATTAGTGGATGCCAAGGAGTTCCTGCAAGGGTCTTCTTTATTCTCTTATGGTGATGGAACTTGTTTTGGAAGGTATTGGTTATGCTAGGAGGGAGAGTGGGAGGTGGGCAATGGAGAATTTAAGCTTTTATAACATCTTCTTGAAGTAAGTTCTGTTATCCACATTTTACCAACAAAGAACTGAGGATCACTGAGGTCCTGTAAATTTCCTAATGTCACACAACCATTAAGTAGCTAAGAAAGCATTCCAAGGGAGGGCTTAAAAACTCCCAAACCACAAAACTCTGAAGAACTGTCTCTTAAGAGCTTTGGTTATCTCTTCATATTGACTTAGTTTTCATACTAGAACCAGGAAAATAAGAGCCCAGATAGGTTTTATTGGTGTGTAGTCAAACACAAAGTGGGTGTACACTGCTGGCATGCAGCACAGATTTGAAGTCTGATAAACTTGTTTCCAATACTATCATCATTATTAGCATTATTACTACTTAGTATCAGTAATCTTCATCTAAATCATACAATGCTGTTTTGGAATATGAGACAATGTTTTTTTATCTCAGCATAAAATATACTTATGATTGTTGTCATTATTATTGTTATCATTATTATTTTGCAGGCTTTTGATGTTAGTGAATTGGGACTAAGAAGCAAAGTTCTTCAGGATGAATAGATGTGAAGGCTTGCTAAAAGAGCAGTTCATTACTATGAATAATTTAGAATTAGGACTTCAAATCTAATTGTGTGAATTGAGATAAGTAAATTGGAGTGTTTGGGTCCTAATTTTCTTTGAAATGCAAAGAATAATTATTTGAAGGAAGAGCTAATCAAGTACTCTTCATAGAACCATTAATTCATTCCATAAATATTTATAGAGACAAGAGATAAACATGGTTCAAGAGATAAAAAGATACACTGTGTTTTCAAGGAACTTAAAGTTCACTTGTAGGGCAAGACACATATGTCAACAAGGGCACATGGTAAAGACTGATAGTACCGGTAAAGACGTGCACAAATAAAATTCCCTGAATGTCAGAGGACTGAAAGGCTATTTCCAAGAAAGAACATTCTGGAATGTTCCCGTAAGGCCTGGGCAAATTACAGTGTAACTCTTTCCATGATTGCCTTTTTGCCTTTTTCACCCCATGACACATTATGTGTTAGAAGTCTTCTAACTTGTAGAATTTTAGAACTTATTTAGTCTTCTCATTTTATAGATAGAAAAGTGAATGCACAAAAAGTTATGTGTTTGAAGACTGAGGATCAGTTTTTTAGTAGAACTAGCATTAGAACCTAGGTTTTCTAATTCCCCTTCTGTCCCTTTTTCCTACGACACCATCCTTCCCTATGTGCACCCACCATTAGGCTGAGCCTAAATCAACAGTACACAAAGGAAGTGTTGCAACAGAGATTTCACAGAAGTCCAAGGTGCAACTTACAGGATATGTGCCAAGTTGGGGGAGTAATCATTTTTCTTTGGGGGCAACAGAAAGATTTCATATGATTGCAGCAAAGTTTGCTGCTGCTGCTGTTGTTGTTGTTTAATTTGGATCAATTTCTTATTGCTCATTGCAATACCAAATCCTCCCATATCTTGGACTCCAAGGCTGAGATCAATTGAACTAGTACCAGTCACTTCTAGAAACCCAGCAATACCTTTTTCTGGTGTGATGGGTAAAGTAGCCTTTGGCTCTCCTTCCCAGGTTTCCAAGTACTATTGTGCATTTTGTTTTTTCTATTTGCATCTTCCTCCCTTCTACTTGGATCATGGGACTTAGGATGGATCATCTCTATGATACATGTGCTCAAGTTTTTCCCAGTTCCAAAACTGTCTTCTCTAGACCAAATGCCCCATTTGGACTGGTTTGTTTGATCATGTTTAGAATTCCTGTAACCAACAAATGCAACTTTTGGATAGGATTCAGGATGGAAATGTATCTGTGTCAGAATCTATCCAGAATCTTTACCTTCTGTTTGTCAGAAGAAAGTTACTCCCTGGAGGGAAACATCTTGTCTTCTTAGGCCATGTTGTTTTAGTTCTCTTGGTATCCCCCATCCTCCTTTTAATTTTTTAGAACCATACATGGATATAATCAGATATTTACCTGGGACAGACTCTTCAATAAATTGTAGATGAATCTTCAACTGCTCTCTGTTGGATGAACAAGTAAATGATTGGCTAAATGGATGAATGGATGGGGCACAGCAGTCTTCATCCATGGTGTCCCTAGACGACTATGAGAGTCAGCAGACAGATGGACTGTTCTCCGTGAAGCAAGTTTTATCCCTGGCAGAGACAAGGAGGCATTTAACTCCAGAAGAGAAAGCAGCAGGGAGCAGGGCATAGATCAAGCCGTGTTTCCAAGGCAGAAAAGCCATACTCCATGACTACTTTATTTATGCTTGCTATTCTACTCCAGTTGAGTTTACATGTTGCTGACTTTGAGTAATTAGGATGTGGAATATAAAACAACTAACTCCCAATACTGAGTTCTTTTTATCCAAATTTAGAGCAAAAAATTCTGAACTCTATTCTTGGAGTTGAATGAGACAGCATTGCTGATGACTGATGTCTGAATAGGCACCATATGGATTTGTACAAAGGGAAGAAAATAATCCTTGGGTTGTAAAAATATCTTTGGTCTTCATAAGGGTGATATGCACCCACATGTTTCTGTCAGGTGGTTTTGCTGTAAACGATTCTTCTTGGACTAACAGAAAAATTTCCTTTTATAGTGATTGTACATTTTCCCAGATTATCAGTGTAGCATGCAAAATCCCACAACTTCAGAATTTCAAAAGATCAAAGGGAGAGAGGCCATTGGGGTCTTTACACTCACCACACACCAGAACAATAGTTTGGCTACCACAGTCCCTTTCATGACAACAAGAAAGTGTACTTTCATTATTACCAAATTGCACTGTGAAAATTGATATGCATTCCTAATTCTTGCATTAGATATTCCTGTTGTTTCTTGATGGCAGTTTAGTTCAGATTGTCTCCATATGATTAAAACATTGGCCAACTGAAGCTTGGAGTTGTTTAGTCCAATGTTAGATACATTGCTGTTGAACTGATTTTCTGTTTCAAATACAGACAGCCAGAACTATCAAATAAACCCCAAACTATTGATTAGGGTAGCTTCTGAATATATAGAGTATGGTTCATGACACAAACTTGGTGATCTCACTAAAGCCAGGGAAAAGATTTCTTCCATCTGTGAAATTCCCTCCATAGCTGGCACAAGGTAATTGCCTGAAAAATGTTTTGGGGGTACATGAAAAGATGAAAAACAGAGAGCATGTAGATTTAAATGCAAAAATCTCTAATTATTCAAATATAATAAATTCATAGATGATACCATCACATTGACCATCAGCTCTGAATGTGAGTCTTATTTTGGAGGACAACTGATTTGTGTATGTTCAACAAACATTCACTGAGTTTCTACAATGTGTCAGGCACTGAGAATACAGAAAAGAATAAGACCTAGATCCTGTATTTCAGCAGCTTGCAGTCCAATGAGAGAAACAAGTATGGAAACAAGTAACAACAGCATTCAATAGTGAGGGCAACTTCTGAGCAAAGTGAAGTGGAAATGGAGTGAAAATGGGACTTTGAATCCCTCAATTGGTTAGCTTGGATTGTGAGGGATGGTGTGCTCATTCTCCACAGTTTACACTGTCATCTTGTCAGTAGCTTCATTTTTTTTATTTTTATTTTTTCAGTTCCACTGTGCAGTTCTTTCCAAGTTCCTGGAAGTCTAAGTAAATGTATACAGTTGGAGGCAACTAAATTATCATGCTGGTTTGCCTGCCTGTGACTCAGGAGTCACCTTTGGTGCTCTGCATTCTGCAAGCTTTCGCTTTCGTGTTTTGCTGCACACCAGAGACAGTGGTCTCATTTCTGGTTTTTCCCTGAAAGGTCATAATCATGCTTATTAAAGAAAAAAAAAAGATTCTTGGAACCCAAACAAGTCACATTCAGGTGTAGTTCTTTGGGAAAATATAATCTAAGGAAGAGAATTACCTCAGTAAAGTAGTAGTCATCTTTGTTTCTGGTTTCCTCAAATCAGTATTGCCTGAATTTTAAGTTCATGAGAAGAGATAGCAAAGCAGGCTTGTAGTTTCCAGCTTTTATTTACTTGTGCACTGGCCAGAATGTAGGATGAAGAAATGGACTACTAAGAGGTCAGATCCATTTCTTTGGGCTGTTTTTCTCTCCCCGCACCCACTCCCCATGCACAAAGAGATAACCAAATGTTTGTTTTTCTATCAAAAATGCAAATTTGGGTACATCTACGTGACTAGAGGCAACTGATTTGAAATCCTATTTCATAACAGGGGCTTACCTGAATGTTTTAAGCTGTGCTCAGCAGCTGAGATGGAATTAACAGTCACCTTGTTATATTGGGCAGGTACACACACAGATGACCTTTGGTAAATAGCAGTGGGAATGGAAAAGGTTAAGTAATCCCTCTATAGCTTTGCATTTCCTTAACTTTCCCCTGGAAAAATAAAATGGATCTCTCAAACATTGGCTAAGTTTTCCCTGCATAACAAATATTATATGAACTGATTGGTTGGATTTAAGATTCTACTTTATATTTAAACAAAGAAGAGATTCATTTCCCAAATGAATTCAAGAATACCACTAATTCAATAGTAACAATGACAACAAAAATAATGTCTACCATTCATTAAGCCCAGACAAGAGTAGAATAACCTAACAATAACTGTTGTCATAGGAGCCACAGCTTATTTAGTGTTTATTATGCCAAGAACTGAGGTAAATCTTTTAAGTGTGTTTAAAGCCTTAGCAGCAATCCTGTAAGCAAAGCATTATTATCTCTGTTCTTCAGAAGCCAGAGTGTCAAATTGTTTCCCCTGAGTAAAAGTTAGGCCCTTTGCCTGCCTCCACAGCTTTTATGCATTACCTTCATGCTACACTATGACCTGGGCACATTATTAGGTGCTCTATAAACACAATCTCATTTAGTTCTGAAAGCAAGCCCATAAGATTCAACTATTACTATCCCCTTAATATAAACGAAAGTCCAAAGCCGCACTGCCAATATTGAGGAGCCAGAATTCAGACTCAACCTGGCCTTACTCCAAAGCCCATACTTTCCATCCACTCAATATACTACCTCCACACTATTCTAAGACATTATCCTCATTCCCAGATTGCCTTCCCAGTGGTTTTTCTAGTGCCTGAAATTCCCTTAATAAGGAATAATATCTTTATTCCATAATTTAGAATATGATGTGAAAAGAAAAATATTACTGGGATATATGAACATTCATCCAAAGAGCCATGGGTTGCCAGAGTCCGCACAGTCAGAAGTGGGCACAGGGTAAAAGGGTGCATGGGGAGGAGAGAACCACAACCCCAAGAGAGCAGAGCAGAAATTAAGGAAAGGAGCTGGGAATTGATGAAGAAAATATTGACTTCACCTTTGCTAAGGGCTAACTCAGTTGTATTTTAAACTGTCATATATTTATATACACATATACATATTAACATGTATATATAAAAACTTTATTCAGAATATATATCTATGTATGTGTATAAATATATATATGATTTTATTATAATATTCTAAGAAAATATTATTATTAGTTATATGCAAAAAAGCATATATAAACTTTCTTTTTTTAAAAAAAAGTTTGGATTTATTTCTGAACTCTTGAATATTCTACCTACATAGGATTATCTCACCACTCATTCTAAGTGGCAGGAAGAGTTTCTCAGTTCAATTTTCCTATCATCTAAGACTAATATCCAATAATCAGCCCTACTTTATTTTTTAGAAAAAGAAAGAAAAAAGAATGACCCAATTTTCATCCTTTCATTTTTTTATCATCCATATTTACAGAGCATTTCTTCTGTATGAAGGACTTCAGTACCATGCAGCAACAGATCAACTGCCCCTTACAATGTCTGCCAAATATGGTTAAATATATTAAGTAGTGAGCTTGGTTTCTGGGAATCAAGCTGATGATACTCCTCTCAAAACTAGGATGACTGTAACATTTATCATCCAAACTAGACTGCTTTTCAGAGATTGAAAGAAGGTGCTAATAATAATCACACTGGGATGGCAGACAGAGGCTGGGCCACTGCAGGGCAAGTAAAGACGTGGAAAAAGTGTGAAGTCTGGTATATAAGGTAGTGTCAGTCCTTGCACATAATATAGTCCTTGTCAAATCACATGTCATTTAATAGACACTGAGAATAATCACATGTATTCGTTTAAAACCCCTGAGTACCAGGACTAGGCTAAGCTCAGTTAAAAAGATTCCCTTGGGAAGTCCGCTGTCTAGTGGAAAAAGACACGTAGGTGATGTACGTAGTAATAGTAACAGTAGTAACAAATATTCACTGAGAACTTTCCATGACATCCACTCTGCTAATTGATTTATGTTCATTATCACATTTAATCCTCACCTAATCCCATTAACGAGGCAATATAATTATGCTAGGTTTTCAAGTCAAAATATTGAGACTCAGCAAGGTAAACTTGTCCCAGGGTATCAGTATATAACTGTGGCAATGAGGCCCAAATCTCAGCATGTGGGGTTTCAAAGTTTGAGCTCCTAGTACCGTGCTCTACTGCTTCCCTGTAGAGGACACAAGGATGTATGTCATAGGAATGAACCTCGTAGAAGTCCCTTAGCCTTTTCAGGCATGCATAGGAGCACAAGAAGGAGGTGACAGTTGATATGACCTTTGAAGAGTACCCAGAATTTCATCAGAGAACAGAGAAGTAGAGTGGAGACATTGCAGGCAAAGTACCAGGTCTCACAGCTTGGTGCATGGGCCAGGAATACAAATTTCTCCCCTCACCACCATTACACAAGAGGCAGCAATGGAAACTGTGTGTTGAAGATTGCTTGTCTTTGCAGTGGTGAGTGGGAGAGGGCCCAAAATTGACAACATTTTAAGGCATATAAATAAATGATAAGATTCAGAGTTGTGTTATTCCTAGGAAATACTTCATATCATATTTCAGAATTGTTTTAGACTTTCCATGTTAAGCATCCAATAAAGAAAAACATCAAAAAAGAAATTGGCATCATAAAAGTAGCAGGGTGACTATTAGTGTAGAAGAAGGGGAAGGAAAGAGATGGGAAGGGGAAGAAAAGGGGAGTGGGGAGTGAAATCAAATAGATCAAATTATGTGCATGCATATATGAATATGCCACAAAGAAACCTACTATGCTGTATAATTAATAAGCACCAATTAAAAACAAGATGTCAACAAATCTATTTGTCAGAAGACATTAAACACTGGAGTTATACCTTTGTGAATTGGAAGATGACAAAAAAATTATTTTAATGACTATTTATTAAAGTTTAGATACTTTTGATGTAAACACTTTCAAAAAGTAATGTTTTTCCCCCAAAATATTCAAAAGGCCGTTGTTATGATGGAATCTAATGGTGCTCATTAGCACAATAAAAATATTTATGAGACACTCTCTTATAATGTGAACTGGACTTACAAATAAATTATATCTCACAGTTTCAATTGCATTTCACTCTAGAAATCATGAGATGAGTTCATTAGTAATATTTTATTCATCTTCTAGGCGAGACTAATTTCAAAAGTTGCCTCTGATCAAATCTACCTAACTTTATATATTTGCCCCTTATTTAAGACATTTTTGGTTCCAAGGTCAAGAAGGAGTACCTTTCATCTGTAACCTCAATCTTTAGAATTTTTCCCTTCATTCTCTGGAGTGGTGGCTCCCATCAATGACTTTTATATCCTTGGAACAAGACTGTAAAATTTTATAGCCAATTGTAGAACCACAGGCTGAAAACCTATTCAAACATTTCAAATATGAACTTCATCTTACGGCAGAATTAAGAGTCATTTATTTTCTATCAAAAGCATCATAAACAGTGCCATACCTTGCAGTAAATCAGGAAACCAGATTGCCAGGAAAGGTGCTGGACCTACTAGTTTGGCTCTTGGAGTTGTTTCAAAAACTGCTGGATGACCTCCAAAGTCCCCTTTCACTTAAAAAAAAAAAAATCACTTTTCAGCAAATCATGGCTTATGACCAGTTCTTGGGCAAACCAACTCAGAGCCATCTGCAAAGCAGCAATCCATTTCCAAATCATTAGGAAAATTACCAAACCTAGCACCTAGTTGAAATAATGTCAAGAAAATGTTGGAGGTGGGAGATGTGAGGAAGAAAGAACAAATGAACCTAGAGGAAATTCCACCTAAAAATAATGCGTCAACTAACATGATTAGGAAAGGAGTGCCAAAGACATAAGATATTCTACTTTCGTGGACCAGTAAGTTCCAGGGTTCTTGATCTCAACCTCTGTCATCAGATGCTGAATTTATTTAGGTGTATCTCTAATCAGAGTAACATCTTTGCAGTTCTCTAGCAAATTCAGTCCCTCCATTCATTTCTTTCATTTGGCAAGTGCTTATTGAGACCCCTGTATGTGTGCATAGGTCCTTTTGCAGAGCTCTGGGAATATACTGGAGGATAATAACTATGGATCTAATTACAGTGGCAGAGAGTAAAAATCAAGCATGTAAATAATAAATAAATAAATAAAAAGCATGTTAAAATATATATATATATATATATTTGCCCCTTATTTAAAGGCATTTTTGGTTCCAATGATTTGGTTAGTTGCTCTGTAGAAAGTAGCGTGAGTATTACTTTGAATTGGGTGGGCAGGAAAATCTTTGAGGAAATGTTAGTTCTAAAGAAGCCAGTGCAAAAGTTATGAAGGCTGAGGGAGGAACTAGGACCAAATCCCTGGGCCAGGAAAGTGCAAGGCCAGGTGTTTTCTAGGAACTTCTAGAAGACAAGTGTGTCCAGAACTTAGTGTGTAAATGGCAGTGGAACAAATTGAAGTGGGAAGGCAGGCCAGAGGGCCAGATGCTGTATTCCCTTAGAGTCATATCTATGATAAAGAGCTCTGATGTTATTTTATGTGAGTGCTATTCTCTGTTAAACAAGACAACATAATGAAGAGTATCTAATAATAAAAGAAATGTATCTTCAGATGATGCTCTAAAATGCAGATGTAAACTGTGACACTCTCCTGCTCACAGAATACTGTTCATCGAATAAAACCAAACTCCCAGGCAATTGAGGGGAAAGTCTTTCTCCACCTAATTTTATGCACATCTCTTCCACCTCCCACCCTGTGACCTGTGAACCAATCATCCCACTCCACTGGAGCATGTACTGCATTTTTCTTGTTCATGTGGCTCCTTTCTCCTCCTCCCCCACCCCAACATCCGCCTGTTGAAATCCTACCCATCCTTCCAGACCCAGCTTAAGGCCACCTGTTCCAGAAAGCCTTCCTTTCTCCCTCTGCCAGAATTTATCTTTCCTTCCTCTGTCCTCCCAAAGGACTTTGCACCTCTCTTAGAATGCTTACCACACTCTGCCTGATACCATACCTATCACTCTCTCCCATGAGTACAACGACTAAAGTTCAAATAGATGGCAACTGCAAGTTTGTCCTCCTGTTATTCTTTGTAGAAGCAGTTCACCTTCAGGCCAAAGAAAGTGAAGGAGATTCTGGGAAAGTGATAAAAAGAGGGTGAAAGGTGAAGTGTAGGATCAGGAGTGAAACACAGGTATTAAACAAATAATCACAGTCCAAAAATACTAGTATTTGTTTGACTCAAGAAAAGAAACTACATTTACATAAATTTTATTACACTATATTTTTTATAATTGTTCCATCTTTTTTTTTTTTAGAAAGAGAGAGAGGGGGAGAGAGAGAGACAGAGAGAGAGAGAATTTAATATTTATTTTTTAGTTTTTGGCAGACACAACATCTTTGTTTGTATGTGGTGCTGAGGATTGAACCCAGCGCTGCACGCATGCCAGGCGAGCGCTCTACCTCTTGAGCCACATCCACAGCCCATAATTGTTCCATCTTATCATGAGTTACAGTTGTCATTTTCTTTCTGTGGCTAATTTATAATAAATTAAACATTTATTAAAGGAATTTATGTATTAAAAAAACATACATATACATATACTATCTGATGTTAGGCAGGGAATGTATCCCCTGAAGATAAGGAGCCACTAGTGTTACTCTACATTTAAAGTTCAGGCTTCTAAAATTAAATCAGGCTAATATATTCATCCCAATTCAACTTTGCTTTTGGCACACTTGTGTCATTTTGTAGTACAATTGTCTAGTCAGAAAGCAGCTTCTTACATTGGCTACTTCTAATTAGCTTCAGATTTTGCGTGCACGCATGCACACACACACAAACACACACACACACACACACACACACACACACACACATCTTAAGTCCAAGCTCAAAAAGTGTACAATTTTTTTCATGTGAAAAATAAAGAGGGCCTTAACTGCTCTGCTTCCCTGTCAATGTGTAAAATATCTTACACCAGCATCACCACAAGCACATGAGTAATGTGATACGTACCACAGCTAGATCATCATTAGGCAACAGGAAATTTTCAGCATCATGGAACCACCACCAAATGCATATGTGGTCCATTGTTTACCAAACATTGTTTTATGGTGCATGACTGTGTTTCCTTTCAGTGACTAGATAAATTCCCACAATATCTCTACAACAAACACACATAGGTCACACCTTCAGAATCTCCACTATTGAAGTGACCATAACAGTTGTCAGGCTTTGGGTATCCCCAGAAGCAGACACTGAGCCAAGAATTTAAATGCAAGCAATGCAATGGAAGGTGCAAGAAACAAGGGTAGGTAAAGGAAGAAATTACCAGAAAGGAAAGTAGTCAGTAAAATGGTGCATTTAAAGCCAGCAATCACAATAGGCATATGGCTTTTAATCCAGTGGGATAACACTGAAAAACAGTGCAAAATACCTCACAATTCATTCCTGCCTATAGGAGAAACAGCTGAGATATTGCTCCCCCAATACCAGTCAGTCCTTGGTTAAAAAGCAACCCTTGGGGCTGGGGCTGTAGCACAGTGGCAGAGTACTTGCCTAGCATGCATGAGGCACTGGATTCAATCCTTAGCACCCACAAGAATTAAAAAAATAAATAAATAAAGTCATTCTGTCCATCTACAACTACAAAAAAAAAAAAAGTAATATGGGGAGGACATGAACTCTCAGGCCCTTTTGGTTCCCTTTGTATGAGGGCACAGTGGGTTCCAGATGGGAGTTTAAAAGCAGTCTTCCATCAACAAGGAAGGTGCTGACCCTACAGAGCCAGGCTGGAGTGCCAGAAATGGTAAAGAGGTGGAGGAAACATGGTGGAGTGCTGATTATTTCCTCTCCAACAGATGTGTCTATCAGGCCAAAGATTAAAGATTTTACTACCTGAGTAAGTTAAAAATGAAGCATAGGTAAAGGCAAAGTGTTTTTTATTTTTCTTTCACCACAAAAAAAGAATATTAAGGATTTTCCAGTCTATCTATATTGATAGGATGCATTCATAACAATATATTTCAACTCAATCTAATAAATCTATAAATTACACTTCTACAATGGAACATAATGTAGCTAAGAAAAACTTATTTACATAGAAAAAAATCATAAAAGTGAAAACACAAGTTATAAAATTTTTAGAACAAAGTGTATGTATGTACACAAAGTGTATGTATATACACAGAGTAACTGTTAGCAAGGTTTGTCTTTGGGTAGTAGGTTCCCCCATAATTTTAATTTTCTGCTGATGTGTATTTTCTAAATTTCCACTAATAGACCTAGATGAATAAAAGAAGACTCAACTTCATAATAGGAAAAAATAATCAGACCCCAAAGGAGGTTCACTCAAATAATCCCACTAGAGAATAAAGTCACTTTGATCCAGGAATAGCTGTGCAATATATACAGTTTCAATAATCTTCTGCTGATTGCTCTGACACTGGATAAATATTAAGTTTTTTTTCTTTTGCTATAGTCTCTCAATTTTCCCATTTAACTCACTTTTGGTAGAAGAAGAATACTGACTAGAACCCTGGAAAGACACCCTCAACCATGCAGTTTCTTTGCCAGAGATTGAATCTTAAGCAGACATTGAATAAAGAACTGAAATCAACACTTTCAAACTTTATTCTGTAAGAGCCATGTATAGCAACATTAATGCCTTTTCAGTGCTCTTTGAAGGAAGCAACAGAGGTACAAGAGTGAAATCTGACTGATTCCAATTCTGTGATCTTGTGAACAGAATTGGGTGTGGTTATTTGTCCTTCTTCTTTGGGGTTGGGGGCCTGGTTCATGTAGCTTTCCTGGCTCTTTGTCCAGGTCCATTTCCTTCCTTACACAACAGTGTCCAGCACTAGGTAACTTCTCTGCTAGCATGCTTAGTCTGGACACATTTCTGCACTTGGAGAATTCACTCAACTCAGAAAGGCATAAATAAGGAGGACTATGGCTTTAAGGTCACTCATTGAGAAGTCTCTCTGAAGATCTATTTGTCCTTCATAGAGAAGAGAATCAGCATCCATTTCTGTGTCGAAATGACCAGGAGAAAGTCAAATTAGATTAATTACCTAGAATAAAAATGGACTTGTACTTTTGCTAGTAATGGATTTCTAGTTCAGGCAGCTTTACAAGTATTAATAGCATACTAGTTCTTGGCAGATGATAGTCATTAGTGAGCAAGTAACTCTATCCTCCGGAGATGATTTAGCTTTGTCACTATGTAGTAATCTTTGTCTTAATGTTATGTTGAGGCAGAGACAATTTTTCTTTAAATCTGCTTGTGAAGCATAACAGTTTCTAGAGTAAATCATTGAAAGGGCTTTTCTGCTTTAATTGTGTGTGTGTGTGTTTCGTTTGCTTTAATTTTTTTTAATGTGGGTTCTGAATTAAATATAGTAAAATTTTTTTAAACTTATTTTGAGGGCCCTAGTGGGAAAACTGTTCTAAGAAGGAGCTCATTAGATGCAAATTCTTTTTAAATGTGCAAGCTTCTTTCCAAGCTTCTTTCTCAGTGTTCTTCAAATCAAGGGCTATCCTTATTCACGGGTAGAATAGGTTACTATATATCCACTGCAAATTTTTGAGGGGGTGCCCCACTAGCTAAGAACTTTCTTTAATCCTGAGACTGTGGTATCTGTTAAATACATCTACCTTGGGAGAAATAAGAGTATTTCATCTATTTAATGGCAGTCATTCATGCTAAGATTTTAACCCATTGGTCACAGCTGAGTAGCAAATGACAATTAGTCACAGGCAAAAAATGAAAGGCAACCCTCACACAGCCCTGCACTGGGAGCATTTGCCTCCTTAAACTTGTCACAGTATGTACCTCTCTTGCTTCACCCTAGTTCTGGCCCTGACATTTAGCTTATGCTTATAAAGCACTTTATTACCTACATTGTCTAATTTGGTTCTCAATACAAACTCAGGAAATGAAGAAAACAACAATGGCCTTCGCCCATACTGACAAGGAATCTGAATTTTCAAATACAGATCTGGAATCTAATAGATGAACTGTGTCCAGAGCTTTGCTTTTTTTCTCCCCGCCCCCCACCCCCACCCCATGGCAGGCATTGCTAGGGATGGAACTCACACATGCTGGCAAGCGCTCTACCGCTGAACTACACTACACCCCAGCCACAGAGCTTGATTTAAATACCATCCTCTATCTACTGAATCATGCTCCCCCTCCATCCCAAATGAAAGGACAATCACACACACACACACACACACACACACAGAGAGAATAATTTGTAATAAAAAGGGTGGCAGTAACAACAAACTCCACAATTATCCCTCATTCACGGCACAGCCCTCTGTGGGGGGAAGGGAAGAGGCATCACTCTAAGGGATTGAGAAAGAGGGGCAGCTTCTAAAATAGAGATGACTCAGAAGAAAAAGGAGATGAGCAAGATGAAAAGAGAAAGCAGGAGAAGGGGAATGGAAAAAGGTAACTAAGAAATTAGAATTAAGATAGAGTATAATTGGTTATCGGAATAAAATTATAGAAGATAATCAAGTTTGGGGCACCAGTATTAGGTACATTTGGTGCCATCATGAGGGGGAAATTAGTGGCAAGACTTTATTAGACAAGGCAATAGATCATTTATCCTTAGTTGTCTGTCACATTCTAAGTTTTTTTCCTAAATAATGGCTGTATTTTTATGTAATTGTATGATTTTGATGTGTACATGGGTTGAACATATTTTCATTTTTTGGTTCACCTTTTTCTCCATGAGAGTAATGCATATGATGCCAGATGAACAACATTTTCTGCAATCAAGGATTATTTTCAGAGTGTCAGATTCCACAAATTGTACTTTCAAATGATGATTCAGTGTAATTAGACAAGGCAATATGCAGGTAGATACAAGAAATGATGTTTTTAGGTTTCACTTAGACAAAATGAAATTCCAAGATTCCATAAAAGGAGATTGTCATCACCTTCAAAATAAGGCGTGGTAAGAAAGAGAAATAAAATGCAAGAGGTATTTATACAGCAAATTGAAGAAGAAGAAAAAAAGTGTATTGTCAATGGAATCCACAAATAGCTTCCTGAAAAGTAGATTTTGCTAGATTTTATTTGACTTTTGGAATCCAAAGCTAAATAGTTATTCAAAAAAATAGTTGCCCCCTTAGATCAAAGAGAATAAAAACATATGACAGACGTATTTAAAAAATTTTACTCAATTCAGAAATTAAGAATTTATCTCAATAAAAATAAATATGTAAAAAAACAAAATATGAATCCAATAATTTTCCTCTCATTAGGAATGATAGCAGTGGTTCTCAAAATGTTGTTCTATGACCAACATCACTTAAACACTGGTTGGAGAGAAAAATCTAACTGGGTGCAGTCGTACACACTTGTAGTCCCAAATACTTAGGCGGCTGAGGCAGGAGGATCACTTGAGCCCAGGAATCCAAGGTTTCAAAGTCAGCCTTGACAGCATAGCTGGAAGGAAGGAAGGAAGGAAGGAAGGAAGGAAGGAAGGAAGGAAGGAAGGAAGGAAGGAAGGAAGGAAGGGAGGGAGGGAGGGAGGGAGGGAGGGAGGGAGGAAGGAAGGAAAGCAGGCAGGCAGGCAGCCCAACCATTGATATGAAGAGATTTCCTAAATTAGACCCTCTAAGGGTAGGGTCTAGCAGTGGGGACTTTAATGAATCTTCAGGTCATTCCAAAGCTTGAGAACCTCTATATTATAGAATCACCTTGCAGGCTCTGAATAGAAATCTGTTAATGAATTTTCTAAATTATTAATAAAAATTCAGTCATCCCTCAGTATCCATGGAGGATTGGCTCTAAGAACCATTATAGATAGCAAAATCCATAGATACTCAAGTCCCTTATAAAAAATGGCACACTATTTGTATATAACATACACACACCCTCCCTGTCCTTTAAATAATTTTTAGTTATGATACCAATATCACATAAATGTATGTAAATCATTATTATACCATAATGTTTAGGGAATGATGATCAAAAATGCTGAATACGGGTGCAATTAAATGTTTTTGTGAGATATAGTAGTTGATATGCAGTTGTAGATCCTACAGATAAAGAGGAGAACCATCAAAATTAAATTTTCTGTTCCTATTTAATGTATTATATAATTGACATCTCTTTAAATATAAGAGTAGAAACATCTGTATCAAAAATTTGATGTTAGAACTCATAGTCAGAAAATAGCTACTCATAATTATTTGTAAATTAGCAGGCATAGAATTGCTTAATTCCAAGTACACAGAAACTTCAATTCTTAGCTAAAAGAATATTTTGTACTAAAAAAATTTCTTGCTGAATTCTAAAGCAAATATCATTCAGAAAAGTAATTTCTTTTACATAAAAATGATTCATTAATTTTATTACTTATTAATTTTAAGCAGGATTTTAATAACATTGTTATAAAACTATAAAACACTATACTGTTAGATGGGTGTCAACTCAATTGTTGGATTGAAGAGCTATAATCTATTGAGATTTTACCATTTATCAGGTCCTACTAACCTTTATAACAACCATATAAGATGGGCACTAGTAGTTATATTTTTCAGATAGTAATTGAGACACTGAGAGGTTAACTAACTAGTTGAAGATCATACAAACAACAGAGCAGGGTTACAAACTTAGGCTATCTGAGTCCAGAGTTTATGCTGTGAAGTAAGAAGCTATGCTCTCCATTATTTCCCTCTCCCCCCACCCCACTTTTTTACTGGGAATCAAACCTAGGGCTTCATATATATGCTAGGCCAGTGCTCTACCACTGAGCTATATCCTCAGCCCCAATTTTCCAATTTCTTACATTCAAATGCTACAGAAGGCAGACTATATGTTGAATATGTTACAATTAAATTTTGCTCGGTAAGTGATGTCTACAATAGCAACTCCCAAGTTAAAACAAACATCTCCTTAAACTTTCAACCAAAGCAAGTCACCAATTATTTAAATAAGAACTTCCATTATGATGAGGTCTGTCAGCAGGTGAAAAAGTTATTTGATAATTGCAGAGGAAAAAACATCTTGTGGAAATCCAAACCATTGTTTATTTCAACAAGCTAAGAACGGAAATTTAACAAAATCCTAACTTACCTATTCATGTTTTAGCCTTTTGTGCATATTACTGTGAAATATTTTAGCACCAACATGCACATGGTATAAAGTTGCTTCAATTCCAGCATCCTGGAAAAGACTAGATTTCCAAAGATGTCCTGACTTTACATTTACTCTACTTTTAGCTACTTTACTTTTATATCTATTCCCTTCACACTTCCATATGTAAGTGTGTGGCCAAAAGGTAGAGATGGAATGGTGAGCAGATGACTTATCCATTCTTTGCCATCTTCTATCCTTTAAGCTTTATGCCATTCCTAATGTCATTCTCTCTGTCTCTAGAAATGCCCTCTTGTTCTAGCATCATCTGTGAATTGAAATCCTAGCTACACTTCATAGCCCCATGTTATGCAATCATGCCCTGCCATGAATCTTTCGTGGTGGCCCCAGACTAAATCCTTCAGACACACTTGCACTCATGACATTTATGTGATAGTGAAGTAGAAGTCAACAATCTAATGAGACTGCATCTTATGGGTCTTATTATGCAGTCTCGAAGGGGTCTTAAAGACCTCTGAATTCCCGTAACCTTTATCACAGCATCTTGCTTCTGAAAATCAGAATGCTTGATCAGTACAGTTTACAGAATACTTTCACTATATAGTTGGCTTTATCCTCACACCTACCCTGTGAAGTTGCTATAAAGATTACACCATTGTCTTACATGAAGAATTCGAGAAAGTGTTTTTGCATAATGTCCGGGTGGATCCTCCTGCTTCTTCCAATTCATATCTTTCCTCATATTTTTGTTGACCAATACAACACGTTTAAAAATTAATTAATTATTTATGGTTAATCAAGGATCCTATTGCAAAGTCAATGTACAACCTTCTATAACTTCTTCACAACCTGCTAAGATTCTCCATCAATCTCTAAGCTAGATGGTGGTGGGAGGGAGAATGGGAATGGAGTGTTATTGTCATGTAGAATCGGACAGATGCAGCCTGGGAAACTTATCTCCCTCCCCTGAAGGTTTAAGCATAGAGACCTGACAGCGAGTAAAGAGAAAGAGAATGAATCTTCTAGAAAGAGTGTCAAAAACCAGATGAGCCCAATGAAATGTGAAAGACTTTTCCCTTCAATCCAATGCCTCTCGTGTGATGGAACACATTTTATTTATTGTATTCTGGACAGCATCACCCCAATAATCAATTGTCTGCTACCCCATAAAAATAATAGTTATCCGGTATCTCTACTGAGAACTGTAAACTAGCTGTCCAACTGGGAGAAGAAGGCAACCCAGGAAGAAAGGAACAGCAAATGAGACCAGCTACCTATTCCAGATGAGACTCGGGCTCAAGCTACATAGAGAAAAATATGACATAAAATTCTTATATCAGATTCACCATCCCCCCAGCTTATTTCAAAACTCAGAACCCCATCTCTGCCCTAGTGCTTCTCATTAGTTAGGGTCTGCTGAAGAGTCTCGAAATCTGCTTTGCAAATAAACTCACAAGTCATTCTGAAAAAGGTGATTAGAAGATCACAGTTTGAGAGATAATGAGCATCAGTGCCTCTTTGAGTGGGCAGGTAGGCCATTTGTGTCATCATTTTAACCCTCTATTTACCCCCAAGAAGCTTTGTATTGATGATTATCTCATTAGCTCTCTTAAATGGCCTTCGCTATGCTTTTGGCTGGAGCCCATATGAATTTAGGACATGATTGTCTGTTGATAATTCTGATTTCATTTATTTTTACCAGCAGTGAAATTGAAGTCTCAGAACCTGGGTGGAGAAAAATTGGAAACAAAACAAAATAATTGACTGGGAAATATGACAAACTAATCAGCCATGTTGTTCAGAAAGCCCCTGTGAGGCTAAACAGTGGAATTGCAAAGTGCTTTTAAGATCATTTTTAAGGTGCACTAACTTAGAGAAAGAATGGCCCTGCCAGGTCAGAGAATAACGAAGAGTTAAGCCCTTCTCCCCTTAACCCCCACCCCAAGGCTTCCTGCTCCCTGAATTCAGTGCCACTTGTCCACAGAGGTTTCTGACTTGCTCTCAAGAAATGATGACTGAATTCTGGGATATTTTTCTTTATCGAGTAAGCAATTAATTTAGCTCCATTATTTTAAAAAATGTAGATTTGCTCACATAGATTGAGTCTGTGCCCAGTTCATTTTCATTGTGAATTTCTATAAATTTATGGGCTAAAATTACAAAGTATTTTATGCAGAACATGTAAGCAAAAATAACTTGAGAATGGGAGCAGACCTTAGATTAGCAAGCTGTCTTTTTTTTTTTTTGAGGGTTTTTAAAAATTTTTTTCTCATTAGTTAAACATAACAGCAGAATGCATTTTAACTCATTGTATGCAAATAGAACACAACTTCTCATTTCTCTGGTTGTACACCATGCAGAATCACAAATCGCGTTTGTGCCATCATACATAGGGTGATAATGTCCATCTTATTCCACTATCCTTCCCATCCCCACACCCTTCCTTTCTCCTCACTCCCCTCTGCCCCATCCAAAGTTCCTCCATTCTTCTCTTGCCATCCCCCTATATGGATCAGCATCCACATATCAGAGAAAACATTTAGCCTTTAGTTCTTTGGGACTGGCTTATTTTGCTTTGCATGATATTCTCCAACTCCATCCATTTACCTGAAAATGCCATAATTTCATTCTTCTTTAAGGCAAAGTAATATTCCATTATGTATACAGACTACATTCTCTTTATCCATTCATCTGTTGAAGGGCACCTAGGTTGGTTCCATAGGTTTAGCTATTGTGAATTGAGCTGCTATAAACATTGATGTGGCTGCAACATTGTAATATGCTGATTTTAAGTCCTTTGAGTATAAACCTAGGAGTGGGATCACTGGGTCAAATGGAGGTTCTGTTCCAAGTTTTTTTAAGGAATCTGCATACTAAGCAAGGTGTCCTTATTAAGCAGTGGTGGAATGGCACATTTTCAGGGGAGAAAATGGCAACTGGTTACAAGAGAGGTCTGATTTTTATAGATTTTAACGAGAGTTCATCATAGCAGAATGTTTGGTGTGACTTAATTATTAGATACTTGGTCAATAAGGACACTAGTTGTGCAGGTTCAAAGCCTGTATTGGGAAAACAACTGAAACCCATTGAAATTGGGATGAGAGTCCAGAGCCCAGAGCCCAGTGTTTGTCTTCTCCAACCAGGACTCATTGTTACGGGGAAAGGATAAAAGCCCAGAGCCCAGGGCTCATTGTTGGCCTTTCCCTTCTCCCTTCCCAGATCTTATTGTCCTCCTTTTCTTCCTGAGAGTTGTCATTTACCTTGTCCTTCAGAATATACATATAAGTAACCATAAGTTGTGATTTTAAAATTTGCTAACATTGTGAACTAGGCAATTCACTGGTTTGTGAATTGACCAAAACATGACCCCAAGACTAATATCCCAAACTTTAATTCCTCCAAGAAGTACTTCTCATGATGCTTTTGTCTTCAAGATTAAATTGGTGTTCAAGAAACGTGCATGTAAATAGTAGACCCATCTCCCATCATTGCTCAGATATAGGCATGTGTAAACTCTTTTTATATACCAATGGTGGGAACCAAAACTGAAAAAAAGAAACATCTTCAATACTCAAGAGTGGCACCACATATTTGTGTGTGTCATTGTTGGAGAAAGTTATGTTTATAGTAAAACAGGAATCTAAATTAGGAACACATTAAAATTTCCTTTTTTCCATTTTTTTCTTGTATGACACATGACAGAAGAAACATGTTTTTAATTTTAGGACTTTTCTTTGTTGAAACGAGTTGCAACAACATCACTTTTATAGTCAACTCAATTCCATGTTCGTTTTTAGAAATGGAACTTGTATTTATTTTGATATTGACACTGCCAGGAATGTTTTTAAAGCTCAGTTAAAGAAGAGATCCTTGCTTTGCATGACCCTGAAAAAGGAAATACCTAGATCTACTCTGAACCAAAAACTTACTTTGGCACCTCCTGTAAATAGAGACAAAGAATAATTTAGAAAATTCGTGTACATGTTTCAAATATGAATGTCATTGATCTGCTTATTTAATAACTAATAGAAAAGGACAAGGAGCATCATGCAGTACTTTACTAAGAAATACACATAGGAAACAGAATTTAAAAATCTTTCCAAGTAAATTCTTATCATCTACTTCCTTCTATAATACTGACAAGTGTTTGTTTTAAAAACAAAATACTGCAAACTAAATGCAAAAGAAACTGTTAGAACTTAATAAACCTTAACTCATAGAGTTTAAACCCATTGAGTTTCATTTCAAGTTTAATTGGAGTTTCTGAAATGTAAAGAAATTGGTTAATTTCTGATATAGTTTCTATCTGGGCCAAATATTAGTTGTTTTCACTTCAAACAAAGAGTTGAATTTTAAAAACTTTAACTGTCTAAATACTTTAATTAGAACTGTGCTCTTCAATTGTATCCCCCCCCTCTTTTTCCACTACAGTACTAACTAGGTCAACCAGAGTTGCTGGCAGCCTTTGGGTCTACGAACTCATGGTGAGGTTGCATTTTTTTTCCAATGTTTTGTCACCAAACCAAACCAAAGCTATGATTCTCAAAGGTTTGTGGCTTGCCTGAAATCCGAACAGGAAAATAGACTGCTGATGCTAATAATGTGACCAGTTGTCAGACAGGCCTCATTATTCTCCCCAAGTTAGTTAAACCAGGATGCTCAGTGAAGAAAGCAAAGACAGATCCACTTATAAGATTAGTGAAAGGCTACATTGGGAGGAAGAAGTTAGAACCATATAGGAAGGAGCAAAGAAAACAGACGATTCTGTTTCTGGCCCTAGTAAGTCAAATTGAGTTACCTATGAATCGCAATTTTTAGTTAGGCTTTTATGCTATCTTGATAAATTAGATGGTATATGTCACTGAGCTTATGGATTTTCTTTGTTGCCTGTGTTCTCCAGAGAATTCCTTTCTTATGAGGTGTGTAACTGTTTCCCACCAGAAGTTGGAAGAGAATGTTTTTCAAAGTTATTTTTGAGCTGGGAGTATAGCTCAGTTGGTAGAGTGCTTGTGTAACATGCATAAGGATCTGGGTTCAAAACCTAGCACTATCAAAAAAAAAAAGCCACTCTCATAGCAATTAGATTAATCTTTCGTCTTATCTTGGGTAAATATCCTTTTTTCCTTGGGTTTACCATTGATAGGTGTTCTGTGATTTTACAGATATGGTTATATTCTTTTCTTTTTCACTTTTTTTCAGCATACTAGGTAGCACCCAAGCTCTAATGTCGCTCCTGATTCTCCTGCTATGTAAGCTTTTTGTTGTGTTTTTAAATTAACAATCTTGAGAGGATGGTATTCAGAATGAACAAAATATTAAAAATATAAGTGCAGCAACTCATTCAACATATAAAAATAGTTGCCCTTTAGAAAACTCCCAGTGTGTTATGGAAAACTACATTTTATTAAGTAAATCTTAGATTCATATTCATTTCCACTATGTAATCTTAGATCTATTACCACTGGAAATATGTTCTCTTGAACTTAGTTTTTATGGGAAAAAAATGAAATAAACATGGAAAATTCTAGATGTTATACTTTGGCAGATAGAAAGATTTCCCACCCAGCAGCAGATCTGGCAAAATTAGGTCCACTTTCCCCCATTTTATGGAAGTTAGTGGTGACGGACAGCTTTAACTAGGCCAGATTTCCATTTTAATACACTAACCCCATCCTATTTAAATGCAACCACCAGATTATTGCAAATAATTTGGCTTTGCAGCCTCCATTTTAGAAACAGAAGGTGCAAGACTTGTGGCTAACATTTACCTGTAAAAGATAAAGGTGGAGAATAGAACCAATCTTGAGCTCGAGAACCCTAGCTAAAGCAGAGGAGTGAATATTGTTACAGTTAAATAAAACAAGACAGAAATCAGGTCAAGGAGTTGGATGAGAGCATAATTATCAAAATATTAGTTTAATTTTGGACTTTCTTATCAAGACCTTGTATTTTAAAGAACTCCTGTGTCTGTATCTTGTTGACTACAGAACATACTGTCTTAGTCAGTTTTGCATTACTGTGACAAATACCTGAGAACAATCACCTTAAAGAAAGGAAAGGTTATTTTGGCTCAGTGGAGGTTTTAGCCCATGGTCAGTTGACCCAGTTGATGTGCACATCATGCAGCACATCATGGTGGGGAGCAAATTGCTCAGCTTATGGATGCTAGGAAGCAAAGAGAGAGGGAGAAAAGGGGGCCAGGAGGGCATATGGCCAGAAGACCTCCAAATAGGCTTCACCTCTTAAAGGTTCCATAGTACATAGGCCTTTGGAGGACACTTATCCAAAGCATAGCACAAAAAGCATTACAAAATCATCCCCTGGTCTTTGCCATTTCCTCCTCCATCCACCCCACTGGTCCCAGGGTCCTGCTTCCCTGAGTAATGGGTTCATTGACATGAGCTCTTTTAACTTATCTAGACCTTCCTACAAATACTTGATTTCAGTATCCCTCTTCTCTTCTGCAAGTAAACCTTTCTTCTTACTATTATCCACTGCTTTTTCCTTCTGTCCTGCTCAGACAGAAAACACGGCTCCTCTCCCAAGCTCTACTCTTGTGTCTCACAATTCTTGATTATATCAAATAAATGAATAGATGAGGTAATCTAAGAAAAATACTTAAACCATGTAAGAGAACTTATTTTTGCATTGTTGAGCTATGCAAGAGTAGTTTCTTCTCAGAATTTACTACTTAGATGGTATGTTTCTACACTATCAGTATTTTTTTCCTTATCACTTTAGGATTGAATCTTATCTAACAACAACAACAAAAAAAAATTTAACATGTCTCTCATTGGTAGCGTTTGACTCCTTCCTGAATACCTGTCAAAGTTGATTTTCCATTCTGAAATCTCTAGCCCAGAGTTACCACCCCAACACTCCAACTTAGGCTATGGAAGGTTCCAGACTGGAAAGCAACAAAACAACTTCCTCCAGAGCTGTTAGATTCCACAGTCCCTTTGACACCATAAGAAGTGTACTCAAAGGAAGGCAAAGTGAGGTCCCTTGCTGAGCCCAAACCACACTACCCACAGGCTGTGTGACCTTGGAATTTTTATACCCACTTCAGAAAGTCAGGGTGGGAACAAGAAAAAGGCCAGAACACCTCTGGCGTAAGGATTATGAGGGTACAAAAACTTAAGTAACCAAGATAAAAACAAAAACAAAAAACTTAAGGAAATATTTTAAAATCAAAATTAGTGCAGCAGCTGCATGATAAATGAAATGTCAAAAGTGTCAGAAATAATGTTGTGTGGAGATGTATATACATATCTCTTGAAGAAAAAGGAAAAATCAGTAGGTAATACTAATTGTATCTTTATTTAAAATTTTGCTGTTTTACTCATTGTATAAGTTTTTCTGCATTGATTTGGTGTTTTCTTTCTCTATCACTCTCCCTTTCATATTTATTTATTATTTAATTACTGAGTATCATTTTTCCCCCACCTAAATTTTGAATTGGAGGCAAGTGCCTCACTTTGTGTCTTCCTGGTCCCAGCTCTTTTTAACACTGTCTTGTTTTCATTTTTAATTACATAATATATTTTTTATTTGCTCTCATTAGTTATACCTGACACTAGAATGCATTTCGATACATCATACATAAGTGGAGTATAATTTCTCATTCTTTTGGTTGTACATGGTGTAGAGTTATGCAGGTCATGTAATCATGTATGTATATAGAGTAATAATGTCAAATTCATTCTAATATCATTCCTACCCCCATACCTCTCCCCTCCCTTCATTCCCCTCTGTCTAATCCAAGGTGCCTCTATTCTTCCCTACCCCCACTTAATGTGAATTAGCATCTGCACATCAGAAGGAACATTCTGCCTTTAGTTCTTTGGGATTGGCATATTTTGCTTAGCATGATATTTTCCAGTTCCATCCATTTACTGGCAAATGCCATAATTTCACTTTTCCTTAAGGCTGAGTAATATTCAAGTAGGAATAATTTCTTTAACCATTCATCTGTTGAAGGGCACCTAGGTTGGTTCCATAGCTTAGCTATTGTGAATTGAACTGCTATAAGCATTGAAGTGGCTGTGTCATTGTAGTATGCTGATTTTAAGTCCTTTGAGTATAAAACTAGGAATGGAATAACTGGGTCAAATGGTGGTTCCAGTCCAAGTTTTCTGCGGAATCCATACTGCTTTTCAGACTGGTTGTACCAATTTGCAGTCTCACCAGGATTGTATGAGTGTATCTTTTTCCCCATATCTTTGCCAATATTTATTGTTACTTATATTCTTGATAATTGCCATTCTTACTGTAATGAGATGGAATCTCAGTATAGTTTTAATTTGCATTTTTTATTGCTAGAGATGTTGAATATTTTTTTCATATATTTATTGATCAATTGTATTTTTTTTTCTTCTGTGAAGTTTCTGTTCATTTATTGATTGGGTTATCTGGGGTTTTTTTTGGTGTTAAGTTTTTTGAGTTCTTTATATATCCTGGAGATTAATGCTTTATCTGAGGTTTAGCATTGTCTTTATAGTGTTGCTTCCAAAGGCCACTGACTATAATATTAAAAATTTAATTATTCCGTTAAGAGGGATATCATTTTATATGACCTAAAAGACAAGTTGAGATCAGTTGACACTACTCTGTCACACTGATAATCCTTTTGCAGAGCGTTTCCTTACATACACCTTTGTGGCAAGAAAGTAAAACAAATGCTTAATCCAAACTCTTTTCCAGATAGTCACTTCAGTCAACTACTTGTCTGAAATATTTAAGCTATTCCATCATATTTTTTGAACTGGAAGTTTCCCTCTCAACCAATTCACATAGAAAAATGAGAGATTATCCACAAGGCACAATAATTATTAGAATAATAATTACAACAGAAAGAAAATAATTAGTCTTTACTCCTTATAATGATTAGTTCAAAGTTAGAGTCCAGCAGGAGACAAAATGGACTAGATATTTGCATGTTTCTACCTTTTGACATAGGAAGTAATTTGTCAGCAAATGGGGAAGACTTTCTACTTTTTAAGGTAATTTGAATTACCAGGGTTTTTTCTAACTGAACAGAATACAGAAAAATAAGGATATAAATAGTCATTCTTTCAAGTGATATCTACTATTTTGAAAACTATTCTAATAGAGATTCAGAGACCTTAGAGACAGTTAAAATGATGGAAGCACATCAATGAGATAAACTTGATTTTCTAGCTAGTTACTTGAAATTCTTCTACAAACTATGTGCAACATAGTTTGCATAAGATTCTGCAAATCATAGGAATGGTCTAAATACAGAAACATTTTTAAATATAAAAAAGAATGCTGGACTTCCTTTGGTTCTGACACATTTATTGGAATAATCTAGCTGTAATTAAAACAAGAGAAGACAAGAAAAAGTGAAGAAGATGCTTATTTATCATTAGTTCAGCGTCAATTACATCTTGGACTGAAAGGTGCCAAAATCCTCATGGGGCCTTGCAGATGTAATCAGACTCCCTCTGGAATCAGCCAATTTCAAGTGGCCATGCTGATGTAGGTGGCTGGTCCTGGCAGTCACAATGTCTCCACAATGAGAGAAATGAGGTCTTGCCAAGTGCTAGTATTTGGCTTCCATACTTCCTTGCTATAAAATGAATAATTTCAAATTTCTCTTTTTGAAACCTGGGAAGGGAGTGGTTGTACCATTTGAGGATTCATTTATGATCCCTAAAACATTTATCATAGGGTTGGAATTATCATATGTGTCAAATGATAAATTAACCTGAATCTTTATCTATAGATTTGTTCAAATCAGATATTTTTTGCTTTAGGGGGAGTCTTAGAAATCAGCCAATTAAAAACATTTCTCTTTTTACAGAGGATGAAACATTTCAAGATCATTCAGCCTTTTGGAATAAACCAAAATTTATAAACTTCCTGTTCCAAAGTTCTTTCTACTGCTTGATTCTGCCTGGTTATAGGGAAAATTACGGAATAAAATTTACTTTTTTAAATATAATTTAGAAAAAATATTCACATGAATTTTAGATGAGAAAAGAGTTTGTATTATTTTTTAAATAACACATTATTCATAATGAAAATCATGTTTGTCAATGAAAATCATTCCAAAAATCAAAAGTGTTGAAATATTATATGATTGAAATTAGTGAGATATATATATATATATATATATATATATATATATATATATATTTAACTTGGGTATTCCAATTCTTTCACATATGCACTGTTTCTTGCCTAAATCACAGTTAACTTCTGTTCATTACAGCCCATAGAGGATGGGTTATTAAGCTCAGTATAGTGATTTCATATAAAAAGAAAATAAGGGTTTTTTTTCTTTTTTCACATTTTTTATTTGTGCATTATAGTTGTACATAATGATGGGATCACAATATAACAATATAATCTGATCAATATCACCTCCCAGCACTTCCCCCTTTCCTTCCCTCCTCCAACTCTCTGGTCCTTTTTCTCTACTGATCTTCCTTTGATTTTCATGAGATCCTCTTGCCTCACCTTTCTTTAAGGAATTTAATATTGTATCATATGCAGATGATTATATGTAGGTTCATATTAATTAATTAATGTACTCATTCAGAAAAGATTTGTGATGTGACCTATAAATACCTGGTGACTTAGATCATGTGCACCCAATATCATCATTTTGGGGAATGACTTCATGGAGGTAATAAACGAAGAAATGAAATGATAAAACAGAACCGTCTATATCTAATGGGGCCTTTTCTCCAGAATGACACTTTAAGGACCCACTATATAGAACACAGTTTTATCAACCCAGAATTGTGGTATGTGGACAATAAAATATTTTGAATCTTTTATTAAAAGGGGTCATGTTTGTTCTTTGCTAGTTTTTCCTTACTTTCTGAGACTTGTTCACAAAATACCCACATCCTTATTAATTAATTTTAAAAAGACAATAGACCACAACCCACAACCCCTCTGGCCCTTTGAGAGTTCTGTCTCTTTTCTTCGCCCTGAAATAAATACTACTCCTTTTACTCTTGCCCCAAAACAACAATAATAGCATGGATCTAAAAATACCAAGGTTTCTGGTAGAAGCATTTTGATGCTCATGAAAATCAACTAAGTGTCTCCATTTGTGCATCTGCCTCTTAGAGCACCCCCAAAATACAAGAAATTTCCAACTGGACTATAAAAACACAGCGGAATAAACACCTGTGTACTTGCCAGGAAACCAACAGGAAGCAAAAACATCCCAATACAGAATTGAAAAATTTCAGTTGCGTTTTCTGAAGACTCAGTGACATATAATTAACACAATAAACTGTACTTGGGTAAAAAGTATGTCGTGGAGCATGCCTGTAATCCCAGCAGCTCAGAAGGCTGAGACCGGAGGATCACGAGTTCAAAGCCAGCCTCAGCAATGGCTATCCATAACTCCTAAATAAAACTTTGTCTTAACCTAAAAAAAAAAAAAAAAAAAAAAACCTAAAAAGTGTAATTGTGACAAAACATGCATACAGCTAATCTCCAAATCCCACAATCATACTTTTAACAATAGGATATCCTCTACCCATGTAGAATAAAATATTAGCAAGCTAAATACCAAGAAACATATAAAAGAAAGTCAGGGGCAGATTCAGGTTTAGTAGAGCCTAAAACTTATACAATTTGGGGTTCTTTATAAGGTACAAAATCCAATACTACAAGTATATAACTCTGGCAAAAAAGAAGTCAACACAGTATACCTGAAAAGCATTCTAATGTTGGAAGGCTAACTTATCCATGGACAGAACTGACTGTGAACTACATAAATACACTCTACTAAACCCAAGTAAAATATACCTTTACTCATGTCCCCTAGAGATGAAAAGTACAAAATATGCCCATGGCCATAAAGCACTACCCAAGTAAGGCAAAATGTGCAGTAGGGCAAATGGGAATGGAGATATTCATCATTAATAAATTGCAATCAATATACCTCACCTTTACAGGTATTAGAAAAATATGCAATTATGTGAATGTATTTCTAGGGCCCTGGGGAGCTTTGAGTTAAGCTTCACCAGCTTTATCCCAAATCCATCTCTGAAGAAAGAAAGGGAAGGGACATGGTGGAAGTACAAGCTGACATTAAATTTTTCACATCTCCACCTTTGTCCAAAACCTCAACATTGGGTTTTCATGGATATCTTGCCTTTAATATATCTCTAAATGCTGAAAATTGGATGATGGTTGGGTATATGTCTGACCTTAAGTTCTATTTATCCAGGAACATATAAAGGAAGGAAGGTTAAAGCAAGCAAGTCAACCAGAAATGGATAGGAAAATTAGCTAAAAAATGTTGAGAAAATTTGTTTCTGCTAAACACAGAGATTTTCAAAATGACCTAGGATCCCAGGTCTACCTTCATCCACTGTTGGTCACTCATCATGCATCTAAGCAGTTGCTATGGAGACCACCTAAAGTTCACATGGGTCCCCTCAACTAACATTCTGGGAAACTCAGACAAAAGGTAGCAAGCAACCCTATCCCATACTTGGATTAATAGCTGGGCACAGAAAAAAAAGTTTTCCATCGTCAGCTATTCTGTTGTTATCTGAATCAATTTGTTATGCTTTTATGTTACAGAATGTATCCATACAATGATTTTTGCTAACCTACTTTGGACCCTTTAATATGCAGTAACAGAAGACAATCCATCCTGAATGTAGCCTGAGAAATATTGTGTTCTCCACAAACACACAAGGCTTCATTATTTTTAAGCACCCTGCAGTGAATGTGTAAGGAGAAATTAAATTAAAAAACAAATATGTTTCTGTGCATGCAAACACATATGCACACTTAAACCCTATAATTTCCCAAATGTCTATAGAGTAAATCCTGAAAGGAAAGCCCTATGTCAGATATAAATAATTTCCTCTAGAGATATTGGGAAATCCCAGGTTATTATCCAGGATCCTGTCTCTTGGTATCTTTCCCACAGAGAAATATTAAACTAATGGTGTGGATTACACCTACAGTTAAAGGAGAAACTGAAAACCAGGCAGCCCCTGGAGGATCAGGTTTTGAGTTCTGACACCACCTGTTAGCATAGGAATCGTAATCCCTGGGAGCACAAAATGACTGTATCTCAGAGGCAAGACTGCTTATAAAGTTTACAAGTGACCCTGACATTTTTAAAATTTCAGTCATTTCAAAATTTAGGCTGACAAGGTAAAAGGCCATCCAATGCCTTGACAGTAGATTGGTTGAGTTGAGGTCATACAGTTCACAAAAAGAATAGAGCTTTGGGACCATCCGTTTATAGTTACCGTTGCTGGACATTTCCGAGTCAGCAACAAGCCATGATTGCATCACCCATCTTCCAAGTAACCACATCACCCAGAACACACACTGCATCCAAAGAATGTCCCATTTCTTTTTTTGTGTGTAAAGAATCTCAGAACTATCGTGAAACGTACAATTGTATTTAATATTCACTTATTACACATTTAATTATTCAATTTTTCATTAGGCTATTTATTTGACATCTTATTAAATCAAGAAGAAGGTTTACAAAGGGAAGCAAAAAAGAAAGTGGCTCTGGGATTCAAACCACAATAATTCCCAGTGCAGAACCCACAACCCAGAAGCTTTATGATTTTGGACAAGTTTTTTTTTTTTTATTTTTTGAAATTATCAATTCCTTTTTCTTTAAATGGTGATACTAATATCTGTGTTGAATATTTATTGAAAGGATTAAATGAGTGATATGATCAACATGTCTGACAAATAACAAGTGTGCAATAAATATTTGTATTTCAAGTTCTTAGGGGAGGTTTGTTTTTCCTGAGGTGCAGGATTATTTTGTATAACTGATGTATAAAAAAAATCTCAGTTTTGAGCAAGTGTCTCAAATAATTTTTTCATAAAATACTCTTTTTAGGGCGTTAAAATTATTGATTCTGAGAAAATTGGATTTTATGTTATTAAAAAAGCTACAAAATGGGAAGTAGATTTGTCTATGGGACCAAAAGTTCTTCTTAACTGCATACCCTGTTTGCACCATTCTCCTGGGCCTATTATGGTAGGCAAATAAAAGATAATGAAAATCAGTTGGAAATGTGGCAAACTTTACTTGGCTTTGCTGTTTTTGAATTTACCAGCTATATACCTTCAAAGTCTTTTAACTACCTTGTAAGTAATCATTCTCCCAAATGACACTCCTTGCTTTCTGCATTCAACTAATCCACAAATTTATTGAAAATTTATTGAAGACCAGAATTGAGCCTGCTTCATATTAAACACTATGGAGTTTGTAAGAAAAATAAATGATGATATTATATAGTGATTATTGGTTCACAATCTCCATGTAGAACCTGTTTCCATACTTCTGAGACTCATCTTGAAAGAGATAATTTCTATACTCTAGGAAATTGAAACCTAGGGAGATGTGATTATCACACAGGAATCAATTATCACACAATTGATTTATCTGCTTATAAAAAGTTAAGTCATGTGACCTAAACTTTCATAAGTAGTTGGCCAGAGATATATATCATTAGGGGATCAGGTTGCCAGGAGATAGGTTATAAAAATGCTGGATTTTAATTGAATGGTACAGGCAGGTGAAATATAGGCTAATGAATAATGAAAAGATAGTACTTGGGGGTGGGGACGGGATTAACACCTATTTTAAAGGACCAGATGATGAATTTAGAAGAACATGTTGGATAGAGATCTTGGTTCTAGCTAGGTGCTAGAGCATGAATGCAAGACTTAGCTTTATGTTATTTTATTCTGTGAGCCAATATGGTGCTAGCTGGGGGAGTTGGGGTTGAAGGGAGAAATGAGTTTCAAGAAGAACAGTACACACAGTAATACTTTATAGAAATTTCAATTTTCTTTTCAAGAGTCTCCCTCTTGCCTTGGCCTCATTAATTTATACACTATTTTCCCACATTAACTATTGTTGGATTTTGTTATCTTCCTCATTCATTTTAGTTCAATTCATTATATTTCTTGGCCACTTATTGTGTACCAAACACAGACCTAGAGAAACAAAGAGCTGGAATTGAGGAGCTTACAATTTAGTCCATAAGAAGTCTGGATACACTTTCTACTCATAATGATATTGAGATGTCTTTTCTGCCTTGCTGCTGTTGACCACGATGACACAAAAGCAATGGTGGGTCAAACTGCTGGCTCTGTGGATCCCTGGTATCATGGTTATCCAAATGTGCTGTTGTCATATTTTTCTGCCAGGCAATCACAGAAAAAGAAATTATCAGTTTCACTTAAGAATGTACTCTAGCCAGGCATGGTGATGTATACCTGTAATCCCATCTACTTGGTAGGCTAAGGGAGAAGGATTGCTTGAACCCAGGAATTTGAAACCAGCCTGGGAAATATAGCAAGACCCATTGAGAGAGAAAGAGAGAGATTGGGGGGGCGATTATCTACATAGCAGCAAAAATTCTTAGTTTTATTAAATCTTCACTTAGGTAGACATCTTTTACTATTTTTCCTGTGACTGAGAAACATGCATAAAATACTCCTGCTGGACAAAGACTATTTTGAGATAAAAGCACTTGTGCAATTAAAGTAAGCTCCATCAAACACCATATTTCATTTTAACACCCATAAATCAAAGGCATTTCTGTATATCAGTGACAAGTCCTCTGAGAAGGAAATGAGGAAAACTGCCCCATTTACAATAATCTCAAAAAAAAAAAAGATACTTGGGAATCAATGAAATAGGTGAAAGATCAATACAATGAAAACTATAGAAAGAACTCTAAAAAATAAATCAAAGAAGACCTTAGAAGATGGAAAGATCTACCTTGCTCGTGGATAGGCAGAATTAATATTATCAAAATGACCACACTACCAAAAGCACTATACAGATTTAATGCAATTCCAATCAAAGTCCCAATGGCATTTCTCATGGAAATAGAAAAAGCAATCATGGAATTCATCTGGAAAAATAAGAGACCCAGAATAGCTAAAGCAATCCTTAGCAGCAAGAGTGAAGCAGGTGGCATCACTATACCAGACCTTAAACTATATTACAGAACAATAGTAACAAAAACAGCATGGTATTGGCACCAAAACAGACTGGTAGACCAATGGTACAGAATAGAGGACACAGAGGCTAACCCACAAAATTACAATTATCTTATATTAGACAAAGGTGCCAAAAGCATGCATTGGAGAAAAGATAGCCTCTTTAACAAATGGTGCTGGGAAAACTAGAAATCCATATGCAACAAAATGAAATTAAACCCCTATCTCTCACCATACACAAAACTCAACTCAAAGTGGATGAAGGACCTAGGAATTAAACCAGAGACTCTGTATCTAAGAGAAGAAAAAGTAGGTCCTAATCTTCATCATGTGGGATTAGGCCCCAATTTCCTTAATAAGACTCCATAGTGCAAGAATTAAAACCAAGAATCAATAAATGGGATGAACTCAAACTAAAAGTTTCTTCAGAGCAAAAGAAACAATCTGTGAGGTGAATAGACAGCTTATATCTTGGGAGCAAATTTTTACTCCTCACACATCAGATAGAGCACTAATCTCTAGTGTGTATACAGAACTCAAAAAGCTAAGTGCCAAAAACAAACAAACAAACAAATAACCCAATCAACAAAAGTGCCAAGGACCTGAACAGACACTTCTCAGAATAGGATATATAATCAATCAACAAATATATGAAAAAATGTTCATAATCTCTAGCAATTAGAGAAATGCAAACTAAAACTACTCTAAGACATCATCTCACTCCAATCAGAATGGCAGCTATTAGGAAGACAAACAACAATAAGTGTTGACGAGGATATGGGGAAAAAGGTACACTCATACATTGCTGGTGGGACTGCAAATTGGTACAGCTAATATGGAAAACAGTATGGAGATTCCTTGGAAAACTGGGAAATGAACCACCATTTGACCCAGCTATCCCTCTCCTTGGTCTATACCCAAAAGACTTAAAAACAGCATACTACAGGGACACAGCCACATCAGTGTTTATAGAAGCACAATTCACAATAGCTAAGCTCTGGAGCCAACCTAGATGCCCTTAAGTGGATGAATGGATTAAAAAATGTGGCATATATACACAATGGAATGTTACTCAACAATAAAAGAGACTAAAATCATGGCATTTGCAGGTAAATGAATGACATTGGAGAAGATAATGCTAAGTGAAGTTAACCAACCCAAAACAAATGCAGAATGTTTTCTCTGATATATGGAAGCTGATTCATTGTAGAGTGGGGAGGAGGAGCATGGGAGGAATAGATGAATTCTAGATAGGGAAGAGGGCTGGGAGGGAAAGGGAGGGGGTAGAAGATTAGCAAGGATGGTGGAATGTGATAGACATCATTATCCAAAATACATGTATGAAGACACGAATTGGTGTCAACATACTTTATATACAACCAGAGATATAAAAAATATACAGAGATATAAAAAATTGTGCTGTGTAAGTGTAATAAGAATTGTAATGCATTCTGCTGTCATTTATTTTTTTTAAAATCAATTTAAAAAATAAAGTAACACTATTCTTAAAAAACAAAACACCATATTTTATGGAACATATTTTTAATTAAAAGAAAGACTTGTTAGTCCAACATGCTATTTATTTAGGAGAAATATTTTCAAAATCTAATAAAATGAGCTTGTTACTTCAAGGAAAACAACTGACAATATTTGCATAAAAATTTCAAACTTTCAATAAAATAATAAAACATTGAAAAAAATGTTTCAGCCACCAGTAATTTGACAGCTTGTTATTAGTTAAAAATGTTGATATCTTTAATCTTATGATGAGAATGATGGAGCTAATTTTTTTGCATACCATATTGTAAATGTGTCACCATATTGAATATTTATCTGCACAATTAAATAAGACAATGGATGTTTGAGGTTACAAAATCATTCTTGAATTTAAAAAAAAAACATTCAAAGAAGATTTTAGACCAATAGGCTTAATGTAATAGTGTTAAAGAAGTTCACTGATAAGTTTTAAGTTCCACATTTTAGTACAAAGTTAACAAATCAGTTCATGTCAAGGTTTGATGTACTACAAAAGAGTATCCAGAGTAATTATTGAAAAAGCTTAAAAATCACATATTCGTGTAAGGCCAGGTTTTCTTCATATACCTCAACCAAAATAACAGCAAAACAGACTGAATGCAGAAGCAGCTATGACAGGCAGCTGTTTTCTATTAAACCAAATATTAAAACATACTTGCAAAATGTAAAAGAATGTCCTTTTCATTATTTTTTGTTTTAGAAAATAAAGTTTTTATAAGACATATCATAAGTTTATTATTATTTTTAAATGGATTCTTGGGTAACCATTTAAAAATTTTCTTAGTTTTAATTTCTAATATGATAAATACATTAGAGGGGCTGGTGATGTGGCTCAAGCGGTAGCGCACTTGCCTGGCATGCGTGCGGTCCGGGTTCCATCCTCAGCACCACATACAAAAAAACAAAGATGTTGTGTCCGCCGAGAACTAAAAAAGAAATATTAAAAAATTCTCTCTCTCTCTCTCTCTCTCTCTATCTATCTCTCTATCTCTATATCTCTCCCACTCTCTCTTTAAAAAAACATGACAGAGGAAGCATAGCAAGTTCTGAATTATAATTGCACCTCTGATAATTAATGAATGACACTGATTTCCATTCATCAGAGAGTGTATTACCAGGAATCGAAGGTTCTACTGATCAAGCTTGGGAGACAGGTTGGTGAATGAGAACAGGTTTAGTCAAAGCCAGCCCTGAAGAAAATTTTTCTACCTCAAATCTTATCAGAGACACAGTTTTTGTAAGAAAGGAGGTAAAGTGGGACAAAAGGCAGTAAATACACATGTGTAGCTTTAGCTAGGTTGTGCTATTCAGAAATGTTACAATTTGGTCTGGGGTTGTGGCTCAGAGGTAGAGTGCTCACCTAGAATGCCTGAGGCACTGGGTTCAATCCTCAGCACCACATAAAATAAAATAAAGATATTGTGTTCACCTATAACTAAAAATATACATATATAAGAAAAAAGAAGTGCTACAAATTTTTCCTTGGCGGCATCTAGGCCAGTGGGTGGCTTCTCGGTTTCCATCCTCAGAAGAAAGAAGCTCCGGATGCAGAAAAGCAGGAGATTGTTTTTAATTTTAAAAGGGCTCTGTTACACATAAGGAGAGTGACTGAAAAGTGGGAAAGCCTTCTTTGGACATACCAGAATTGGTTAGACCAGCAGTTCTCGAACTAATTACTTTCAGAAATCATTTTGCTCTAAAAAAAATTTATTAAGGACCTCCAAAGAGTTTTTGTTTCTGTCAATCATATCCTCTGTCATTTTTAATGTCACATTGCTTTTCTGTAGTTGGTATTCTATTTATGCAATTTGAATATCATATATGTTGTTCAAGCTTTTCTTTCTTTTCAAGATTTTAAAAAAATTTCATGAAAATTGTTTCTTGCGTAATTTAAAGGCAAATTTTTTCTATAAAACATGATAAAGAAATCATATCTCCCTCAGTTTCCAATTCACCTTCAAATGTTCCAACTGATTTATTTTGTTATTTACTTCTATCTCTCTATATGACACATTTATATTAGAATATCCTAATTTTTCAGGGGTTGGTGTCATCTACTGATTTCCCACTGTGCAAGATAAGAATTGAGCCCTTTCCCCTCATACTCCCTAAGCTAGGAACTATCACCAGCCAAACACACTCCTCACACTGCCCGTCCTCCTAATACCACAATTTTGGGTTACATGGGTTTTTATTTTTTATGTTATAATGAATGTGTATGTACAATTCATACTGAAACCTGTGTAATGTAGTTATTCAGGTTTTTTTCCCTGAACAACTTTTGATTTTCCCTGAATTAGTAATTCTACCCATTTTTCATTTTCTTTCTATTTTAATAACTTTACAGCCTCCAACTTTCCATTAGTTGCATGATCTCCTGTTGGTTTCTCAGTCTCATTGGCGGTTCTCCCATTTTCAGCTTCCTAAGGAGGTCTCTGGATGCTCTCTGATGTGCCCCATGGATGACTGCTTTGCCACAGATATGTGGAAGTCATTTTGGAGTCTCTTCATTAGGACTTCCACCAGTGCTGCCACCAACATTGCCCCTCTGCTGACTCCTTAACTTTCACATTCTTATTGCAACTGATTCTTTTGCGCTCTCTCTCTCTCTCTCTCTCTCTCTCTCTCTCTCTCTCTCTCTCTAATATATATATATATTCTCTCTAGAAAGAGAGAGAAAAATACCAAAAGAATCTTTCTTGTTCTCCTTAGTTGGATACAGAACCCTGGTAGCTTCCCTGGAAATGGAACATGGAAAATTAAGTTTCCTAGAGTACAGCAGTCTAAAAATATATGGATTGACAAATTATAAATTAATAAACCAATAAATATACTTAGTAATTTGAAAGAGAATTTCATTGTGAAATCATTTGGCTTCAAAATTTTGAAGTCTTTCTCTACATATTGTCTTCTGCTTAGCTGTTCAGAATTCTCTACTGTTGTTTCTCTTGTTTCCTTGTAGGAAAACTAATTCTTAAAAATTTTTTGCTTATTTTTCCTTCATGGAAGAATCTGGAATTTTCTACCTGACCCCACTTTCAAAACTTAGTAACAATGTGTTTTAGCGATGTACTTTTTATTTTACTATGCTAGATATGGGTGGATTCTTCAGGGCTTACACATTCTCTTTACCGATTTTTTGGATGTTTTCCTCCTCTTTACTTTCTCAGATCTCTCTTTCCATTTATTCAGATGTTGTATCTTGGACCTTTTTGATTTTTTTAATCATCTCTATTTTTCATCATTTTTCTCTCGCACACATGCTTTTTTTTTGGTTTGTAGAGATTTCTTCTATGCTATCTTCCAATTTTTGTGGATTTTTAAAAATTTCTTTGTCATTCTATTTATTTTACTTCTAATAATTCTTTTTTACTCTTTTTTTATTGGTTGTTCACAACATTACAAAGCTCTTGACATATCATATTTCATACATTAGATTTAAGTGGGTTATGAACTCCCAGTTTTTACCCCAATCTTTTTTACTCTTTGAATAATCTTTTCTTGGTAGTTTTCCCACCCCTTCTTGTAGGCTCAATAGTTCTCTTATTTGGGAATTTTGAATTTTTCATCTCCCTGAATATTGCCCTCTTCACTTGAAATTGTTTGCCTTTTAGTTGACTTGTTTGGGGCTTTGTCTCTAATGTTAGAGGATTTTCTTGGATATCTGCTCATTGATGCCTGGCAGTTTGTGGCTTATATTTGAAATAAGAGCCCTAGAAACCTGGTTTGAAGCACAATTCTGATGGGTAGCCTTGCTGCTTGTGGAATGCACTGCAAAGTGGTCTACTTTGGGTCTTCATTAAGCGAGGCTCCAAAGTCAATATCATGAGGCTTTTTAATCCCCACATTAGGCTAATCAATATCCCAGGGAAGACTCTCCTGCCTTTGGATTATGTGGCTGTCTACAGGGTTCCCAGCTGACTTTCACATTCTTCTTACAACTGATTCTTTTGGTATTTACTTCTCTCTCTCTTGGAGAAGGAGTCTGGAGATCTCAGTATTCAAACTTTCACTCAGTCACCATCTTTTTAGTACATGTCTCACTTTTTCCTAGTGTCCTATGTTCCAGAGACATTCTGCATTGACCATCTCCAAAGAATGAATACACACACACACACACACACACACACACACACACACACACATATATATATATATATATATATATATATATAAGTACACACAAGCAGATATGTGTATGTATTTAGCAAAGAGATATGTGTTATCCCTTGGAGTGGGATAGTACCTTTCCTCTCAGTCCTTGTTCATAGTTGGTAGCCTCAAATTGATCTCTTCACAAGGTACCAAATTTCTTTTTATGCTTTTTAAAGAATTACTAGTGGTCACCCTCAGCCTCCAATATTCTGTTGTTATGATCTATTCTTCTATTTATCTACTTAGGTTTCTCTCTCTCTTTCATCTTCTTTTTTGTTCTTAATGCCTTTAAGTGCTTTTTTTTAATGAACAGCAGTTTTTACATACTTCAAATAATTGTCTTTAAATAAAAACCCACTGTGATTCTATTGTTCATTTGGCAAATTTTTCAGAAATTGTCAGAGATTTCATATTCCAGAATTTGCAAAAAACATAATAGTATTTAAAATAGTTTATGTTAAAATATGATTTGATTTATTTTTTATAAATTTGGCTGTCATTTTATCTAGTTTTTAAACATCAAACATTACTTAAGTGAATATATTATGCAAAACTATTTAAGGTATTGGAATCAAAAGACAGCCAAAAACAGGGAGTTTGATAATAAATGATGGCTAAAGTTAATCTTTAATCATTTTCAACATTTATTGAGTGCAAATTAGGCTATGCTGTACTAGAAATTTCTAAGCTGAAAGGATGTGTCATAAGTTAATTTTTGTTGTATCTTGAAAAATAATTCAACAGGGAAAATAAGAGCAAAAGGCTATTAAATCAAAGGTGACTAAAATATCCTGGCAATTAAAATTTGTCTACTCTGTGGGAATTATGAATTGACTGCAGTTTTTGCATCTGTTTTTAATCATGTTATTCTCCAAGGATAGCTGGAGTGAGTGGCTAATGGATAACATACTTTAAATATCTTTCCAGTACAAAGTTTTTAAAACTCTCAAATCGCCAAAGGCCCATTTTACACATTTTTCTTGATCTGATACATTTCTCCTAACTATGTCAGCTATCCCCAAAATGGGTGACACCAGTATTCCCTGGTATATACAATCAATTCTAGTTGATGTACAGCTTTTATTTTTATCCTCAGAGACAGTAAGAAGGTGCACCAAATACTTCTATAGTTTCATTTTATATGATTCAGCTCTGAGTTGACTTGATCCTAAAAATTTTAATTTTTTACTAATGTTTATATTATTTACACTAATTTTAGAGTATAACTTTAATTATAAATTAAATTAAAAATTCATAAAATTTTACTTATTGTTCCCACATTGTCAATAATCATAGCTAATACTTTTTGGTCTCATACATTGCACTAGACCCTGTGCAAAGTACTTTAGGTGTATTAACCATGCTCAACTGCTATAACAATCCAATATTACAAATGTGAAAATCAAGGCAACAAGAAGCAAAATAACCTGCTCATTATCACTTAAATAGTGAGTAATAAAACTATGACTTGAACCCAGATCAGTCTGCCCCCAAATCCTGCCCAGTACATTGTCACAATTCTTTTTTTTTTTTTTTTGATACTAGGAATTGAACCCAAAATATACCTTTACCACTGAGTAACATCCCCAGCCCTCTGTATTTTTTTATTCTTGCTAAGTTGCTTTGAACCTCAACTTAGGTTTCTGAGGCTGGCCATGAACTTGCAGTCCTTCTTTTTCATACTCCTGATTTGCTGTGATTACAGAAAGGCATGTGTCACTACGCCTGGCATGTTATCACAATTCTTACATTAAAATCTGTTTGTAACATTCACATAATTAATGGAGAGAAATGGAAAAAAAGGGGGGGGGGACAAAATATGCCAACCAAAATCCCCAAAGAAGGTAAACACACTGTAATTATTGGAATGAAATAAAAATTGTTGACAATATATGCAAAATATTGTGTAAGTTGTGAAAAATAAATGCTAGTTCTATTTATTTTGTGAAAAGTAAAAATGCAATTTTGTGTAATGATTTCATAATTGCCATTACTTTACCTATGCTAATGTGTTTGTCCATGTCAGCATCTTCTCATGAAAATCATTACTTACTTGGGCAATTTCAACCGCACTTGGGAACTAACACTAATCAAATAATGTAGGCTCCAATTCTTATATTCACACACACATACTTTATACATATATGAATGTATGTAGGTCCCCTGGAGAGGTCACTCTAGAATATATTTTAGAATACTAAACTAACCCATTATTTGTCTATTCACCTGTTCAGGTTTCTACGGTTCCTGGGCTGGAGTCAGATATATGAACTTGGCACTGAGAACTGAATAAATAGAACTCAGGAATTGTGTATCAGCTGAAAACTGTCAAACATGAAAGCATTCCCTTTTTATAATAATCAACTTCAATCCTACTTTTAAAAAATAAACTAGGGGTCTTTAAAACCTGAACTTTAATTTTAATTGCTGAAAGCTTCAAAAAAAGAGACCCTTTTCCATTTCTCCTTCTATATGAGTTCTCTTCTTGTGATTTATCACTTTTCTACCAGAAAAGTGTACATTCAAATTTTAGAAATATATGCTTCTATTAAGTCCATTGTTATATGAAATAGAGACAAATTATATATAATTATGGCTCTAATAATAAAAAATTTTAAATCAAGTGGAAGAAAAAATCAAGTGACAAAAAGCACATTGATCCATAGTTATAAGAAAAGGCAGAAGATGATTAACTTTGTGTGAGATGTACATTGTAAGATAATTGCTTATGAGACTGAGAGGAGATAAGCACCTACAATACCTTCAGGTGAACCAGGGAAGAGAAATAAATTGTTTGCCTTTCCTGGCACTGTTTGTCCTCATATATATCCTCTGTGCTCCAAGAAGCCAAGAACTTTAGATACTTTGTTCTTTTTTCACTCCCAGTGTCTCTGCACCATTTTTACACATAGAAGATGACGGATAGATACTTTAAACTAAGCAACTAATTTATTCTTTCATTCTCCATTCAATATTTTGTGTCTTTCTCATTACTCTTTCACAGACAATAAATTATTATTAGTTTTTGTGTTGTTTTTCTTTTAGGGTTTCAGATATTATTTATAAAAATCAAAATGTGTCACCAGGAATTGAAGTATTTTATCTGAGGGCACTCTTACCAGAGAAGAATAGGCAAACTCAATGGGACCTGGGAACATTGATTTTGTTAAGGACAGGGGAGATAATGAAAGATGAAGGAATTCAGTTGTTGGTATACATATACACATATATCTATGAATTTATAATATATATACACATATAAAAATATACAGATATCTATATATAAGATATACAGATATATGATATGGATGCATGCATAGACTTTTAAGCTCCAAGAAGCATTACTTCAGAGGGCAGCCCTGGGTGGTCAGTGAGGTGCTTCTTTCTGAAAAGAAGTTCAGATAGGGGCTTCAAACAGAAAAAGACAAAAATGTCTAAAAGACAAATTTCATAATATATAATTTTACTTTAGGTTGCTTATGTATCTAAAATTTACTCCTAACTCAAGTGCCTTTGAAAATCAATGTAGAAAACATCTTAAAAAGAAAAAAAATTATCTGCCTTCCTCATTTACAAAATGAAGATTAGATAAAATCCTTCCCTTTTCTCTCTTTCATTTGAATCAGGGCTAGTGAATTTTAAGATTTTCAATTCAAAATTTCAATTCGTTGTATTTTCTGATTTTATTTTATATGTGCAGAGTAGCAAGAAGTCCAAAGTAGCTTGATTTCTATAAGGCAGTAATAGTCCTTTGCTCTGGAAGCTACATCCAGCTAATTGCAAAAGAACATCTGCTTCCTTCTGGGACCATAAGTAGCATTAGAGAAAGAAGTGCTGACTTCAGAGATTGGTCCAAACAACCTGATATAAAGTGATAGATCATAGGTCAGTGCTTCCTTCCAGAATCAAATAAGGCAAGTGTCTAATGGATGTAGCATCCAAGTCGGAGTCAATGATCTAGTCACACACAAAAGCTGAGTTCAGGGAACATAGGCAAGCCCTTCAACCAGTCAGGGCTGATTGCTCATTCTTGGCTAATGGTTCACCATATATGCATGGGATTTGCTTTTTGTATTCATTTTTTTTTTTTCTTCTTGGTCACTGTATTCTTAGCCAGATTCCCTGCCTTTCTAAATCTGTGGGATATTGTCCAGGGAATTTAATGGGGAGAATTAAGAAAACCAAACTCCATAAAAAATAAGAATTCAGACATTAACTACTAAGGAATACAAATTCTGTTCTGAATTATATACACTCTTGAACAGGAATTTTTAAAAATTTTTCACTTACACAGTATTTCAATTGGTCTCAAAAGTTTTCCTGATGTAAACCGTGCCAATCCCAAGACTTCACACTACATGTAATGTGTTACCTGTCTACTTTGTGTGAGCTTGCTTAATTAAATGTGAAAAACAATCAGATCATGTCAACATCCAGATTTTATGGAGAATGGAGATTATGGTGCATCTGACAGGTTGGTTGGTATGTGAAGGCACTAGTGAAGATATCAAAATAAATTTATATAACGACTGCTGGGGATTGGGAAAATGGCAGTGAAGACTGCATATATTATTTGCCCTGTGATCTTGAAAGCCATGCCAAATTCAAAAGAAATAAAGAATAGCTTAGCCTTCCACATCAGGCTGGCTTCCCTTTTCCGTCAACAGAAGAGTCAAGCTGGAAAGTATGTTTCCTTCTCCTTATGTTACACCCTGGCCAAACCCACTGAGCTTGAATAGCTTTAACTGATGCCCATGAAGACCAGTTGCCTCTCCTTGGTGATTCAAGGGTCACTTTGGCTCAATGTCAGGACATAGACACTTCAAAGTCTGTGATTTCTGATGGACTTCTGATGCTCTTTGGCATCAAAGCATTCTGAGGTCAGGTTGCTATATGCAATTTCCAGTAAAAAATTTCTGCCAGGAACACCACTGAACTTCATTTTTAGAAGCAATTTTCCTGATACTTAAGTCAAGAAATACAAAAGATAGGGAAGAAATGCTTAAATGAGCTTAAGAATCTTCAAACATATAGAATGTGGCCACCAACTACTATTAATATCCATGGAAAACCACACAAGAGTATAATCATGAAAAAAGTTGTTTTAATGTCTGTCACCTAACATTTGCATTTCTCAGTAACTTTCAAATACAGAATATCATACGTTAAATCCCCATATCAAAATAAGCTAAAACATTATTATTCTGGATTATAAACCAGAATCTGAGACCAGAAAGGCTGGGTCTCGTATAACACAGCCTCTAGACAGCAGGTCTAGGACAAAGCCAAGTCTCCTGACACTTCATGCTGCACAAAATGTGCCTTTCTAAATAGGAAAATGTGATTCTAAAAACTGAAAGTTTCTAAAAATTGGAATTACTTTCAAAGATAACAGTAAGAAACTCCTTAAGTTGGGCATGTTTAGTTCAAGTATTTGCTGAAAGGCAGAGGGATGAGTTAGATTTAATTTCACATTTACCCTAGGATCCTAATGTTATCACTATAAGAAAAGTATGTGCTCTCCACAGAAGGTCATCCTGTTAATGAATTATGAAGATTAGGAGACATTTGTGAGAGGCACCATGATACAATGCAGGGTGCTTTATTTCTAGTCCTGATTTTAACCAAATAGGTATGTGATCCTAGCATATCCTGTTATTTACATGAGGTCATAGTTTCCCTGATCTATAGGATTTCTGAGGAGGGTAGCAGAATCTAATCCTTATTGTTCTAAGAAATTGTCTTTCAGATATTCTTCCTCCTTTCTCCATTAATTCAACAAATACTTGCCTTCAATGTCTTCACCCAACACCAGACTTAGCATGTAAGAAGAGAAAAAGAAAGAAAAGACACAGAAGATCTTATTCCTATGACTTTTTCCATTCTTATTTGTGTTTACACTTTAAGTACATCTCATTCAGTTACTCATATTTTAAAAGAAAGCTTAATGACAACTAGATCCCAATATTCAAAATACTTACTTTTAACTAAACACAGTTTTCAACAAAATTCAGATTGTTTTTCTCAAAATATCAGGAATATAAGATACAGTCATTTCATTCCCAAGAGCCAATGTTTCCTCTCACTTTGAACCCTCATGGAGAAGGTCCAAATGCAGTTTCTTCCAATGCTAAAGAAGACTCCATGCTTGGATTGGCTTCACAGAAAGCAGGGAGAAGACAAGAAACTATCCCAATTTCAGCACACAACAGAATAAATCAAATTAAAGAACATCCAGAAATACTTAGCCCATTATGGAAGACTTTTAGAGGGTTCTTTTAGCCATGGAAGAATTTTTTTTTCTGAACTGTTATTCCTTTTAAATTCCAAGTTTCCGTTCTAATTGATCTTCATGGTTCTGCTATAGTAATTGCAATATGTATAAAAGTATAAAGGATGTAATTCAAATAATATAGACTGGAGATATTTGAGAATGTCCATTTATTGTACGTCAGCATAATATCTGCTCTGAATCAATTACAGCATTGCCATATGCAATGAAAACCATTTTCAGTCAACTTGAAACAAAAATATCATTAAAATATTTTCATATTGACCCAAAAGATCAGTCTTAAATGTAAATATGGAAAAGGAAATGCCATTACAAAGCAAAAGAGCCAGAGTATAAACTATTGAAGATATTTAATAGTCTGTTTTCACTTCTCATTTTTAACCCAGAGCTATCCTTTCTAGGTTTCTAGTTTTGTCCTATTCCATTTCCCAATGACTCCTCAAGTCTTTCCACCCCAACCAAATCTCATTATTAGTTAGTCCTGAGTAATACCCACATTCTCTCAGGCTTTTGAGTATTGCTGGAGAAACAGGAAATTGTACCAATTGTGTCTTTGAAAACTATTAATTTATAAACTCACCTTGTCCTAATGGCTTGATTTGCCCCTAAATCATCCTTATCTTGCATACAAAGTCTGTTCTATGTGATTCCAGAACTTTGATGGCTGCACTACTTTCCATAAGTGGAAATCTGGAGCCTGCTACCTCTGTGTGACTCTAGACCACATCTTCCTTTCAGTCTATATGCAAAAATCCATAGCTTCATGATCTCTCTTCTTTCTTTGGGAAGGAGATGCACCTCTCTTTGCCAGGCCAAGTTGTTTCTAGTCATTTAAATCCCACAAGTCCCCAACTTCTCTTGAATTCTACATTTTTTTGATGCACACTATTTATTTTTTTGTATTTTTAATTTTTGACTCTATACTGGGTTTTTTTTTAAAAGTGTTCTTTTTAGGTATACATGACAGTAGAGTGAACTTTGACATATTATACATGCATGGAGCATAACTTATTCTATTTAAGATCCCATTCTTATGATTGTACATAATGTGGAGTTTCACTGGTGGTGTATTCATATATGAATACAGGAAAGTCATGTCTGATTCATTTTGTTGTCTTTCTTATTCTCATCCCTCCTCCCCTCCCTTCATTCCCGTTTGTCTAACTCAATGAACTTCTGTTCTTCCCTCCCACCCACTTATTGTGTGTTACCATCTGCATATCAGAGAGAATATTCAGTCTTTGGTTTTTGGAACTGGCTTATTTCACTTAGCATGGTAATCTCCTATTTCATCCATTTACTGGCAAATGCCATAATTTCATTCTCCTTTAAAGCTAATACCCCATTGTGTATATATTCTTTTTTCTTTATTCATTCATCTGTTGAAGGGCAACTAGATTGGCTCCATAGTTTTGCTATTGAGCATTGAGCTTCTGTAAATATTGATGTGGCTGCATCACTACAATATGCTGATTTTAAGTCCTTTGGTTATATACCAAGGAGTGGGATAACTCGGTCAAATGGTGGTTTCATTCCAAATTTTCTGAGGAATCTCCATACTGCCTTCCAGAGTGGTTGCACCAATTTGCAGTCCCACCAGCAACCTATGAGTGAACCTTTTCCCCCCACAGCCTTGCCAACATTTATTGTTACTTGTATTCTTAATAATTGCCATTCTGACTGTAATGAGATGGAATCTCAGTGTAGTTTTAATATGCATTTCTCTAATTGCTAGAGACCTTGAACATGTGTTTTTTCATATATTTGTTAACCATTTGTATTTATTCTTCTGTGAAGTGCCTGTTCAGATCCTTTGTCCATTTATTGATTGGGTTTTTGTTTGTTTGTTTGCTTTGCTTTTTTGGTGTTAAGTTCTTGAGTTCTTTGTATATCCTGGCAATTAATGCTGTATCTGAGGTGCAAGTAGCAAATATTTTCTCCCATTCTGTAGTCTCTCTCTACATTCTTGATTGTTTCCTTTGCTGTGAAAATGTTTTTGAGTGGCATCCCATTTATTGATTCTTGATTTTACTTCTTGCTCTTCGGAGTCTTGGTGAGGAAGTCTGTTCCTAAGCGACATAACCAAGAGTTAGGCCTACATTTTCTTACACTAGGTGAAGGGTCTGTGGTCTAATGCCTAGGTCCCTGATCCACTCTCAGTTGAGTTTTGTGCAGGGTGAGAGATAGGTGTTCAATTTCATTTAACTCCATATGGATTTCCAGTTTTCCCAGAATCATTTGTTGAAGAGGCTATCTTTTCAACAATGTATGTTTATGGTGCCTTTGTCTAGAATGAGATAACTGTATTTATGTGGGTATGTTTCTGCATCTTCTATTCTGTTACATTTGTCTTTATGTCATTTTTTGTGCCAATATCATGCCATTTTTGTTATTATAATAAATTATGTTTCTATACATCGGTGATGAATCAGATGAAAGAGAAATTAGGAAAACTATTCCATTCACAATAGGCTAAAAAAATGAGATACTTGGGAATCAATCTAACAAAAGAGGTGGAAGACCTCTACAATGAAAACTACAGAACACTAAGGAAAGAAATTGAAGAAGACCTTAGAAGATGGAAACATCTCCCATGGTCTTGGATAGGCAGAATTAATATGTCAAAATGGCCATACTTCCAAAAGTGCTATACAGATTTAATGCAACTCCTATTAAAATTTCAATGACTTCTTCAAAGAAATAGAAAAAGCAGTAATTAAATTCATTTGGAAAAACAAGAGACCTAGGTAAAGCAATCCTTAGTGAGAAAAGTGAAGCAGGAGGTATCCACAATACCAGACCTTAAGTTTACTATAGATTTATACTGGTTTTAACCTTGTAAATCTGCTCCAACTTCTCATCTTTAAAAACAATTCTATATGTGTGTATATATATGCATATATATAATATATATATATATAAACAAAGATTGTTCTTTTTACTTTCTCCATTTTCAAACCTGAGCATTCATTATTCACAGTTTTTTTGTTTGCTTCCTTGTTTTTTTCTCTCTTGGAAATCTCATCCATCCTCCTGGTTTAAAGACACCTTATACAGATCTTCAGTCATGAACTCAGTCTTCCTCTTTACCTGTCAATTAAATATCTCTTCCAAAGAGTTCTGAAATCACTTCAACTTGTCATTATCTTAAACTAGATTTATATATTTTTGCCAAAACTAGTTCATACTTTTGTGTATATTATTGGAAATATCATTTTCCCATAAATCCAAACCTAAAGTTTTTGAATCCTGTATAAAAGTAGATCCAGTCAAGGAAACAAAGAGGCAATCAAAGCCAAATCCAACGGTTCATAAGTAAAGAAAGACATTCAAAGATAAAGAATGGAAGCAAGATGAAGGTAACATGTAAATTACTTAGTCAAACTAAAGACATAAATCACAATATAGACCAGAGTACAATAAGAAATTTAAGAGAACTCCATGCAAAATTCTTTGGAATAGAGTTGACTAAGAAATCAAATCTGAGGAATTGGGAAAGATTTGGGAGTTTAAGAAGAAAATCTTGGATATTTTTTATAAGATTGAGGGGCCAAGGTCCTATTGGTATGCCTTTTACACAAACAATAATAAACTATATGTATGTGTGTGTGTGTGTGTGTGTGTGTATTCTCTTCCTTTAAAAAATAGTATTTGTCATCAGATTCTGATGAATCTTTCCTTACAATGATTTAGCATTCCTGACTTTATTTCTCTTTTTTTCTCCTAGCAGATAACCTCTTTAATTTTTTTCTCACCCATTTACTCATTTGAATAGCCAATGGTCACCACATTCTATGCTGGTTCCTGACCTCATGTGTGTGTGTGTGTGTGTGGGGGGTGTTTAATACAAAAAGTAAATTAAGAGTCAGATTTTTAAAAGTCGATCAGAAGTCAGATTCCCTCAATTTATTCCTCCACTCGTTTCTTGCACAAACCTTTCTCACTTTTCACTTCAAAATACTTTCCTCCAATCTACTCCTGGTTTTGTAATTGTGCTCTGCCCATTCCAGCTTACAAAGCATTCTTGCACACTTCTTGACCAAAATACCTTGATCCAGGAGCCACCCTGTAAGTCCCTCTCTTCCTTTGAAGGCTAGACCAGTTACACATTTCCTCCTTAAGCTGTCTACAGTGCCCTCAGTCTTCAGTGTCATCCCTCTTATCTGAATTCCTGCATCATTAAACATCTGTGGCAATTTCCACATGACATCCCAAGTCACTGTATGTTTGCTACATTCTCTCTTTCTATGTTATAAGCCCATGAAAGGCAAATATCCTCTTTGTGTTACTGACATGTAAGATGATACCTTAGAGAAATAAGAAGATATGGAAGGTGTTTAATACTTATGTGTTGACAACGTTTTCTTTCAATCAAATGAAAATTTTATTTTCTTTCTATTCTCAGAAGGTACCAAGGACAATGTCTATGTATATTGCGGCATGTTTGAAAAGCCTATAGAAAGAATGAACAGCATGGATAATGCAAATGATTAAGCAACAGTCCTGCTTAGAGATTTTGGAGGCATTGAGATTGCAGAGACATGAACAGTTAATTGATTTGTTCTGTATTAAACATTATTTGTTGATGCTCACAATAATAATTTAATAAGCTTTAATTGGTTAATGAAACAACTCTATGGTTCTTGTTTTATTTTATAAAAGCAGTCATGCTTATGATATACTGTAGAGATAAATAATTTCAATCTTATTTTCTTTTCATGAAATTATTTAGTGTGGTAATATTAAATTGTGAACCTTGAGAATTGCATAACTTCTTATAGGCTCAAGGAAAATCCAGAGAGTTCTGCTAGTTTAGCTTTGTCTTTCTTTCTTTCTTTTCTTTTTTTTTTCCTTCTTTTTTTTTGTGGTGCTGAGGATTGAACTCAGAACCTTCTATGGGAGGCAAGCACTCTACCAACTGAGCTATATCCCCAGCCTAGTTTAGCTCTTTTAAACACGTAGTTAAATCATATGTAAGACAGCACTGATTGTGTAGATAGGAAGAAGGAATGGAGTCATATCATAGCATTTGGGATACTAAAAACACATGTTTTGAAGCTTCAAGGATCACAAAACAAATCAAGTGAAAGAAATGTGTGAAAGAATAAGAAGGGTTTTTAAAAATAGTTGAAGTATAAGAACAGAATCACTTTTCATATAATAGAAACTACATATCCCTGATTGATGTAAAATTTGTTAAGTTGTAGTTGGAGCATTTGAATATCTGAATCACCTTTAGTTCTATCCTTGCTTCCATAGGAAAACAAACAATATACTTTAAAAATTACAATAGCCTATATAATAATAAGAAAAAACTTATACATCAATCCGTTTTAAAATGTAATATTAAGTATTTCTTATGAAAGATCAATGTCAAGGAAGGTTTAATATTATGACAAGCTACTTTTGCTATGTAATATATTTTGTGTTTATGTCACACTTTTTTTTAAAGAAAAGTGTACTTTATCCCTAAACTAATATGAATTTTCTGTGAAAATTGCTGGACTTACTATCTAGCACATTTTACAATGTACTTTCTCTGCTTACTCTCCTCAGCTATACCAGAATCCCAGGGTAAAGCAAACCCTGTCAAAAACTTAGGTAATTTACACTCAAATAGTGATAGAGTGTTCTAGAAAGTGCTTTTCAAAACAAGAAGGAAAGAAGCCAATGGAATTTTGGGCAGGTTCAGAGAGGACCTGACATTTTAATGGTACCTAGACAATATGTAGGAAGGCAAATAGAAAGCTTCACAAAAAATATCTCACATTTTTGGTGGGACCTTGTAGAATTTGTAAGAGTAGAGAGAGCTTTTTCTTTCTTAGGGAGTAGGGATAATTCTGCAAGAAACTTCAGTTGACTCAGATGCTTTAAACATATCTTGAAATGTAAAAATCTGCTAAGTTCATATATGAATGCACCACAATGAATCTCAACATTGTGTACACCCAAAGGACTGGGATCCTAATTACAATAAGATATATTTCATGTTTGTATAAATATATCAACATAGATTCTACAGTCATTTTAACTAACAAAGAAAAAACAAATATAAATTTAACAATTTTAAAACCTGCTAAGTACAAAAACTTATAACATCTTTGTCCCAAGTCAGAAGTATAGCCTAAGTTTGTGACATAATTGTTCATAATCATCTTATGCCAAAGCATCTGGTGAGTCTATTCTGTCAGAACTGAGAAAATCCCAATAATTATCCAGCACTATAAGAAAAATGTATCAACTCCTTAGAATTAAAATTCTAAATCAAACTCTCTAGAGTGGTTAGAGATAGCTCTGAATTCCACAGGTCTGGAGAGAGGTGACTGGTTGGCAGATCAGTGAGTTTAATCCATAGTTTTTCATTCTCAATTCTCAATGCTATCAACAAGGGACAAGATAGTTCTTTGTTATGGAGGATTATTTGATGTATTGCAGCCTGTTTCCCATCATCTTTGGCCTAGAATTCAGTGGGAACCCTTCCAGTAGTGACAATCAAAATGCTCCCAAATATTGGTAGATATCCCCTGGTGGGGGGAGGGAGTTATGATTAACTAAAAATCACAGAGCTAATCAATACATAATTGTCTCTCTCAGGGACAAAAAAAATAGAAATATGGAGAATGAATGAAAAAGACTATGGCAGCACTGGTCACTGCCAACTACACACTTGCCCAGTTCAAGTTGTCTGCACCAAACCTAGGGCCAGCAGCACAAAACATACCCTGATATTTCCCTCAGACTTAGAAGAGAAACCCTAGTCATCTCACTTTCCTGCTAGAAAAAGCACACTGCATCAGTATACTGTATAATATACCTGCATCGCCAGCTACTGGGGTGGTTGAGACAGGAAGATTACTTGAGCCCAGGAGTTCCAGGTCAGCATGGGCTGTAAAGTAAAATTCCCCTTCCCACCAAAAGAATACTGATTTGTTCTTCAATTTGAAAATTTGTAAGTATATTTACTCAAAATTAAAAATTCTTATCATGCACAATTAATAAAGAGGCAATAAATAAATAAACAAATAAAACAAAACTCCTAGACAAAACCTCAGAAATTTTGGTCCACTGAAAGCTAGCAACCAAACTGCAAAGCAGATTCTTCGAGGCAAACACAATTAGAATAAAAGACAGCAATGAGATGAAACCTATCATTATTGTCTAGAAAGCCAATCAGTATTTGAGCATGGCAGTTGTGTATGTGTGGCCGGAGGTGCAGTGTAGTAAACAGAAGAGTGGGAAGAGAGCAAGCCAACAGGGACTGGAGAATTTGGCTGAAGAGACTGTCCTGCAGGAAAAGCACTTCCAGGTCTCAGGCCAGTCCCAATGTTCCCAAGGCTTTTACACATGGAACCAAAAACACAGTTCTAGCCAAGGAAGGGCCAGCCTTGCCTCATGATCTTTCAATCCACTGTGTCAGCCCACTGGCCCCTCTGAGTTACCTCTATGTAGTCCTAAAGCCATGCTATCCAGAAGCACCAACATTCATATTCAACTCGGACTTTTAAGAATGGAGAATATGCACACCTGCTCTTATTGAAGCTGATCCCACCCTTTTATGCAAGAAAAGTTTCAAAGGGCTTATAGCTGTGATATTAAATTTCTCTTGTCCAGAATGCTATGACACAATGGACTCATAACTGGCATTTTCCTCCTTAGTAATTGTCTTCTTTGAAGAAGTACCTGCCTTCTTTTTGCTTATATATTATTTAATGTGTTATTTGCTGTGAGTGGTGGTGATTCCAATCTTACCAGAACACAACTTCCCAACCAGGTAATTTGAACTCATTGTGTGCTTTAGGAAAGAGCTCATTCAAGGACTAAACCCTCTGGTTCAATTTTGTTTGTTTTCTGGGTTCCATTCATGTTTTTCACCCCTCCTCATTTGGCAGGATTTGAAGGACTAACGATGCTCCTTTGCCCCCACCCCTTCTAGAAAAGCAACCCTTCAATGCAATAAGTTAGTCTAGACAAAGAAAATTAAAGCAATTAGTAGAAAGCTTGCAAATGTGCTGTGTAGGAGGCCCTGTCATTACAGACCCTCACCCAGGCTCCTGTGGTTTGGTGTGTGTACAGAATGATACTTCTGGGTTTCCTCTCTGTAGAAAGAAATAAAATAATTCTGGGTTTCAATTAGAGACATAACTACAATTTAGTTGGGGACATAGAAGCAGGGTGGCTGTCAGCTATGCCAAACTAATGTCATAAGACATGAAATCCCAGTACATAGCAAGGGACCACAGCCCTCATACTCAATAAGAAACCAAGACTGGCAATTAGAATGCAGACAGAACAAATATTTACATTTTGAGAAAACAAAAGAGAAGGCATCAACAACAGAATGAATCAAAAGCCACAGGATCTCAGATGTGGGTAAGCAAAGTGTCACTGTCAGTGTGAAGCAGGAAGGCAGACCAGGGTTTCCAGTATGTGCAATTCAGAGATCTAGCTTACTGGAAAATTTACAATAACACTGCAGTTGAAAATCTCCACTTCATCTGTGTTACAGAATTTAACATGAGGAGTCAATTTCCCTTTTCTTCTTTCCACCTTCCAGAGCCTAAAATTAGCTCCAATTCATTTCTTCACTGTGTGTGTATGGATTATGTGATCCACAGAGCCTGAATGCATTATTTGAAGAGTCTTTAAAAGATTTAGAAGTGTTTATGTATATTTTAAAACTATGCATCAATTTATACCTTCCTTTTGTTAAGGAGTCTGATGTTCTCAATGATCAGAGGGCATAGTAAAATCTATAGAAGAAAAAGTAGGTCCTCGAGAGGGGTGGCCAGGAAGATATTATAGATAGATAGAGATAGAGATAGATAAATATAAATAGATATAGAGATATTACGTCTACATTCTTATGTATGTTAGTAGGTAGATATAAATATTTTTAGATGGTTCACTCAATATAAGCTCAGGAATGGATCTGGGGAACAGGAACAAAATCTCAGGTGGTCAAGTGCAGAGAAAAGAAACTGTCACCAACAGAAAGACCCTCAGTTAGCCACTACAACTGGAGTAAGGCTTTCGGTTTTGACCAACTCCACATGCATCAAGCTGATATAAAGAATCCAGAGGGGCTGGTAAATAAAGATGGAATGAATGGAGCCTGATTAGAGAGGAAAAAGAGCTCAATGCACATAGCTTGGTTTCAACATGACAAATGGTGCTAACTTTCCCCTTTTGAGTGTCTCTGATTCTGAAATTCTATAATCATGAGTTGGTGTCTCTGCCCCTTGTGATCCACATCAACCCATAATGGGCATCTGCCATGTGCTTGGTGTTAGTACTTGGGAAAATGAACTGGCTGCCAATGATCATATACTGTTATTTCATTTCTAAAATACAATACCTAAAATTGTTCATTTGAAAGACATTTCAAAGTATTTTTAGTCATATGCCTAGTTTCGGGTTCGTTTTTTGGGAGAGACACACAGATGTACTACTTTGTGCAATTTAATATTTTGTGAATGGATAATATTAGTTGAGTACATACAGGCTACCAAATACTGTTGTAAAAAGCCTTTACCTATCTTTAATACAAAGGCAGGCAGGGGAAACCACTGGATGATTCCATGCTCTGTCAATTCTTTTTTTTTAAATTAAAGAAGCCAGGGAAGATACATGACATTAGTTTTACTTAAAGGGGTTGGCGTTGTAGGGGAATAATCAATGAAGAAAGAGGTAAAAAGAAGAATTCTAGAGAGGATAAAAATTCTGAGAGTCAAAACAGAACCAGACCATAGCATTTAAGGTATATAACCAACCTGAATCCCCTGAACTTTTGAGGTTATAGGTAATAAAAGTAAATTCAAGATCCATGTGGCAAAGAAATCTTTCTTTTCAGTCAACCTCACATCAACTTATTCTTCTCTTGGTTGACCTTCCTTGCTTTGAATTCTGCTGTTTCAAATATATGAAATGTGTTGATATTCAAAGTTTCTTTAGTTTTAATAAAGCAAAGTCCATATGGGGATGGAACTCTGTTGGTCATTATAAAGCCTGAAGCCAAGTTTTATAGAACATTATGAAAGTCATTCAAGAAATCATAGGTGTTTTGCAGGATTTATATTACTTAAGTTTTCTGTTTTCATCAGAGTGATGAACCTTCACTCTTTGCACATGGGGTGACTGAATCCCCTATGCTGTGTCTTTATACATTAGCTCTTTGCCTCTTTTCCTACCAGTGCCCTTTCCTAAGTGGAGCCACCATACTTCTCAACATTTCCTCCTAGGTGGAGATGAATCATTTCCATTTTTGTATTTTCTGGGGAGACAGGCCTGAGTTCCCTCATTCTTAAGACTTATTCTCCTTTGCAACTATTTTTCTCCTTACTTTCTATCTCAAGAGGATTGGAGAGCTAATGTTGTACAACATTTTTTTTCCTTTCCTCTATTTCATATTCCCTCGGTTTTATGGTCTTTCTTTCTCTTTCTCAATGTTTAAATATATTCAGACAGTTTTCTATAAAACATTTTAAGAACATAAAAAAGGAGGAAGAGTAAGAAGGGAAGGAGGAAGGCTGTAATTTCTCAGACCTTTTCTAGCTTCTATAGGGAAAAATATCTGTGTTTATTTTCTGTACCACAGCATATCTAAAACTGCTGTACCTAAGGAATCTAATTGCTGTAAGTTGGTAGGTCATTTAATCCTCTTTTCTGTGGCTTCTCGCTTCCATTGGCACTCAGTGCCTTGGTATTCTTGTTTTGTGTGGGTTCTATGGTGCTCCTCCTTCCAGACTTCCTTTCCTTTGAAAATTTGTTTTTCTGTGCTCATCCCAAATACCAGTTTTCTCCAAGGATTAATGTTTGCCTCTGCAACCCCACCTTCTGCCTGGGAGAATTTGTCTTCATGCACATGACTATGGATGGTTTCCAGGTCTATGGCTCCAGCACACATTTTGAAATTTCATATACCTCATCCTATGAAACATTACCTCACACACTACCAGACTAAGAAAATCAAATTGCTCAGACAATACCAACATAGCAACCTGATCCCTCTCACCCTCCACAAAAGTCAACTCAAAGTAGATAAAAGACTTAGGAATTAGACCAGAAATGTTGCAAGTGATAGAAGAAAACATCGAGTCAACACTCCATTATGTAAGTACTGACTTCCTCAATAAGACCCCTAAAGCTCAAGAAATAAAAGCAAGAATCAATATGTAGGATGTCCTCAAATTAAATATCTTGTGCACAGCAAAGGAAATGATTAAGCACATGAAGAAAAAAAACCTACAAAATGGAAGAAAATCTTTGCCAACTACTCCTCTGACAGGGGATTAATATCCAGAATATATAAAGAACTCAGAAGCTTAATGCCAAAAGAAAATCAACCAAATCAATAAATAGACAAAAGAACTAAAGAGACATTTCTCAAAATAAGAAGCAAAAATGACAAACAAATATATGTAAAAAGTGTTTCACATCTCTAACAATCAGGAAATGTGAATCAAAACTACATTAGGATTTTTTTATCACTCCAATCAGAATGGCAATGACCAAGAACACAAATAATAATAAATGCTGGTGAGGATATGGGGAAGACGGTACTTTGATAAATTGATGATGGGACTGCAGGTTAGTACAACCACTCTGGAAAGTAGTATGGAGATTCCTCCAAACTTTAGGAATGGTACCATCATATGATCCAGCTATTCCCCCTCTTTGGTCTTTATCTAAAGAACTAAAATCTACATACTATAGGGATACAACCATTTCAATGTTTATAGCAGCACAATTCACAATAGACAAATTATTGAATCAGCTCAGATGTCCATCAATAGATGAATAGATCAAGAAAATGTGGCATATAAACATAGTGAATTTTTGGTTAGCCATAAAGAAGACGGAAATTATGGTATTTGCCAATAAATGGATAGAAACGGAAAACATCATGCTAAGTGAAATAAACCAGTTTCAGAAAATCAAGGGTCAAATGTTTTCTCTCATATATGGAAACTAGAACAAAATAAAGGAAAGAAGTGGGGAGATGAGACCTGATAAATATCATAAATATATAGATCAGTAGAGTAGAAGAAAGATATCTAGAGGGAGGAAAGAAGTAAAGGAAACAGGAGTTAATATGGAATGAACAACAAAATCACTTTATGTTCATATATAAAATGTACCACAAGGAATTTCACTGTTAAGTGTAGTACCAATCAAAAATGAATTTTGAAAATGAGCAAAAGGGAAAGATCAGCAGAGTAAATTAATGGGTATAGGAGAAGGGAAGAAAGGAGAGTGGGGGGAATGGGAATTGAAATCAAATTCCACTCATGTATGATTGTGTCAAAATCAACCCAACTACTAGGTGCAATTATAATGAAGGAAGGAAGGAAGCAAGCAAGCAAGGGGCAGAAAGAGAGAGAGATGGGGTGGGGAGAAAACTGTGCCTAAATGCTTAAAATTGCTACTGATGGAATAAATGAATGAATACAAATATCTAACTTTTCTGCATATTACTTGTATTAGATCCTGAAGAGATCTAATGTATATGTCAAAGCAAAATCTATAGGCAGTAAATTACACAGATTCTGAGTATGACTTTGGGGAATAAAGAACTCAGGTTTGACTCCCACCTGGGCTATTTAACTAGCCATATATTTAGATAGTTGTTGAACTTCTCTAAGCTTTCCTTCTTTATTTGTAATAAGTGATGATGGTGGTGATGATTATCTGAGGTGGTTCTTTCAAGGATCAATTAATATTGATCATTTATATAAAGTGGTTATTACATACTTGACATAAGATTGACCTTCAGTAAATTTCAACACTATTTCTTCTGCAGGTCTGCCTTCTTGCTTTAATTATACTTTTCAATTGAATAGTTCTTTAGTTAGAAATCATTGTAAAAATAAAAATTAACTGTATAACTTAGGCTAACTTTGGAAAATTGTAAACTCCAGATTCATAAATTTATGGGTGGAAGGGACAATTAAGAGCATTTCATCCTAAAGGGAAATACTGGGGAATTATATTGGCTAAATTATATTGTTATATTGTATGCTTGTACAAATACATAACAACAAATCCCACCACTATATACAGCTATAACTATAATGCACCAATAAAAAATTTTACAAAAGATCATTTGATTCCAAACCCTCCGTTTGGTTGCTTTCTTGTGCTGAAATCATTTGATTTTTATGAGACTCCCCACCATACACACACACCTTTGTTTTCCATTTTCCTCACTTCCACATATGAGAGAAAATATTTAACCCTTAACCTTTTGAGTTTGGTTTATTTCACTTAATATAATGGTCTCAAGTTCTACCCATTTTCTGCAAATGACATCATTTTAGTTTTCTTTATGGATGAATAAAAATCTATTGTGCATACGTACCACATTTTCTTCATCCATTCATCTATTGATGGATACTTGGGATTCCATATTTTGGCTTTGTGTTGTGCTGCCATAAACATGAGTATGCATGTATCATTATAGTATGATGACTTTAATTTTTTAGGATAAATACCATAGAGTAGTATTACTGGATCATACAGTTGTTCCATTTCTAGTCTTTTGAGGAACCTCCATACTGATTTCAATAGTCAAACCCTCACTTTTTAAATAGAGAAACAGTGGTCTAAAGAGTTTAGATCTAGATCACACAGCTTGTTAGAGTTAGCAGGTAATGATCCAGGTCTAGACCAAATATCTAGCACTGGCTGTCATTTCTGGTTGCTTAAATTGAAGAAACCCATGTGAGAATTAGATTGTAAGAAAAACTAGAGCACTTGAAGTTGTGAATCTATGTTAGGGTGTAGGCAGATGCCAGATGGGTAAAGAAGTAGTAGCCCTTAGCTGGGCACAGTGACACACGCCTGTAATCCCAGCAGCTTGGGAGGCTGAGGCAGGAGGATTGTGAATTCAAAGCCAGCCTCAGCAACTTATTGAGGCCCTAAGCAACTCAGTTACACCCTGTCTCTAAACAAAATACAAAAAAAAAAAAAAAAAATAGGGCTGGGGATGTGGCTCAGAGAGTGCTCTTGAGTTGAATCCTTGGTACCCGCCACCCCACAAAAAGAAGTAGTAGCCTTGCCACTCAGCCTCACCAACTATACTATTCTGTTTCTTAATTTCCTTTGTTTGTGATATTTTTCTTTTCCAAAGAAAGGAAAAAGAACTCAGTGGAAAGTTATGAAATACTATTACACACAAATCTGATTAAAATTACAGTGACTGTAAACCCTGAGTAGAGGCTGACACATTTCCCAGAGCTGGCATATAGCTCTGATCATGTTTAATCTCACCATTTCTGTCTAGCTTTAACTATGATGCCTTTCCTCTATTAAGTGATCTTCCAGGAAATCAAAATTTTAACTATTTTAACTATATCACCAATTTGAGGTATTCCAGTGGGTAGAGAAAAGAAAGAAAATCTATAAATACAGATGGATACAACTGAAAGGATGTGAAATAAAAATATCAGTTTGTTCCAAAAAGAGGAGGAAAAAATGCTTTATTGTTGAAGCCATTCTTCCTCTTATGGAAATCCAAACAAGAGTTTCTAGATGAAACTTCCTTGGTTAAGGTAGTTTTTTTTTTTTTAATTCTGAGTTTCATGCTAAGATGTAGCAATTATTTGTCACCAAATTAAATTGCAGAATTGACAGAGTAAAATAAACCCTTGATAGCACGGAGTCCTAGATTTTTTTATAATATTAAAATTTTTATGTTTGCCTATATTTGCTCTGAAATTTCTTTAAAACAGCTAAACTTAGCACGGTGTTTTTCCATTGAGTTCATTCACTTTTTTACTATTGTTCATAAGCATTTGATTGCCAAAGGGAATGATTCTCTAAACGCATGAGGCCCTATTTTTGTCCTTTATATTCAAGGAAAAATACAACAGAAAGAATAGCATTTGACTTGAAATCTTTTTATTCATGGAAACCGTAGAAAGAATCTCTGGACTTTTGGGGGGTTTGTCATTGCATTGCCTTATGTACCACTGATTGTTTTGTTTCCTAAAAGAGTGGTTTCCTTTGTGACTGTCCCCTGTCAGAGGAGTTAGTGACAAAAACTATTATTATTTAAAACTGAGTGTAATGCTCCCCTTGAATTGTGTGTTTTATGCGCTACAATTTTAAGGTACCTTTCTTCTCATGGATGCCACATGTGATCCTTTTGATCCTTACACTAGTAAAAAAGAGCCATATATTTTAGAAAGGAATTTTAAGAGCTAGGTGTATAGGAAATATCTGGAGAATAGCTTGGTTTTTCGTGTGAATCAAAGATTATCAGAGAATTTAGAGCAGGAAGTAGTCTTAGAAATCATTTGTCTGGCAAGTCCCAAAGTATGTCCCCTGAATTTAGCACTAGGCTTTTCCATTGTCTGCAAATTCAGGAAATCCTGCACACTATAACTCTCTTTTAGAGACTCACATATCACATTAGACACACTTAAGTCTTCCAGAAAGGGAGCCTCTATAGCTCTGTTTAACCCTAGTTGACTTAATTTATTTGGTCATAGAACTCTTTACTCCTCCATGGAACTGGCATTAAGAGATTCATGGTTTTAGGAAATGTTGGACTACTCTCTTTTATTGAGAAACTTGAGGCTCAATGAGATTGTCAAATGGTCAGTGGGGACCTCAGATTAGAAGTGTGGTCTTCCAACTTCAAGTTCTGTATTCTATACCTAGAACTGAAAAATGAACTAGCTTTAAGGATAACCTGTGACTGCAAGTACATTTTCAAAATCCTCAAGTAGTGAAAATTAGGGACTCTGTGTTTGTTCTTATCCAAGAAACAATGATAGTGTCAGTGTCCTTCAGTGTGGGCAAACAAACCCAGAAAAAAAAAACAATTTAAGAGGGATTAAGGGTATACTGACATCACTTGGGAAGTATAAGATCAAAGCACTGAATTGCCTAAGCAACCGTAAAGCAATTCATAGAAATCATACTCACTCTACTACCATTTTTCTAAATCTCTAAAGATATAGTTGTAGAACTTTCTAGTAATCCTGGTTTCATAACAAAGGGGGTTTTGAGCAGACAGCTTTGATTTTTATTCATTTGAGACATTTGTTTGATTGGCATATTATATAATAGGATAGTCAGATATATATTTATACAACCTTACTAGAAAGTAGAAACCCTCATGAGTTATTCTGCTGGGAAGTCATTTCATAATGAAATATCTCTTTAGCCAGTTCCATGAGAACAGCAAAATGGAACAGCTCTGCTCTTTTGTTAAATGAACTGTTACTTTTCTATGTTCATTCTGGTTCCAACTTTCTATGCTTTTTTTTCTTGTCATTTTCCTAAATGCTTTGATTCAAATGTTCAATCATCAGCTTAACAAACTTTATAAGAAAACAACATAATCATAAGCAGTTTTAAAAAAGAAAAGTTTATCCAGAGTTTCAAAAGAGTTCAACAAGAGCCTGGAGATTGGTTACAATGATATCACTGGGTCCTAACTTTTTTAAGTGACCATCTCTTTGTCTTCTCAGCCTCCCCAGAAAGTCCTGCAGAGAATTTCCGACCCAATACTCATACACACCTACTGAATGAAGGTTAAAGTCTCATGTCATCATTAGAAATGGTCAGATAATAGAGCAAATTCAGTTTTGATCATATTTTACCTGAGAGCAACTTTGGCTGCTGAACATAGAGATTCATCAAATGCTCCCTTCAAGAAAGCCCCAAGAGCCCTTTCATGGGGATGTAGGAGACAGAGACGGAAAATAATTCAGGTTAAATGATTCTTCTTGATGTGGCTTTGGCAAAGCTTGATGCTAAATCCAAAGTTCTACTTGGATAGAAAGAGCTGTTCTAAGGCTAGAAAGTCATAAAAACCCAGCAGGCAGGCTGTTTATCATTTCCCTGGCAAGGCCTTGGTAATGCTGGAACTGAGAAGCAAGAACACTTGGCCATACACTAAGGGGTCCAGTGAGATATGTTTTCAAGCACAGATTTGTCTCAGTCACTCACTGAGCATGAGCTTAGTACCAATTACTTCACTTATTCAATTAATTTAATGTAGTTTTTGTATGACTTTTTAGGTTTACACAGGCAAAGCAGGATATCCCATTCCTAAACTATTTCCACTACAATTCAGATTCAATTTTCTTCTTGTGGCCAACAATGTTTCTAAAATATTAGGAATTGGAGACAAGTGAATAAAATGACTACCTGGTTAGAATCATGGTCATCTGGTGTTTAGAATGCACTAATTTAAGAAATTCCCTTGAGCACCTACTTCTATGTTTAAACACTAAAATCCAACCCTAGAAATTTCAAATTCCCATGAAAAAAAAATCTCCTTATTTCAAAAGCAACTGTATTCCTATAAGTAAAATTTGATGTTCAAAAAAGTGTTTCAATAGAGTTCAAACTTCTGTGCATCTCTATATCCTCACTCTGGCAAGGAATAAAAAGCTTACTATACTTCCCAGTACAAGTTAAATAAAATAATGTGAATTATGATGTTAGCACAGTGGCTGGTACCTACCATTGAGGATTAGCTTTTATAAATATATTTTAATTACCTCAGTTTTCTGTGTCATTCTGAAAATTATTCTCAGGGTTTTCCACTTTATTTTTTTCTTTCTGCAATTCCATATTCCTATGGTGCAAGAACCCAGAATGAGGCCATGGTGATTTCTGTAATGTTATATACTGCATAATGGAATAAGAAAAAAAGACTTAGAATTCAGACACTTTTGGATTTGACTTTTGTCTCCACATTCTTGTGGCCATGTGATCTTGAGCAACGAATTAAAAGCAGTGTGCTTATTATCTATGAATAGAGGTAGCAGTACCACATTTGTATACTGTGATAAACATTAGAGAACTTGAACATTATATTCCAGCAGTGTAATGGACATTGAATAAATGACAATTTGAACATTGAATAAATGACAATTTGTTCCTGCTAAATTCCTTCCTCTTCCCTCTCTGCAAAACCTGCCTCCTTTGTCCTCCTCTTTCTCAGACCTCTTAGGAATACACCAAAAGACACAATCAAGACATTTTCTGCTGTCAACAGAGAAATAAAATTATAAAACATTTTTATTTCCTACCTTGTTCTTACTAGTTGTCCTAAACTAGGTATTTTTTGTAAATCCTGAGTACACACTAAGAAGTTGATTCAAAAGCAAAGACACCAAAATCAATACTAATTCACCTTAAAGATATTAAGTTCTCCTAATTATCTTTATGCAGCATTATTTTAAGGACTCCCAGGGAGACTAATAAATGGTTTCAAGTTACAAATAGAGAGTGATATATGAGGATAAACAACTGTACATCTTGTTAAACCTATCAAGATTACATTTCCCTTTCCTTAACAAAAAAAAAAATGGCATTTTTCATTTAACCACTGAGAGAGATAGACAAAATGCCAACAGATTTAGAACAGAATTCATCCAACATATTATAAAATCAAGGATGTATCCTCCCCCCCCCAAGTGGACTTAATTCCTCGTTCTTATTAGTTTTCTTTCTGTTTCTCTTCCTTTACTTTTCAACCATCTCACAGTCCGGGCTTTGAGGATTGTGTTTAGTAAGTATTGCTTAGCTAGTGGAACATCAGCTAATAGGGTTAAAAGGTAACAAGATAGCTGACCCCATCCTAGAGGCTCAAGTTTCCTTCCAGCCAGGGCACTTAGGCCATCTCTTCATATGACCAGAAAAAGTAGTTTAGAAATGCATTTTTTAGTCTAGCAACATCTCTATTCCTTTTATTGTTGTGTGCAAATATTGAAAGACTTTTACTGGAACACAACATTTTTTGGAACACTGAAAGAACAATGTGCATCTGACTATTAGATGCTCTTGAAGGCACATCCACGTAAGCACAGAGATTTGGAATTGTCTCAAAGACAGACGGGAGTCAGAGAGTGCCTGGTAGATCAGTAATAGAATATTTAAATCAAAGTTCTTCTTGGGAAGGAGCCAAGTTAGAGAAGAAGGCAGGAGTAACCTGATCCAGGACATGGCACTGAAACTAGCAGCTGCACCAAAGGCCCTTTGGACTGCTTGACTGGATGGTCGAGCAAGCCAGGGAGAACACAACTTTAAATGTTTTCTGGATTAATGATAAAGACAGAGTAGAGATGGAATTGCTTTAATTTCCGCAGAAACCACGTTAAACTTCAATGCTCTTTATAATAAAGGCCATAATTGTGACAAGATAATCACTCCAACCCACCAATCTAATGTATTTATATCATGACATGATTATAAAGCATGAATCCTGTGTCAGGATGAATTGCTCACCACTTGGGTACCAGAGTCACATTAGAGAGATTTGGAAGACAAAACGTGCCCATATCCTAATCTCTGAAACCTGTAAATATGTTGTCTTAGATAGCAAAAGGGACTTTTGTGATTAAATTAAAGACTCTGCAATGGAGAGATTATCCTGGATAATCCAGGTGGGTCCAATATAAACACATGTGTCCTTAATGGAAGACAATCTTTCCTGTATCTGATCAGAGGGAGATATTAGTTTTCTTTCTTACTATAAATAAATGACCATTGTGTACCAGTTTAAAAAATAATTTTAAAAATTATTTTTTAAATAATTTTAAATGTTTATGAATGCAGAGAAAGAGAATCATAAACAATGAATGTGGGTTCCCTACAGAAGCTGGAAAAGATAAGGAAATGAATTCTCTCCTAGATCCTCTAGAAAGGACACAGCCTGGTTGAAACCTTGATTTTAGCCCAGTGAGACCCACATCCAACTTTAAACCCACTAGAATATGAGCTAATCAGTCTGTGCTGTTTTGAGTGGCCATACTTTTGTTTATTAGCCATGACACCAATAGGAAGTGTTTACAGCAGGATTACAGATTTCAGAGGCAGTGCCCTTGTCATATCCTTTCATTCTAGAAAACTCCCTCATGGCCCTGGTCTGAGAGCCAGAAGAGCCTTAAGAGGTCTGCTGCTCATCTTTCCAAAAGAAGGACTTCAGGAAGAAGACAAGAAATGAAACATAGACTACGTGCAACACACCCTGTGCCCTGTGTTAGACAGCTTTCCATCACTGAACAAATGTCTGAGATAAACGACTTAAAAAGAAGAAATGTTTGTTTTGATTCTTGGTTTCAGAGGTATCTATCAATCCACTGTCACTTGGCCCAGTTACTTTGGGCCAGTGGCAAGGCAGCACATCATGGCAGGGAGTGTGTGGTAGAACAAAAGTGCTCACCGAGGGCAGCCAGGAAGTGAAAAGAGAGGGAGGGTGGGGAGCAAATGGGTCCAAATATCTCCCTCAAGGGTGTACCTGCAGTGAACTAACTTCCTCTCACTGGGGCCCAGATCTTAAATGTTCTACTATCTTCCGGTAGTGTATGGGCTGGTGAACAAGCCTTCAACACATGGCCTTTGGGGAACATTTAAGATCCAAATCATAACACACCCTAAAGTGAGACTCAGCACGAAGGTACAGCTAAACAATCATGGTAAGAAATCATGACAACACTTCCCTCCCAGTAGGTACTTAGGAAATAGACCAAATTCAAAATCTGATATTAAAGGGAAAAGGGAGAAGAGCAGAGTCAGTACTGGTCATTTAAAGCCTATACCTACTAGGTATTTCACATGCCCCATCACTACTAATTTAGCTGATGTTCCTAAGCAAAATGGAGAAAACTAAAGACTCAGGGTGACTTGTGAAATGGACAAAGTCATAGTGTCCTTCGGTAGCTGAGATAGGAGGTGAGAACCAGGCCTGACCCCAAAGCCCATGGGCTTCTCACAACTCTGAGCTCTTCCTAGTCTAGCTTTAAAACCCTGTTGCTTCAACAGCACTATCATGAGTTCACTTTGGGCTTGTGCTGAAGAGCTGAGGCCCTGCTGTGTGTCTATTTTTGTCTTGGAACTAGTTCAGAAAATTTCAGTAGGAAAAAAAAAAGGTGCAAAAGAAAGGTCATCAGAGAACAAACATTTCAATTTAGTGTGACTTTTTTCTTTTGTATCAGACTTGGGAAAGCCTTCCCACAACCAGATTATTAAACTAATGTTTCTTCTATGGCTTCTTGTGATAAGCTTCCTTTTTAGTTAAATGTTAGATCCATAGGGAATTTATACTAGTATAATACACCTCATTGACTCAACTCTGTATTTTATAAATGACTTTTCAGTTGCCCTAACACCATCTGTTATCTGATCTATGATTATTAAATCTATGTTTATCTATGATTATCTCACTTATTAAAAAAGTTACCATAATTATTTCTTAAATTCCCATGAGTATCTATATTTTTTCTGAACTATCTATTTTGTCTCAAAACCAAATCCAAAGACAGTTAATTGGGTTGAAAAAAGTAATGCAATACATGTCATAGAAAAAGAGCCTAACATGTAAAAATCTTCTAAAAATCAGTTAAAATGAATACAGGAAATAAATATACATTTCATTAAAAAAATACATAAATAGATCTTAAAGAAACAGTTATCTACCTTCTTAATGTGGGATTGAAAATTAAAAGAACACTGAAACACCATTTTTCACCTGAGACTGGCAAAGATCCAAATGTTAGTAACACTACTTTGGCAACAATATGAGGATATAAATTGCTATGGCCTCTAAAGAGGGCTATTTGGAAATACCTATCAAAATGACAAACATACACAGCTTATGACCCAATCATTTTTCGTCTAGAAATTTATATTAAAGATGAAATAATATATATTGAAATGACTTATGGGTAAGATATTTCATTGCAACCCTGCATGTGACTGCAAATAAGGAAAAAGAAATCTGAAAGATAATCAATAGATTACTAGTTAAATCAATTCTCACATTATATGTAATGAATGACTACTCAGATCCCCCAAAACAGTGAGAATAATCTTCAGGTATGGTTAGGGGGTTTCTTTTAGCTAGATTGTCAAATATTTTCCCAGGTGACATTTGGGCATGACTGAGAAACATTTTTGGTGTCACATGTGGAGAGGAAAGGGCTGTAGTGTTCTATAGTGAGTAAAAGCCAAAGATGCTACTAAACATTCTATAATATGTAGGACAATGACCCCCCCCCAAGCTTTTCCAGTCTCTGAACATCAACAGTGCTGAGGTCATGAAATGCAAACTCTAGGAGGATGATCAGAAATTGATTTTATCACATGCCTGCTGTGATAGCAGAGGGCACTGAGTCAGGGCTGGATAGACACTTTTCACCATATTCCATTTTGTAATTGTTGAAATTATGTACCTGTACACCCATGCACAGGTACAAAAATAAATGAATAAATAGCATTGTCATCTTTCTTTTCTTTAAGTCATTGTGGAGTCTATTGGCCAAATTATATCATTATATTGTGTGCATGTACGAGTATATAACAACAAATTCCATTATATGATTATAATGCACCAACTTTAAAAAGGAAAAAAGGAGAGCCTTTTAGTAGGTGAAGTCTTTGATTTTACCTGTTTATTTTGCTTCCTTGTTATGGCCCCAGGTTCTTCTGAAAAGCTCAAGGACACATATTACAATTGTTTCAATATACACCTGTTTTCTCCTGGAAAGGTTCTCCAAGTGATAGAATAAAATAGGAGCATAAAGTTGCAACATATTGTATCTGATCAAATAGGCTTTGGTCTTAGCAAACACCAGAGAAAATTGTAACCTAAATTACTAGTAGTTACAAATGTGTAAGTCAATGTTTTCTCAGGGGTAAGGACAAACATTCCTGTGTAAAAAGAACTGATAGTGTAGAGGTGCCTTTTGACTTTTGACAATGGTGACTTTCTCTAAGGACCTCTAAAGATTTCTCTAGAATCACTTCATAAATCTATTGTAAATTATCATTATGAACAGCTCCTGCTCCCTATCACCAATAGTAATCAGTAAAATTTCAATCTCTTCCCTCCCTTTTCATTGCCACGGTGCCAAAACTGTTTTACCAAGATAAAGCATTCAACAGAGCCTTTGATGTGCCAGAAACCAAGTTGGTTTTGATCAAGATAAGGCATTACCTGGAGTATTACTCATGGCTTGCCCTGGCAAAGGCATTTCAGGAGTCTATGCTCTAGATTTATTCTTAAATTAGTATGAACTTTTCATCAATCTTTTCGTCTTCATTTTAGGATTTTCTTTGAAATTTCAATTATTGTTTGAGATTTAAAAGTTTATTTTAAAAACACATGGCACCCATAAAAAAAACTATACCCAATGTGTAAGCACCAAAGCTAAATTTTGCAAAATAAATAAAATAAAAATATATGAAAAAAAGTCCTGCAGTTAATAAAATGTAACATGGACAGGAAAAATTTTCTCTCAATAAGCATTGTTGGTTATAAATGTTCCTCAGAGCAGCTTATCCGTAAGCAGAGTCTTCTCCACAGTGTGCTAACATCTCATTCAGCAATAATCACTGCTCTGTGAAAACCAAGAATCAAGGTCAAGGTAATTATTTGTCCCACTGCACTCTACAGCTTGGGTTCCTGTGTTGGAAGAATGCACTAGATGACCACTGGGATCCATCCCAACTTTAAGACGTGACTCCTACACTTAAAGACTTCAAGAGAAAATTAGGGTAATTGAGCCTCAGGAAAATACAAAAGTGATAACGAGTTGCCAGAGGAAGGGAAGAGGAAGCAAAGAGAAGAAAGGAGGGGGAAAGAGAGAGAAAGAGAGAGAGGAGGAGGAGAGAGACAGAGAAACCATGAACATGAACTTGGATACTCATGCACACAAAAAAATATTTCCCAGTGTCAGTGAGTCTGAGCTGGCTTTTATAAATGGGATTGCACTTGTGACTTCAAGTTGATGACCTTTCACAACCATAATGCAAAGTCTTTTTAGTTTTGCTTTAGATTTTTTTTTTTTGTGGAAGATGGAAATAAGTTGATTATAACATGAAGAAAAGTAACTGTGTCTGTTCCCAGTACACACTAAATAAAAAATAAGAATCAGTTCCAAGAAACTATAAAAAATAAAAAGGAAGGAAGGAAAAAAATATTTAATCTATATCAATCCAAATATGGCTTCATATTTTTTTAAAAATATGTTAAGTGAATACAATATATAATATTATCTAGCTTAGCTTAACCAAGCATCCAAAAATAAATATCGAGACAGTTTATTTCTTGATTTATCAATAAGAATGAAGTGATTTTATTTTGGGGAAAAAGGTGGCTATGAAAGCTAAGTTCTGTTACCAGGAAAAATAAGAAGCATGAAAAAAATAGTTACAAAGAAAAGAAAGGGAAAGGAAAAATGAGGAAGTTAGGAGAAAATTATGATAACAGAATCAATTCAAACAATAACATTAGCAAACAGCTATTATTTTGAGTAAGGAAGGAAAAAATATATCAATTATGATTATATTCCCAATCTATGAGCATATACTATAGAAATCAATAACCTCATACATATTACTAACCTTTATTTTCCCTTAAAATAAAATGTGAGATATAGATTTAGAAAGCCTAAGAAGTCTCCCTTTAAAAGGAATTCATATAAAATTCTTTCATATAGTTCTGAATTTTTAGTTTAATACATGTAAAATTGATCAATTCCTAAAATTTGGCTTCCACTGAGACTATTTTCTCTTGAAACTGACAATCATCTTTGTTCTTTTCTCAAACTCAGAAAACCAGAAAAGCAGCGCACTGTCATCAACAATAAAAGTTTAATGCACCTTGGAAATCCACAAGGAAGACTTAAATGACATTTTGTCAAGAAATAAATTCATCAGGAAATTAAAACAGCTGTCACTAGACAGTCTGTACTTTGAGAGTTTTTGTTTCAATTAATGAGGTTTAGTCGTCTCAAACTATGCACACCAATTTTCATCCAAAGTCTCTTTTGACCAAAAGCACAAATTTGGGGGTAGGATCAAAAGGAAATTTGTCATCAAAGAAAAGGTAGTCCCCCTGCCTTTAATAAGGTGGATGTTTTCGAATGAGATAGCATCTTTTATCAAAGTACAAGTTTTGATTAGAGTTACCTTCTCTTATGAATCCGCATAGACAGCAAATCCAGAAATTCTTAGACTATTATTATCAGCTGTCAGACCTAGGAAGAGTTTATAGCTAAAAAAGGAAAAAAATCCCACTTTTCTAGTTACATAATATAAACTGAGGACACAGTTTCTGTTCAAACTTTTTGCAAAACCTTTGAAGAAAAATACCTAGTATATTTATCAAGAAAAGTTATTGATGATACCTCTTACAAACGACTGCATTAGCCTGTCTCTCCAACTCATGTAAAATTTAATAGATGATAACATTTTAAAACTTCCGTTTTCACTTTAGCACCAACAATTCTCTAATCCTTTGTCCTTCCAAGAATATATAGTCCTTTGCTGAACACAAGAAGCTCAATTACAGTCTGAATCAATTGGGAGAAACTAGCACCTTTAGGTATGTGAAAGGACTTTAACAGGCATGGTTTGGAGGAATTGCAAAACTTTGCCCTTACTGTGAAAGTAAACAGGAAGAACATGAATGATAAAATTGCTCTTTCTTGAGGTCCTGCATTTACCAACTCAGTATCTGTGAAATGCCTTTGATTGGTGAAGTAGGACCTGGGCTTTTAAAAGCTGAGGGGTTCTGTCATGAAGTTTATATAGTAGGACTCCTACTTTCTGTGAGCTCTATGTGTGTTCCTAATTATGTCACATTTTAGAATTTTTATTTTTCTCAACAATTTCATAATTATTAAAAAGTCAAAACTTCTCTTAAATTCCATGAAAATTCCATGTGTCAAACCAATAATTTCAGAAATTCAAGATGTCCAGGAGAGCCCTAGCACAGTGAAGCCCCCAGATTCTTTGCCTCCATGTGTGAACAGACACATATTTAACATTTGTGTGTTTATATCTGTGTGTATGCACACACATGCCACAGCACAAAAAAAAATTGGGGAACCACTACTTGAAACACATTGTAAACTCTTAATTTAGTTTTCCTCTATTAATGAATTTAAGAGAATTTTACTGTTTATTTTCTTAAAATATTATGATATGTAGTCTCTTAAGTCCAACAAGGAATAAGAATTCATACTTTAATACAGCATCACTGCTGTAATTCTTATACGAAGGACTGAGAAACTTTTTGTATTATGAGGTAACATTTCTAAGTAAATTAGATCACATTACAGGACCAGTTTCATAATTTGTGAGCCCCAGTGGAAAAAAAATGCAGAGCTTCTTATATAAAATTTACTAAAATTTTAGAATGGCATAAGGGCACAAGAGCTTGTTTTGATTTTTTAATAACAGATATTGAATGAACCCAGAGGTACTTAAACACTAAGCTGCATCCCCAACTCTTTTTATTTTTTTAATTTTTGAGACAGGGTCTTGCTAAGTTGCTGAGGCTGGCTTTGAACTTGCAACCCTCCTGCCTCAGTGTCCTGAGTTGCTGGGATTACAGGCCTGTGCCACAGTGCCAGACCACTTGTTTTGATTTTGAGATACCATTTTATGGTTTTCCTGAGACACTTAAAATGATATAATTGAAAGACATATTGTTAAACTATAAAAAAGCTAAAGAGAAATCATTGTGGTGTATTTGGAAAAAAAAAAAAGACTTTTTGTCAGAAAGATATAAGCTTGATTCCTGATTCTTAATAATGGGGTAAGCTCAATTTTCTTATCTGGAATGTAAGAATTCATTTTTTGACAACTATTTACTGAGAAACTATTTATTTTTGGAAAGTTGACATGTATGAAATTATTAACTATCTTTTAAAATTATTCAATCTTTCCCACGACATTATGAGCAGGTACTATTTTTTCTCCAATTTATAATGAGGAAACTATGGCACAAAGATGTTTTAAAATTGGCTAATTTTCACTAATAATAATGTTGGAGATGGAACTCGAGCTCAGGCAATCTAACTCTAAGGGACAGACGCAATTCACCCTGCTTCACAGTTACCTTCTAATATACATTACATCATTGGATCACACTATAGGTCGGATAATAGTAATAACAAAAATAATGCCCCACAATTCAGGCTCAGAATTAAGGCTTACCTAATATATATGACGACTCTTCTGGCAGTTCTGAGTTTCTGACATTAAGACCCTGAAACTTTCTCATAATTGGGGAATAATAAAAACCAGTAGATAGGTCATTTTTTGTTGTTGTTGTTGTTGTTCAAATTTTGAAAAGACTGCAATGTGAGGAGCAGCAAATCAAATAACACTGTTTTAGGGAGATACAGTATATGGTATTATATTTATTGAAAGTCCCTATGAAAGAGTTCTTTTCTCACAGGATGCCAAATATGTTTTTAAAATTTCCTTATAAATGCTCCTTTTATAATACCATTAAAAAAAGTATAATGAAATCCTCAGGAAGGAAGGTAAGTAGCTCAGAGAATAACACAATGTAAAAATATAAACAACTCACCCAGATCCATGTAATGCTTCACCTTGATAATGAGAAAACAGACTGAATTTTCATTATTAAATCTATTAATTGATTACACAGTTGCTCAGAATAGTGAAATTGCCGAATTGACCTGGGAATATTTTGCAGTTTCTGAAAAATTGAAATTAAGAATAAGGGTCAAAGAACACTAGGTGACCTTGATTCTAAACCAAACTTCTCAGAAGTCCTTGAAGCATACTGGGGACATGGGAAGGGTAAACTGCATGGGAGGTCTACCAAAAGACTTAGATCTTTCTCATTAGAAGAAAAATCCATGATTTCAGAGACGGAGATCTAGAAACCTTTAGGAGCCAGAGGAGTCATCACCTAGTAATTTAGCATCAACGCTGTGGTTTAGTAGTGGTTCTTTTCATGTTCAAGAGGGAGAATTGTTCAAACAATATATTTGGTTTGAAATATTTCCAGGACCAATGCAAACACCAAGTGGGCTGCCCAAAAACCACACATTGTTTCCTTCAGACAAAAGATAATGATGCACTAATGAGTTTTACCCTTTATTGCCCTCCCTGGAACACAGCCTCAGGAAGAAAACCCACAAACCAAATTGTTAGTCCCAAAATTTACAATATTTTGCAATGACCCCAATCCCTTTTTCTTTAAGTGCTAGTAACTTGTGCTAAGCATTTGTGTTGTTTAACGCATAAATCCCAACCTCATGTAATCTCAAAAGTGCCCTCCCAGAGAGAGAAAGGAAATGAGTAAATGAGGAACAATAATAAAGCCTCACTCAGAGAGGTACCTCTAAGTGAATCGAAACACTTCTGAGATATTATTGAACTCCAATGCATTTGACTTCATGAAAAAGGGAGGGCTAAGTAACAGAGATTTCTATTTTAAACTATGGGGAAGGAAAATGAGGCAAAAAGAAATTAGACTAATAGAATCCCTTTAACCAAAAGTATTTAATGAGCAGTCAGAACTATGAGTAGAGGAAATTATTATTCTGGTGATTAGAATTTAAGAGCATGATGAGCATTTATAGGATTTCTTAGAATTATTTGTTGTTGTCATTGAAGAGCAAGGGCGTAACTATGCAGGGCTTGTGCTGATATTCTCCACAACTCTTTCTTATCCTCATGATATTTCCCTTCACCATCCCACCTACCATCTCATTCCTTTTGGATGGCAAAATTTCCAAAACATATTGCCTACATTTCCTGCTCCTATGTTCTCCTCTCATACTAACTGAAGATAGCTTCTTTCTTGAATATCTCCACTAAAATGCTAAAATTGACTGTGGTCTTCATGAGTTTCCAAGACATAAAATTAGATTTTGCTAGTTTGCTACTTTAAAACATGTGTTGGCTTCTGACTAAATATATAATAAAGTCCAAGTGCTATCTACTTCATCATAGTCTGTAAGGCCATACACAATCTGGTTCCTTTCTATCTCATCCTAGTCTTTTTTTTTTTTAATTTTTGTTTTGAGATAGGGTCTTGCTAAATTGCTCCACCTGGCCTCAAACCTATGATCCTTCTGCCTCAGCCTCCCAAGTAATTGGGATCATCCCTGTTTCTCGATACTACACTCTTCACTTATTAAAATCTAGCTACACTGGCCTTTCTTTTCCAAGAGTCTAACAAGTTTGTCTTCATTCTAGTTCATTCTTTATGCTGTTCCTTCTTTCCAGAAATCTGAGAATCACTATTTCTTCTCATTATTCAGGTCTCAGGTATTTCCCTTCCAAGGGAACTCCCCTACTCACTACTACTCTTATCTAATAATATCCTAACCCAAATGATTCTCCTCACATTTTCTTGTTTTATGTTCTTCATATTACTTCCTACTATCTAAAAATATCATCTCTTACTTTATGTGGTTCAATAATTTATTATCTGTGTACCCTCACTAGATTGTAACTTCTAGAAAAAGCAAGGTCATGTTTGCTATATTTTTAGTGCCCACAACAGTACTCAGCAGACAGTAGGTTCACAATAAATAGTTGTTGCAAATGAATGAATTTATGTCTAGGAGAAAATGCTTCAGTAATTGAATGGTGAGTTCAGGAATAATAATTTGGATTTTAGAGAATATTTCTACTAATACTAGGGTTTTAACTTTTCATATAATAACTTAAGAGAAGTGTATAACAAATTCTTTCAGTTAGTTGAACTGTGAACCTGAATATTTCACATGAAACCACATATGGAATTATTCTTAAGATGTTGCTTTATGTATGGTGCCTAAACAAGTACAACATCAGATGTTATGTTATTTGTTACTTTTTTTTAAAAAAAATCAATGTATCAGGGACATATGAATGAATTACAATTACAAGGATCAGAGTAGTCACATTCATTTATTAAAATTCTTATCATTAAAGTCCTCTGCCTTTGGTTATGTAACAGAAAGTTGCAGAATTACTTGGAGTTAGTTAAAATACAGATGACTAGGCTCCGAAGCAACCAGTTCCTCCACAGAATTTCCAATTCAGTAGGTCTTGGAGGGCAAAATTTGTATTCCTAACCACCAATCAGGAAAAGACTTTTAAGAAAATTTGATTGAGATTAATAATTAATTGTCAAAAGAGGAAAAGAGTCCTAGAATATGAAAATTAGTGTGAATTTTAGTTATAATCTCAAGAATTATTTTAATATCTTGTTACTAAGTTATCTGCAGAAATTAATTTTTCTATTTACATTTTTTATTTTACATTAATATAGGAGGATACCATCCTGTTTGATTCTAAAAGCTTCCTCTACTTCACACACTACTACTTCACAACTTATAGAACCTTTAATATAGATACCCTATTCACATATGTTGATTATTATTCATCAGAAAATTATTCTGTGTTTATTTTGAGAAGAACTCTCTTAAATCGTTTTCCCTTGCCTCACATTATTCTCCTGAACAGAAACAGTAACTGGGTCTTCAACAAAAATCTATTATGTTTAAAAACAAAAATTACAACTAAAATGATTTGACAGGTGATATTAAGAAGACAAAGTTTTGATGTTTTTTTTTTTTATTTTGCTTCTGTTTAACTCCCAACTCCTGTACAGGAGTTGGACTGGTCAGGAGTTCCCAGGTATAGTTTCCAGGCTCATTTCCATCAGTGGAGGTAGTAGTTACCTGGACCATTGCTCCCTGGACTATAGAGAGTTGATTACCTAAACTAATACTGCAACACATCAAATCTTAAAGTCCAACGTTTTTAATAACAAACCAATGCTACTTCTAGATATTTATCTTAATACATGTGTTAGCTTTCCATTATTGTAACAAATACCTGACCTTAAGTCAATTTAGAAAGAGAAAACCATTTTTTTTGTGTGTGGGGGTGGGGTCTCACAGTTTGGGAGATTTCCATTCATGACTGATTGGCTTTGGACATGTGGTATCCCAGTACAACATGGAGGCACAATCCAACCTTGTGGGAGCATGTGGCAGGGGAAGCCCTTTCACCTCATAGCTGGGAACCAAAGATAAAGAGGAAGAGAACAGGGTTCCACAATCTTCTTCAAGGGCACACCTCCAGTGATTTAAAACCTCTCTCTATGCCCCACCTCTCAAAGGTTCTATCTTTTTCCAAAGCACCACATTGAGGAAGGAGCAAGCCTTTACCACATTAGTCTTTGTAAAACATTTAAGAATGTGATAATCCAAAAGTAACATATGAAAATGTTTATGGGACTAATGCCTATAAAACTTTAAAGTTTTACTAATTAAGTACTTTGAACATGTGTTACATTATATATCAATAAAAATTACTTGTTTCACTTTAAAGTTTTCCGAATTCTCCAAAGTTTCTACAAATAGCAATTTTTTTGTAACTAACATGTAATTATTTTTAAAGTAAAATGATTAAATGTTTAAAAAGAAAAGCAATGAACTGTCCCACCCAGTACAGATGATAATCACAATTAAGAAAATGTAGCATATATACACAATGTGATATTACTCAGCTATAGAGAACAATGAAATTAGGCATTTGCTGATGAATGGATGGAACTGGAGAATATCATGCTGAGTGAAATAAGCCAGTCCCTAAAATCCAAAGGCCAAATGTTCTCTCTGATATATGAATGCTAACCCATAATAAGGGAGGATATGGAAGGAAAGTATTGACATTCATTGGATTAGACAAAGGGGAATGAAGGGAAGGGATGGAGGATGGGAATAAGAAAGACAGTAGAATGAATTGGACATAAGAATGGGATCAAAATGGTAATGGGTTGCACCCCATGTATGTATAACATATCAAAATACACCCTACTGTCATGTATATCTAAAAACAACAACAAAAGGATAGATTTTAACAATAAAAAAGAAGAAAAATCACAGAACTTTTTTTGCTTATGAGACTTTGATTTTTATTGATTTAGATTCTAACCAGGAACTGATTTTTTTCATCAAATAATTTTTAAATAATTTTTTTTAAGTTTCCATTTCAGTTAATTCTCCTACTAGTTAGTTTCTTTTGATTAAAATGAAATTCACACAACATAAAATTAACCACATTAGCCTGGCATGGTGGCATGTGCCTGCAGTTCTAACTGCTCAGGAGGCTGAGGCAGGAGGATGAGACCCTTATCTCTCTCTCTCTCTCTCTCTCTCTCTCTCTCTCTCTCTCTCTCTCTTTTAAATATTTAAAAGTTTAAAAATTTAAACTTTTAAAGTACACAACTGAGTGGCATTTAGTACATTTCCCAATTTTGCAATGCTACCTAGTTCCAAAATGTTCTTTTTAATAATTTTTTTAGTTGTAGTTGGACACAATATCTTTATTTTATTCATTTATTTTTGTGTGGTTCTGAGGATTGAACCCAGTGCCTCTGCCTCGAATGTGCAAGGTAAGCGCTCTACCGCTGTGCTACAACCCCAGCCCCTCCAAAATGTTTTTTATTGCTTCAAAGGAGTCAAAGAGTTGTTCTTTGTTTCTTCTTCTACTTTCAAAAGTTGGAAACCAACAATCTGCAATCTGTTTCTATGAACTTACCTATTCTGGATATCACTCTCTTTTTAAAATGCTATAGTAAATATTTTTTAAAGTATGTTCTGAATAAGAATACTTCCTATTTTAATCAACTTTTGTGTCACTGTGTAACTAGAACAACTTTGTGGAGAAAAAGTTTATTTGGGGCTCATGGTTTCAGAGTCTCAGTCCACAGATGGCTGACTTCTTTGTTCTGGGACCAAAGTGAGGCAGTGGATTATGGGGAATGGAATCAGCAAAGAAAAGCTGCTCACTCGTGGCAGGGTCAGGAAGCAGAGAGGGAGAGAGGTTGGAAGGAGCCACAGGACGATGCATCCTTCCAGAGCATGCCCCCAGTGACCCACCTCCTCCAGCCATCCTCCTCCACCTGCCAAGAGTTACCGCCTGGTCATTCCATTCAAACTAAGATAAACCAATTTGGTAACAGTTCTCATAACCTAATCATTTTACTTCTGAATATTCCTGCATTAATAGAAGCTTTTTAGTGGATACCTCATATCTAAACCATAATATGCCCTCTGACCTATTCTTTTATTGGCCTTCACTTTGCTCTGAGATCAGGAGGGCTTAATTGTGACTTCTACATGACAGCTCTTTGACTCCATTCAAAAGTTCATGATCTCTGTCTGGGCTGGAGCTATAGCTCAGTGGTAGACTTTTTCTTAGCATGCATGAAACAGAGAGCCTGGATTCAATCCCATAACCAAAATATAATTGTTTCTTGACACCTTCACTACCACCCCTGTTACATCCACTTCCAAACACAAGATCTTCTTCAGATTAACTCTAATTCTTCAGAATTCCTTATATGGCCACTTAGACCATGATTAATACCTGCATGTGAATTCTTTTCAGCTTAAGCTTCAACTCAACATGTGTTACATAAAAGAAGACTGAGCATAATGGAAAAGTGGAGGGAAGGACAGGAAGGGAAGTTAGCAAAATCAAATGAGCGGGTTCCAGGCAGGCCTCTGCATGTACATGAATGTCAACCTTCATTACCTCTGAGGTGCAGCGAGCCAAGTCCCTGGTTCACACCCTGTCCCCTGGGTATTGTGCAGGGACCTCTCCTGACATGGCCCTCCAAGGAGCTGCAGAAGCCTGGCACACAGGCTTGACAAGAAAAAGATCCTAAATGGAAACACACAACCACAATTACTTACAAACCATCTCTCTCACATCTTCCTGTCACAAATCATTAAAGAAGCCCTCTACTCTAAACATGGGGAAATTGCTCAAGGAAAGAAGAGACATTAGATCTAAATTACAACTAACTTCAACACTGATTGCTGTGTATTACTGTTTTAGTCTTTGGTCTGAATTAATGAGGGTATAATTAATGAAGTTTGCCCTGGCCAGTGGACCAGAGCCCAGATAATTATATTCAAGATGAATGGCCTAGGCTCTGTTTTTCAGAGTATGAGGTGCATATTTAAAAATGTCATTTGTCAGGTTCCAGCTCAGATTTTGAGCATGAGAATTTCACCTTGAACATTGGGTTTCTACATTTTTAACAAGTTCTCCAATGGGTCAGGTTCGTAATGGAATATGAGGACCACATATTAAAGAAAAAGGAAGTCCTTGTTGAATTTGTATTGCATACCAATAATAAATATTGTGAATAGAGACTTGCTCTTTGGAAAAATATACCAATACATGTGTTCAGAAACAATATATTAAAAATATTTGATAAGCTTGGCTTAAGGTATAACTCATTCTGTTTGATGTTAACAAGAAACATTCTCTACAAATACTTCAAAAGTTCAGAAGAAGTCCTTTTTTATTTACATTATTTATAATTGGGCTGATCCAAGGAAAGATCTAAACATAGTGTTATAAAAAGCAGAATGGACACCAAACATCATGAGCACATGTGCATTCAGTAAATATTTGCTGCATGAATGGTACAGTTAAAGTTGCTTTATTTCCCAAATAAAAAGCAAAGGAATGATGCCTCTAATCTTCCAGACTTTCCCCTTCTCAAATATCAGTAATATTCTGGTTGTTTGAATACTACCAAAAACAGCATCTGTAAATTTCTCAGAAATATTAGGTATTCATTCATTTATTCAATAAATATTTATTTATTATTTTTTTATGTAGCAGGACTTGTGCTGAATTCCAGGTATATAGTGATGATCACAACAGACTTGGTTTATGAAGTTTTATTGCAGAGAACTAGTAAGTTAGGTACTTTGGGGGAAGATTAATTACTTGAGAAACAAAGGAAATCTTAGAGCAAGTAGAAGGAATTTCAAGACTATGCACCAGCACTTGCCCTATTCTGTTTGATATTTCAAGGTGACTTAGCTTGGGTTTTTATGTTGTGTTTTTAGAAGATACAAAAAGAACAAAATTTTGAATGACCAGGATTGGCACATACATAGAGACTGAAAGCAAATAAGTGATTGCCTGGGGTTGAGGGTCAGAGTGATATAGAATAAGTGGGAGAGGATGGGGAAAGAAATGGGAAATGACTGCTAAATGACTCTTTTGAAGAATCTTGTGTGCTACAAAGAACCACTGGATTATACACTGTAAACAGACAAATTGTATGATATGTGCATTATCTCTCAATAAAGATGTTTGAAAAAAAAAAGAGGGCTGGGGGTGTGGCTAAGAGGTACAGTATGTGCTTAGTATGTACACAACCCTGGGTTCAATCCTTAGCACCAAAAGAAAGAGAGGAAGGAAGGAAGGAAGGAAGGAAGGAAGGAAGGAAGGAAGGAAGGAAGGAGGTGTGGACCCTCAAATTTTTGAAAGCCAAATGAATTTTGGCTTATCAGCAACCTTGTAAAATCTAATAAATAGGATTCAGTATGCATTATCTTCTCTTCCTCCCCACTACAGTCTGCTTCCACTCCCACCAGCCATCACTAAAACTCTTTCATCAGTTATCTCTAATTATCCTTATCCATCCAGTGAAGATTTGTCAGACTTTGCCTTTGTCTGATTTGTTTTTCTTTTTTTAGGGGGTGGGGCACCAGGGATTAAACTCAGGAGCATTTAACCACTGAGCCACATTCCTAGGCTTTTTTATTTTTTATTTTGAGACCGTGTCTGGCCTAGTTGCTGAGGCTGGCCTTGAATTTGTGATCCCTTGCCTTAGCCTCCCCAGTTACTGAGTTTGTAGGTATGCACCACCATGCCTGGCCCTTCACCTTATTTTTAACAACCTTTGCTCTTCCTGCTTTTGTCCACTCTGGTAGGTTCCCTTTCCTCACAAAATTGAAAAGACAGTGTTCACCAGAGCTCCATTGTCAGACCACTTCTCTTCTTACCCTATCCCCAGGTGAACTTACAACCTTCACAGAGCTGGTTAGTACTTCAGGTCCATTTGCTGAGGCCCATCTTCTGCCAGACATCTTTCTTTTCTTGTGCCATAAAGACTCCCACTTCTCACAAACCAGGTCTTTCTCTGATCTTCTAATATAAATACCCATACCAGTCCCATCATCCAATTGGCTGAAGAAAATACCTAGATTTTCCCCCTCTTTCTTATTCTTGTGTCCGTTCAATCACCCCAGGAAGTTAAAGCCCGGATATCTAAAATATTTCCTTCCTTTTTCATCCCTGTTATTCCCAAGTTCAGGCCAACATTCTGTCTTTCGTGGATTACTCAAAGAGTCAAATACCTAGTCTCCTTTTTCCAGGGTCATTATTTTCTCACTATTTTCTTTTTCTTATTTTTTCATCTCATTCCTGGGATGAATCAGTGTCTTATTCCTTCTTGTATCACAAACCCTAGAGAAGGGCATGGAACATGTAGAATGAATGAATGAATCAATTAATGCATGAAACTTTAATAAAACTGCTGCCTAATATAGAATCATAAATAGGGAAAGCTTTGGGTATTGGTGTTCATTTTTAATATGTTTCAACACTTTTTTTCTTCACTTTTTCCATAACTCCATATCCATTGGCATGTTTTAAGTCTCCTGGTTGTCTCTGATTATGTTTGTTTTCTTTGGTTGAGAGCCTTGAATTTGCCTTCTAATTTGTCTGAATTCAGCATTGGTTGTCAATAGAAGCTAACTTGAAAAGGGCAGGGTGCCTAAGACTTAACACCAAGTAAACCAGACTTCTTGTTTCAATTAAATTACTTAATATGGGATTTTCCAGTCCTCTCTGGACCCATTAGCCAGCAGAGTGTTTTAAAAAACTGTCAGGAAAGAGAAGTTGCAGAATTTGAGAGACATGAGTGAGTGAATCAGAGAAGAATGAAGCCTGAGGTCTTTCCTCATAACATTTACATGTGGACATAAAATTTTTATGTATCAAAGAAGTCATGGATAACTCATTCTTCTTGCCCAGCATCATTAGTGTAATTCCCATATTTAAAAGTAATAATATAATAATATACTTTAATATGCTGCCCTCTGACAGTTTTATTTCTAAATCTGTATGTAAGAGGTTGTATACTTCTCACATAATTTTAATTGATGTTTAAAATTTGCAGTGGATATCATTTAAAGAATATCACAAAATGGATGTTTCAAAACAAAATCTCTTTTTAATGTCTCTAGAGAGATCTGAATACCATAACTATTTTATGCCCACGATTATACATTCTTTTAAAAAATGCATGCAGAAATACTCCTTTACAGGAAAATTTTACATCTTTTTCTCCTTAAATTCCTGTTTTACTCTAGTTTTTCTTAATGGGTTTTATATTTGAGAGTCTTTTATTTTTCATTCTGTTATTGTTTCTGTGACAATAGTATGCTTATAAATTTTAATTTTCATCCTGTACCTTTAAGCTTGAAAGATTGGATTTTTTCCCCGTGGATTGATTATTCATTAGAATGAATATTTGTTCAAAATAGCAAAAATATTTTATGCATTTAGTAAATAATTATTAAACAAAGAAATGTAAATTTCAACAATTTACCTCTTTTAAAGAGATGCCCCATGTGTGGAGATTTTTGGTTATGCATGTTTTTATGAGTGAATACTGCCCTTTTCTAGAAAGAGGAATAAGTACCCACAATACACCATGATAAGAGTGGGTGGGATGGGAGCTATCATTTTCTGTTGTCAAGTAGAAGAAGGGAATGCTCAATGAAGCAGGAAGAAGAACATGTTTGTCCCATGATATGAACTTTCACAAGCAGGAACAGATGGAGGTTGAGAATTTGAATATTCCTCAAACTACCCTTGGACACATGCCTTTGGAAAGCCTGTATGTAACCCGTAGGACTAGACATGTTCCCATTAAAGACCATTTATGCCCAAAAGAGTTGCTGTGATAGATGAGAGATAACAAAAAATGTCAGGTCAGTGGTCCAAGGAATAAGGAAGAATGAACAACACTTTGAAATAGAAGAAAAATAAGAACAAATAATTACTACTGAATCACAGACAACTATTAAACATTTTTAAAGTCCCACTTTTAGGAGTTGCATTTACTTCTGATTTTTATGGCTAGATATGTATTAAATCACTATAATTAAATGTTTATGTAAAAATTATCATTGCTACTGGAAAGTTAACCCAGTTTCAAACTGGGTTTTAGTTTTGTTAAAAATAATTGTTAAAAACCACATCTAGGGCTAGAGTTGAGGCTCAATGGTAGGGTGCTTGCTTAGCACATGTGAGGCACTGGGTTCAATCCTCAGTGCCACATTAAAAAAATAAAATAAAATAAAGGTATTTTTTTTTTAAAAAAACCCTATACTAGTGTAGATAAAATCCATTCAATTGTCAAGTCTTTCATTTGTGTATACATTAATAAACGTTCAAAAGTTATTCACTAGATCCACCATAAGTCACAAAGAAAGATTAAATACTCTTTTCTTCCAATGACTTATGTTCAAATAAGGGAGAAAATATGCAGACAATGGCTACAGGGTGTCTATTGGCTGTACCAAGGCAGTTAGAACTATGGCAAAAATGAAGAGCACAGGAAACATGGAAAGTTTCACAAAGCAAATAATATTGTAATGAAACCCAAATGACTAACAGTGGTAAGAGAAACAACATATCAGGCAAAGGAAAATGCACAAATGTTTGGAGCTGGAAAACACTCTTCCAAGGGGTAAAATACTTAGTGTTTTGTATTTCAAGCATGAGATTTAAGGTAAAAAGGTACTTATATGATGAGACCAAGGAGAGGACAAAGATCACAGAAAGCCTGTACACCTTGCCTAAAGACTTTGAGCTCATAAATTATGGAAACTCTTTAAAGGGTTAATTTAAAGGAATAATCTTGACAGAGTTGAGTGTTACAACATTCATTCTGATAGGAATCCAGAAAGTACATCTATGACTATGTGAGTCTGAGGCAGGGAAGCCAAGTGAGAGTGCTGTTCTAAGAGTTATGAGGACCTGAACTGAAGTATTACCAGTGGGATTTAGAAAGAGTCACAAAAGATAATGAGATCTTATCAATGGACTTAACATGGGAAAAGATAAACTAAGACAATCTCCAATAAACAAAAGTGACTTACATATTGAAGAATTTATTCACAAACATGAAGTTCAGAGGTAAGCAGTTCCAGGGCTAGTAAATTCAATAGCTTAATGACATAATAAAGAATGCAATTGCTTTCGTTTTGTGCTTTATACTTAAATATTGACTTTCATCACATACTTGTATCTTCACAGCCTTAGTCATTAAACCCTTGCGTAACTACAACCTAAAACTAGAACAACCTAAATCTAGTATTCTCCTGGCATGTCTCTTTTCATCAGGGAATAAAATTCTTTCCCAGGAGGCTATACCTTATATCTTATTCATCACATTTGCATCATTATGCATGCCTAAATCAATCACTTGCAAGGAGAGTGGGACAACCAACTGATTTGGGCCAACCAGCTATCCATCCATGGTATGTACATGGTATTTATGAATCCAATGCCTGAACAAAATTGTGGTTCTGTTAGCAAGGCAGAAATAGGGGCATTGACTCTCTAGTAGTAAATTAACAGGATATGCCCCTGCCTATCAGCTTTCGTTTACTTTAAAGGTAAATGTTGTAGTGTTGCTTGACACTGGAACTATGTCAGAGGAGAAGTAGATGAATGGGAAAATATGATGAGGCTTGGAACATGTAGAATTTGAGGTGCCTAAAGGGAACTGGGGAATAGAGTCTGAGAGTCATAAGAAAGCTGTTGGTTGAAGTCATAGGCATGAATGAAATTCTTAGGAATGTGAGTAATATGAAGACTGGATTATAGAAAAAATACTTAGGAAACTCCCACCTTCCAGAGGAAAAGAGAGAAAGAAAACTCAAGAAAAGAAATTGAAAGACTGAAGAGGAAAAAAAGAAAAAAAAATTGTTCATGTGAATACCAGGGGAAGTAAACAGGGGACACACAATTTTGCATGTGTCCTGTCACCATTTCTACAAACTAGGATTCAAAAAGTGAAACTAAGCAACTTGAACAGAGAGTGAACAGGAAAAGCTGATGAGTTTATAGGCAGGATGTTTTTCATTTTACTCAAAGCATTTGAGACAGTATTCTCTAATTTTTGTGTATACACAAACAGAAAATCTATACTCTGCTTGCAGCAAAGTGAAATTTGCTATTTTAGCTTTTCTGAAACACACAATGGATAGAGGAAGGGGGTTTCAGAATGTGGAATCATTGCAGCATGATTGATCTCTCAGGCTATGGACTAAAATCCTTATTAAGGAAAAAAATAAAAAAAACTTTCTAATGGCTACAGAGAACAAGAGCACTGGCTACAAAATGCTTAATGGATCACTCATAATCTCTTTCTTCTTTTCAAATAAAGCTCAGAGAGTTCTTGATTTGTACTTGACTCCAGTGACATATTCCTTATAACAGCAACATGGTGCAAGGGGTGGCAAGTGCCATTGGGAAACCCAGAGAATCCTGGGAGTGGTCAGAAAAGGTCACAACATAGGCAGCTCAGGGCCTAGAAACCACATTCCCTTCCCATTTCCAAGTGGACATGGACGAGAGAAGTAATGCATGTGTATAAACACAGGCTGTCAAACAGCTTTCCCATCCATTTTCCATTCGTTTTCTTATTGATATAGTTCTCTGCTGCCATCTTGCCTCAGTGTTAACATTTCCTTTTCTGAACTTATTCCAACAATGTCTTCAAAGATTAAGAACTTTGATTACAAATTCCCAAATGATACTCTTGCTATCCGGAAGTCAAAGTAAGTAATGATAGTATCATTTCTTCTTTGGCTGAAAATATTTTTTTTTAAAAAAACATAATATAATTTTTCCAGATGAAATTAAATTTCTCTTGGAACACAACGACAGTCAATGTTCCACTCAGGCAGTGCCACTTGGAAAAGTAAATGAATCCACTTGGATTTCAAACTTCTGAGTCATGTGGGATGCACTAATATTTCTGCTTTAAAATTTCTAGCCACTTCCTATTCTTTTCATGAAGAAATTTTCTTTTCAGAAGATACATAATTAGAATTTCTGATTTGTCCTCTCCCAATATTTTGATTTCTCTTGCTTCAAATAAGTTACAAGTATTTCTTTTCAGTCATAAGACCACTGCATTTGAACTGGATGTACAAGCCGTTTGTAACCAGAGATGCAAATTGCAGTGATCATAAAATGCCATTTCAAGTTTTTCAGATAGGCAAAAAGTAATAAATCTGGTAACACCAAGTGTTAGCAATTGTGTGAAGCATCAGGGACTCACATCTTACCCAGGGGAAGGGAATATTGATGCAAACACTAGGAAAGCAACTTGGCAAAACTTAGTCAAGCTCAAGTTGTACATATTCTCTGACCCAGAATTTCCACTTCTTCATGTCTCCTCTAAAGAAAAACTTTAGCAGATGGGCCTAAATAAGCACATACAAAACTTATCAGGACAACACCATTGACAGTAGTGAAAAAGTTGAAGCAGCTCAACTGTTCCTCAGTAAGATGAATGAATAGTGAATAAATGCTTCAATATTCAGCAATGGAGATGGAGAGACTTCTACAAACATCCACATACATAATATCTCAAACATGTATTATGGGAAACAAAAAAGAAGAGTATGAAACTAGGGATAGATTTGTTAACACACAGATATGCACTAATATACAAAATGTAACTAGTAAACACAACAACTGGAATGATATACAGAATGCTGGTCCGCTCAGTGAGGGTAGAAGAAGGATGAGAAGGATGTGAGGAACATACTATAACTTTCTCTCGCTCTCTCTCTCTCTCTCTCTCTGTATATATATATATATATACACACACACACACACACACACATATGTGTATATATTTATATATATAGTAATACCTCTCTATATAGTTATATTAGTAATATCTCTCTGTATATATATATTTATATATACATGTAGTTATACATATATGTAAATATATATTTACATATATATATATATATATATTACAAAATTGAAAGAGATTGCAAAGTAAAGATAGGAAATCTTAATATTGTATTCATCCTGATGGTCGGTACAGTTTTTTTTTAAATTTTCTGCCTCTCTTTATGTTTGAAATGTTTCACAATTATAAAATTTTAAAGTCAAGGAAATTTTTTTTAAAGAGAGAGAGTTTTTTTAGTATTTATCTTTTAGTTTTTGGTGGACACAACATCTTTATTTTATTGTATGTGGTGCTGAGTATGGAACCCAGCTCCCCGCGCATGCCAGGCGAGCGCGTTACCGCTTGAGCCACATCCACTAAAGTCAAGGAAATTTGCCACTTTTTTTTCTGTCAAATGAACACGAAAGTGAAGAGAAGATGACAACTGAATTAAATAGAAAAAAGTCTGGAGCAGGAACATGGCCAAGTTTTTCTGTAAAAGACAAGATAGTGTTTTTAACTTTGTGGGCATTATGGTCACTGTCTGCATTACACTTTCTGCTTTTACAGAGCAAAAGTAGCTGTGGACAAAATGTAAATGAATGGGCATGGCCATGCTTTGATACAACTTTATTCACAATAAAGGGCCTCAGGTTGGGTTTGGCCTGTGGGCCGTAATTTCCCTCAGTTTAGAGTTGCCAGGGAGGTAAGTGGTTTCAGCAGACAAGCAATCTTAGGCTACAAGGATGATCCAGGGGCCAAGGAAAATTCACATTTATCTCTAGAGAGTTGATTAGGGAGCTAAACCAGTACCCTTACAGCCTAGGAATCAAAATCACAGAAGAAGTACTTTGGTTGTTGAAGCGATGGCAGTAGAAAACTCAAAAAAATATATACTTGGATGTTTAACATTGTTGGGGGTTTTGGTTTGGATCTTGTGTTTGTTTGTGTGTTTGTTTTTTTAAAGAGAGAGAGAGGAGAGAGAAAGAATTTTTAACATTTATTTTTTTTTAGTTTTCGGCGGACACAACATCTTTGTTGGTATGTGGTGCTGAGGATCGAACCCGGGCTGCACGCATGCCAGGCGAGCGTGCTACCGCTTGAGCCACATCCCCAGCCCCTTGTGTTTGTTTTTTAATGTGTTTTCACTTGGGTGGTAGGAGCAAGTTTATCCCAGAATGCCTATGGATATTTAGCCCTGGGTACTTCTCTTTAATTTTCCAAGGACACTCTAGAATTCTTAGGTCACAGAAAATGTTTCATCCCCTTCCTGCCATTCACCACTTCTACACAGTCCAGTTCTGCCTTGGCCTGACTTCTAAAATGCAGCAAGTTCACTGTGGTGGTGAGTTCATCAGCTTAACTGCACCAATGGCCTTTGCTCACTTGCATACACCTGTTGGGATAGATGATTCATCTCTGCTGTATCCTTTCCTAGAAATCAGGAAGCTTTCTTGCTCCAGATCCTATTGTAGGGACCCTGTTCAGGACTTCACATTTCTAGAAAGGGCTCATAGAGGGGGACTATGATTTCTCAGCTGCTTTGACCTGGCCAGTTCTTGTTCTTGTATCTACAAAGGCCAGGTCCAAGGGCGTTCACTTAAGAGAAAAAAATGCTTCTACTACCTCTCTTTTTTGCACAATCAACTTTGGCCAACCCAGTCTGCTTAGGCCATCAGCATTTATAGTCCTGGCACCCCTTGCAAACTGAAAACATTGTCAAGCCAGAAGAATGGTTAATAAAGCCGACAGGATTTATTTATGAGTTTCTTCTCATACAAGCCAAACATGAGATGTGAGAGTAAAGTGAAGTATCCTCATGCTGTCATTACTGGCAGTTGTGGCAACATTCCTGAGCGCTTAATTGTATGCCAGCCATTTCTCTGAATAGCAAAGGGTGTCGGGACAGAGCAGGACTCTGAAGTGCCGAATTCAGGTCCTGGTCAGACCACTGGAAGGATGATTGGCAAACTGAAGGTAGAGGCATGGCATGTACATTGTCTCCTTGGTGAACCCTCCACAAGCAAGGGCCAGTAGAGTAGGAGCCTTTAGCAACAGCGGGTTCAATTACATCAGTGTCCCTGAAGGAAAGAGGATATAATTGAATAATCGTCATGGCAAACACCTCTTTCCTACTTACCTGTTCTGACAGTGAGCTTACTGACACTGAGGTGAGGTGAGCTTACTGTGGCCATGTGTGAAGGAGAACAGAAATGAGATGTAAGAAAGGAAAGAGAGAAGAGACTGACTTGGCCCCAGACACCTAGATTTTATCTGTCTCTTTTCCTTTCCTGAAAACTGGAGGTTTGCTTTTTCCTTCCTAGGTTCCTGTGAGACATGACTTCTAGGGATGTGTGCCAGATGTTTTGAAACCATTTTAAAGTGTTCAAAGAATGCATGTTGTTAATCACCACATCTAATACTGTTGACACGGAGAGTTTTTGCCCCAGATTGATCTGAGCATGTTTCAGCTCTGCTCTCCCCGACAAGAATTAGAAGGTGTTGAATGAAAGCATGCGTTTTCGAGCCTATCAATGGTGCATGTGAGGCTGTTATTGGAACTAGGAGTTAAGGACCAGGCGGACTCTGTAAATCTTTCCTGGCTGGGACTCACAAACTTTTGGTTGTGTTTACTCAGAATGTTAATAATTTCGGAAATTATTAAAATGGAACCAAAATACTTTCTTTTTAAGAGGCTATTGAGATCACAAATCATTCTGCAAATATAATAAGCTGTGTAAGCTGAGTGAGTCCAAGACTCAATGCTTGCCATGGGTCTGCTGGAAGAGGTGGCTATTTTCACATGACACTTCATGTGTGGAACTAAGGAGGCATGAGAAAAGCCCTTGAAAGACTTGGCCTTAAAATTTCAATAATTGTGTTGGATAAAATATCTTTGAAGAAGGAAGGAAAGAAGGAAGGAGAGAGAAAAGATAGAATATTATCTGTGTTTCCCCTCCCCACCAAATTTTGCATTTCTTTTTGCTCATTTTCATCCATACTACCTAACTCCAGTTGCTTTCAGCAGCAGCATCACGTTGAGGAATCCTATTCAGATTTTAAAAGGCTCATTTAGTTGTTTCCTAGGCTCTCCCTGTTTCCTCTCTAACTACAACCATTGGTTTTTCCTTGTACCTTCATATCCTGGGTGGCCACTGATGCCTGTGTTAGTTAGCTTTCCTTTACTGGAACAAAACAGTTGAAATAACCAACTTAAAAAGGGGACAGGTTTATTCTGATTCACAGTTTTGCAGGTTTCAGTCCATGAGTGCAACTATGCACTGCTTTTGCGCCTGTGATGAGGCAGTACTTTATGGCAGGAGTGTGTGGCAGAGAAAATTGCTCCCCTCATGTCAACCATAATGCAAAGAGGAAGAGAGGAAGATATTGGGGTGCCACAATCTCCTTCAAGGACACACCCCCACTAGGTTCCAACTCTTAAAGTTTTAATCATTTTCACTAGTGCTAAGCTGGGAATCAAGGCTTTAATGCATAGGTCTTTAAGGGGCACTTAAGGACCAAACTATTATAGAGACATACTGGAATTCACAAAGCCAATCACAGTGCTTACTCCAGAATCAGTACTATAAGTAGTTGATGTGCAAAGCTTATTGTGGCTTAGACTAGACATGTAACAATGATACCAAGATACAGTTTTAGTGGGATTGGGGGGTGTGTGGCTCAATGTTAGAACCTTTCCCTAGCATGTGTGAGGCCCTAGGTTCCATCCCCAGACCTGCAAACAACCACAACAACAAAAAGAATTTTAACATAGATATTTTAACACAAATATTGTTAACAAAAAGGCAATTACAGTCACAGAAAACCCGGATTCCAGAGCTGGGATGCCTAGGTTCAAATATTTCACACATGGGCTTTGTGCTCTTGGCACGTTGTACAACCTCTCTATGTTCAATTTCCTTGTTCATAATATGGGGAAAGAAATACTACCTATTTCATGGTGGTTTTTTTGATTAAATACATTAACACATGAAAGAAAAATGTGTGGGTGATGTGTTTTTTAATTTGTTTTAATTAGTTATACGTGACAGTAGAATGCATTTATACACTTTGATATATCATACATAGATTAGATATAATTTCTCATTTTTCTTAGTGTACATGTCTGATGTGTTTTGAGAACCAATAAATATTAGTTATTCTAATATTAGTAAATATATTAGCTTGTGATTTGAAGAATTTCTTCTACTTAATATTAACTTTTAACCATTTCTATATGCTTGTGCCTGATACATATATATAATATACATGTATAGATATATACACATATATTACACACATATATATAAACATTTATGTATACTTTTTATTGCTATGGGTCCATGTTAGAGTGTGCATGTTAAATGAATGGGGATTTATCAGTTTTACAAGTGGTAAAAAAGAGAAGAAATTAATAAAGATGAAAATAATGATACTGAGAGGATTATGTTAGGAGTTACAGTTGTAAAATGAGATGGGAGACATCTCTTTTGCTGGGTTTTTGAGACTATTCATGAAAATATAAAAATTAAAAATGTAAATTGAACTTTGAAGCCCATATTTCACATAAGTCAAACTTCAGTTTTCTCCCTACAAGACACATTTTAGATAGAGGAAAAATAATTTCTCTCTAATTCCCATTTCTGTTGATTTTGTGTCACAGTCTCCTAATACCCAAACTGGAAAAAAACAATCCATTCCCGCAGGTAATTTTGCATTGGTATAATTTTAATGCAGACTTGAAATTTCTTAATTCACAAGTAAGAATTTCCACTATACAAATCTAATTTATGACTCATTTGACTGATCTGAACTTCTGTGTACTGATGTTAAATGCTAAATTTTATCTATTACTTATATGTAATAATGAACAGATACGTGACTATTCGTTTTTAGCCTATGTGTGTTTCTAACATTAATGCTTATTTTTAAGAAATTTGTGAACTTTCCTTTTACTTTTTACTTATTAATTTTTCTAATCATATCCATGGCTCTGGATATAGATACCTGGCTCCAAATTCTGTGCCATTGCTCACCGGTTATGTAGAACAAATGATGGAACCTCTGTGGGCCTCAATGCATTATTACCATGAAGTAGGAACACTAATACCACCTCCATTTTAAGGCTGTTTTGAGGACCAAATGAGCTGTGCATGTAAACCCCTTCAAACAATATACTAAAACACAATAAACATTTGAGTATTTACCATTATTGGTACTTCTGTGAACTGGCTTGAGTGTCTCTTGGCAGCATTTGCTTTATTTCTGTAATTGTTCAACTTATGTTTTCTAACTGCATTATAAATTCATTACTTCCTTTGGGGCACTATTTATGGTAGTGTCATAGCTATCTTCAAGTGGACTGTTTAATGCTCCTCACTTTCAGCCGTCCCTGGTCATCTTGCAGTCTGTCACCTCTCTTCATAAACCCATAAAGCATTAAAAGGACAACATGGATTCTGCACTCTGTCGCCCTTCTCAACCAATCCCTTTAACTCTTTTCTCGTTGCAGGATGTTCTGGAAGCTTTCCCTGTCCTTGTTCCTGGTGACTGTGTTGGTGAAGGTGGCAGAAGCCCGGAAGAATAGACCTGTGGGTGCCATCCCCTCACCTTATAAGGACGGCAGCAGCAACAACTCAGAGAGATGGCATCACCAGATCAAGGAAGTGCTTGCCTCCAGCCAGGAGGCCCTGGTGGTCACCGAGCGCAAGTACCTCAAGAGTGACTGGTGCAAGACCCAGCCACTGCGGCAGACGGTGAGCGAGGAGGGCTGTCGCAGCCGCACCATCCTCAACCGCTTCTGCTATGGCCAGTGCAACTCCTTCTACATCCCGCGGCACGTGAAGAAAGAGGAGGAGTCCTTTCAGTCCTGCGCCTTCTGCAAGCCCCAGCGTGTCACCTCGGTCCTGGTGGAGCTCGAATGCCCCGGGCTGGATCCACCCTTTCGACTCAAAAAAATCCAGAAGGTGAAGCAGTGCCGATGTATGTCCGTGAACCTGAGCGACTCTGACAAGCAGTGAACGCCTGGGGCTGGACGCAGCTCAGCACTGCGCTGCGCGCCCTGGTCGCTGGGTCGTGTCGCCGCCCGGTCGGTCCCAGTCCTCTGAGCTCACTCACACGCTGTCTAGTGTTCTCCCCTCAGCAGCAAGCACGGCTTTTGGGGCTGACGGTGTCCGTGTCACAAACGTGGAACGCAAGTGGAGCTTTGCTGATGTATTTCTGACTGACTCCGAGCCCTGCCTGGGGCTCCAGAACTAGGTTGTGGATCAGGCCCCGATGGAAAGATGCTGGAAACCTCTCGGCTACCCCCTGCAGTCAGAGAGGACTTTAGGTGATGCATTGTAAATCCAGCATGGATGTTTCCACCATGTGGAAGCCAGTATTTTCCAGGCCTCATCCTACACTCCAGCTTGCCCCCTTTCCTTGTAAAGGGTGCATCACTCTTCTGAGCAGCCCCTCAAACTTCTCCTGCTGTTTTCCTGGACCTCTGGGGGTGGTGAGAATTCATTCTTGTGGTTTTGCTGCTGCTGTGATACTGATTTGGACAATGTCCTTAAAGGAGATGTCCAGGGCCAGAGGGGCTCCAAACAAACCCGATACCAAGAAAACCACTGAGCCACTTGGATCAAGTGGGCTTTCCTGGGGACCTTGCTTTCAGCAGGCCACACCCTTCCAGGAGACATCACCACCTTTTCTTCCTTACTCCCCAGCCTCCATCAGTGGACTCGAGATGAACTCTAGTGTGCATGCTATTATCGCTGCAATTAGAATATTATCACACACAAGGTCTCTATATTAACGCTGGTTTTATAATTGACCTATATTGTAAAGAGCTGTTAAAAAGTATTATAGACCTATCATGTATTGTTTCACATGTTTTGACTCTGGCCTTGCAGCACTATTCTGAGTAGGGAGGACAGCAGGTGATGATCTGCCAAAAAGGTATTTTTTACTCAGACATAATGCCTGGTCAGCAATTCACTGTCATGCACCTCTTTTAGATTGGGCAGGGAAATGGGCAGAATCATGCTTTTACTTTGAATATTATGTCACTGAAGGTACTAAAGCATTGCAGCACAATATAGAAATTAGGTTGGGGTGGATGGGTGTGGGGAGGGGAATTCATTGGGAAGTTATTAACTCAAAATCCCTTATGCATATGTGGGGTGACACAGGATGCTATTTTCACTGCCATAACATTAAGCAAAATTGTTTCCTGTTTAAAGATGTATTTAAGAATATAAGGAACTGGGTCACTTTGTGGTGCAGGAGGAAGTAAAGGATTAACCTATAAAGAATAGTAATATAGTTGAACTGTCCTATGGAAAATAACTAGTATCCCTTCCAAAGAATAGACTTTAAAAGTATGAGCAAACATTAGGTCACCTTTCATTTTTTTCTAATGAATTGTCAAAGTTTCCATGTTGTGGTCTCTTGATATGAGGAAATTGACATAATTTATGCTCTCACAAAACTATACTCAGTTTGAATCTCTTTGCTAAATTGCCCCAGGAAGGCTTCCCTGTGAGTGATGTTTATGGAATCTGACAAATGTGAATGAGATGCCATTGGTGGGAATGAGAGTACTCTAAAAGCCTTTCTCTGATAATTTCTAAGCGAGTGCTCCAGCCAAAGGGTCAGTTTCCTAGTGTATGTGTGAGACCCTCTACAAATTGCTCTGGAGACTGAAACTGACACTAGGCAGTAACAGTGGATCTAGAGTTTGTCACCTGGAGAACAAGGGTTGGGGTGGGTTGTGGCATGTTGGAGAATCTGTTTCCTGCTGCTGCAGTGCAAGCTGTATATTTCTGTCACTTCCGTAACACCATAAAACCTGAGCACACACTGTGCTATTATGAATGGGGTTTTGGCTTCAGAAATGGGTAGCCCAAAATCAGGAAGCAGAAATAAAAAGAAATCATTGAGGGCTGGAACCCAGGGATGGCGATAAAAAGTAAAAAAAGGTATCCACTGTCAGAATTGATTATTTTCATTTAGCAGAAAACCTCAAGTCAGACCCAGTGTAGAATATGCAGCAGAAAAACTGTGAAGAAAGGAAGCCCACATGATCCTAATGGAGGCTGATGGAGTGGAGTGGAAGGAGAGTGGAGGAGAGTCTCCAATACAACTGCCAAGTCAACCCCTATCGTTTTATTAATGCAGAGCCCCCACAGAAAGGGGGGGAGATTAAGCTAAGAACTCATAGAATAATAACCTGAGCACTCTTTTTGAACCCAGTTGTGGGTGTAGCAATGAAAGCAATATGATATGCTGCAGTGTGAAGCTCCTTCGGGGGGTTATTGTATGTATAAAGTTTACCTTATGCTGGCTCAAATTGTATTTAATTGTTTCTGTTTTGTTTTGTTTATAAATGAAGAAAAGCTATAAGTATAATGTAATTATTTTATAGGTATACTATTAAATTATAGAACAAATAAAGATTCTTTAGGATTATATATGATCCTGGTGTGATGTGCCATAAAGTGGAATTTAGAATTTGTTTTAGTGAGCAACAAAGGGGTTCTGTGTTGTCCAGCCACAGTCAGTTCAATTCCTAGCCCATGTCACATGATCCCCTTGGCAGCCTGGCATCTTCAAGGAGAATCAGAATGAGGCACTCAAGAAGCAGGGGTGGTAGAGGTGGCTTAGAGCTGGACTTTGGGAATTTCCAAGACTCTTCCTACCAGCTGAAGACAGAATTTTCTGGCTGTATTCTTTGAATAAGAAATGCTAAATGAGGAAGCCTTCAGAAACTTGCTGCAAATAAAAGTTCATTGTAAGACTTGTCTTCCTTTCTGTAATCAGTGCACCATACTTGTCTTTCACAAGCCAATTGTCTTGAATTTTGTGCATCTTCACATTCACTTCTCATGGGTTTCAATATTTCTTAATTTAAATACTTCTTAGTTTCACAGTGTCACTCATCAAACTATCTGCCATTCAAGAAACTCAATGATCAATAAAAAATAAAAACCTTCAGAAATTTGCACATGGTTGATTCACTGTATGAATTTAAAGGAATTCAATTTATAAGTATTTCCACCTAGTTGATTAAATGGAACAGACTATTCCACTTTAGCCTAAGGGTATTTCAATTCACTTGTTTCTGAAGTTGGCTGAATTTTAAGTTATGAGATCATTGACAATGAATTTTTACTATTTCATGAACAATTTAGAATGTGTTTATTTCTATAAATCTTATTTAATGATTGATCTATCACCACTGATTAGTAATGTCTGCATGAGAGATAACAATGAAACAAAATCATAAACAATTAAAACTTATTGACCATCAAGTTATCTTCTGAATCCTCCTTAAACCCTCCCTATTCTTGCCACCCCTCTCACAGGAGACAGCCCAGCCACTTTATCAAAATTGAAATATGAAAAACCTCACAGCTTTTGTTGTGTTTGTACCATGGGCATTTCTGGGTTACTGCCTTCTCTAGTATTCAGTGTAGAATATGTAGTAGAATAATCAAGCAAAACAACAACAAAAAAAATCATTTTCTTATCATTCCCTCAGCCCTAAGATCCCTACCAGCAGAGATAGGGGAAATGTGTACTCCATCGTTTCTGGAATCACAAATCTCCTGAATCTTTATAAGATTAATCACCTATTCTTTCTCACGCATGGTGTTGGTGCTTACCAAGACCTCTATTATACTTGCCCCATATCTTTCATCTGGTCCTTCTAGACGATGTCAATTATATGGTGGGTCAGTGTAATGTTAAACAGAATGATCATAAAATACAGATCCTTCCGATCTATATTTTGATAAAGGGTGTAAGAATGGAAAAAGACTGGAGACCAGACCATAAATGTAAACTGTTGTCTATCCCATGGGAATGCAGACTGGTTCTGATTCTCTTTCCTTATAGATATGGAAACACACACACAGATACACACACACACACACACACACACAAAACAAAACTCACTTTCTCTCTCTCTCTCTCTCTCTCTCTCTCACACACACACACACACACACACACACACACACACACACACACACACTTTCCAGATCACATGCTGGAGGTTATTTCAGTTGGTTCCAGCAAATAATTAACATTGAGGGCAGCAGCTTCAAACCAGGGCTACTACCATTGCTGACATCTTTGGTTGTTTTTGCAGGAGACAGTATTGTGAAATAAAAGGAAATGTGACAGGGGCCACTACAATATTAAAGTCTTTGAAATTTTCATTGATTTTTCCCCCCATTCCTTTTGGGATTCAGCTTTGGTTTTTAATTTCTCCTTTTTGTTGGAGGCTTCTGAGCAAAAGGCTTCTGAGCATTCACTTGCCCCTTTCCACCACAATAGCTTTTGCCTAAGAGGTGAAAAATGAATGTGAGCGCTTTTAAACTACCAACAGTGTCCTTTTCAATTATGTATTTGGAAATGAGGGCATGTTTTATCAAGTTGGTTCATGGAGCAGTGGGTCCACTGAGAACCAGACCTTGGGTAGGACTCTAGATGTTCCTATATGCTTTTAATTTAGTAGGGAACCATGGTGGTTCATTTGGTCTCCAAGTAGTAGTTTTAATTCCAACCCAGTGTTCAGTATCCCCAAAGTATTGAATATTAAGGTAAAATATATTGACCTGAATAAATGGTCCAAAGTTCCCAGGTTATGAAGTGGGAAGATAACAAAATAATAGATTTGCCCTCATATTGCAAGGTTTTTACTTAGGGAAACCAGCCAATGGGTTCCAGGTCTGCTGTGGAAACTGAGCAAGGGATTTTACTTTTATTGTTACTGCCCTCTTCTTCTGATAATCTATCACTGATTTATTTTTTGTGGGGGGGAGATACTGGGGATTGTACCCAGGGGTGCTTAACCACAGAGCCACATCTCCAGCCCTTTTTTGGGATTTTATTTCAGACAGGGTCGTGATAATTGCTAAGTTGCTGAGACTGGCTTTGAATTTGCAATTCTCCTTCCTCAGCCTCCTGAGCTGCTGGGATTACAGGCATGTGCCACTGCACCTGGCCATCACTAATTTCTTTTAACCAAACACTTAAGTAATACCTTTGTTGGCAGCTTATCCAGAAACATCATATTTTATTAACCATTATCATGTTGGGTGCCCCTAGATGCCACTACAATCCTCCCATGCTTTGCAACAAATGCACCCATCTTACATCTGACAATTAAACATTACAACCTGACATATTTTTGAAGATCTTTCTTGCTAGTTTCACATTCTTCAGGAAGCCTAGTTTAATAACAGCATCTTTTCCTACAGTTAATCTTGACCTACAGATGATAGGTACTAAAAGAGGCCTTCCTGAAAATGCAGTTGGTTACTTTTTCCCCCTAAACTTTATGGATAGCAAATCCACTTAGCATGCTTTCTTCTCTGAGCTTTTGGATACTTTTTGTCCAACATGTACAATGGAAGTTCCTGTATTTCTATTTCATTAAATGTGAGTTACAGCTTTTGTAATCCTCTAAGACATTCTAGCAGCTTAGTGTCATTATCCTTGGGGCATTTGCTATAGAGTTAAATCTTGAGTCATGGGATATGGCTCTGGGGGGTGGTAGGTATCCCTTATCCAACTTCATGTTCTGTCACCCCTCTTTGATCCAGAAGTTTCAGGATGCATGCGGTTCTTCCCCTGACTCCTCTAGCCACTTTCTTGTATACTCCTATCATTCCTTTGCTGACCTAGTACTTCCCAGTAGGGATGTGAGCCTAGAAATGGTTTATTGGGTCCAGGGAAATTTCAGACTTTGAGATTCTCAACTGTATCTATCAAGGTATAACTCTCCCAATTTTTAGGAGTTCCATTCCTTCTCCACGAAAGCCTTAACCATTGGTAAAGAAAACTTGTAAGAGCTCAAGATGCAAATTTTTTGAAATAGCACTCTTCTTACAACTGAGTCCTCCTTTGATTGCAGGAAATCAGAGCTTAATTAAATGTTGCCAAAGAGACCTTATCTTTGGCTTTCACAGTTTGCCTGAAATGGTGATTAATATCATGAGTCTTTATTATCTCTTAAACAAATCAATGCCACTTGAAAATAAGTACCTAATCCTTTTATCTCTCATGACTTTTAAGCATCAAAGGTCTTTTACCAGTCAGTGAGTCCTTCTACCAGCAGACCATGCCAGTTTACCCGCAGGAAAAGTTTTAAAAATCTACTGTTTGCCTGGGAGCTATTCTTGGCAGCTATCTGGCATGTTATCCATCTCCATATCCCTTGTTAGAGTATTCTTCCCTGGACCACTCTGGAAACTGCCTCTTAAATTGCTTTCTCAAACTCTTGAGACAAAGAGTCCTGAGCAGTTTTATTGGGAATGCTTATAGGACAATAGATCTATAAGGAAATGAGAAAAAATGGGTAATGCAATGGGAAAAGCAATCTGGTGGAAACTGAGGCCTTGTCTGATCCTATGGCAGAGTTCAGGAGCTGTGTTGTCCTCAACTGAAGTAAGGGGGACAGGCCTTTGTTACCCACATTAGCCAGTCTCTGCCTGCAAGGCCTCATTAAGGGCAACTCTCAGTGAAGGATCCAGCTGGGAGTGGGGATCAGGGGATGGGATGAGATGGGTTGGGTCCAACAGTCCTGAACCTAGTAAATGGGCAGTGTACCCTAATAGTCTCCTTGGAGTGTGTGTAGGAATGGAGGGAAAGGGAAGAGGGAAGAGATGGAGAATAAAGAATATGGAGACCTTAAAAGGGAGGCAGAGGGGGTTATATTTGATCTCATAGGAAGTAGAAAATCATTGACAGATTTGATCAAGGCTTATTCCAGCCACAATATGCAAGGCAATTGGAAGGAACATGATCCAGATCTAGACATAGACTGACGAATAGGGTCAGATGTGGTCATAGAATTGTATCTGAAAGGAAGAGATAATTATGGGAAATATTTTCAGAATGTGGTGACTACAGAAGAGTATATTAAAAAAAAAAAAAAAAAAAAGAAGAGTATATTAATACAAGTGACGGGGAGCCCAGTGTAAGTGAGGACTGGGTACTAGAAGATGATGAAATAGGTTTTTGTTTTATTTTAATCACTGTTAGATCTGCAGTAAAAGTGAAATAATCTGAATAAAACTTTATCTACATCTGAAGAAATAGGAATTGAATTTGAATGAGAGGTCAGATATGGAAAATCAGATATAAAAGCAAAAAATCATGATTAAGTCCATGAAAATAGATGAGAATTCTAAGAGAAGGAGTAGAAGAATAGAGGGCAAAATAACCTTAGAAAATATTCCTTTAAAAGAGTAGGAAGTGGAAACACCAGAGGAAATTGGTACCATTGCTCAGGTAAGCTACTTTCTTACTGCCTGATATAAAAAGTGGGACTTTCCATTCCTGCATTTCAATGCCTTCCCTCTTTGTGGACACAGTGTGTCTGTCTCTCCTTCTCACTCTCCAAAGTATAGCTTTGTTGCCACAGAGAATTTCAGCTCTGCTTCACCTTCCTACGAACAACCATATTATCCTTCTGCTCTTTAGGTAATACCATGTCTTCTTCATGATCCAAGCCCCATCCCAAATTCATATTCCTAAAGTTGTGTTCACTGAGTAGGCACATGGCCTGGCACTGAAGTGTGCCTGTGGTAACCAGGTACTTAGGAGGCTGAGGCAGGAGGACTGCTTGAGCCCAGAGTTCATGGCCAGCCTGATAAATATAGCAAAATCTTTTCTGGAAGACAAAACAAGATCAAAATAAACTAGGTACACGTAAAATCTTCATAACAACATTATTTAATCTTCATTAAATAATGTCAGGACATTATTTAATAAGAGTTATTCAAAAGGATGCAAATGCTAATTTATTGCAGGGTAGGAAGGTACTGGATACTAAATGTTAAATTGGGTGTCTGATTAAGGCTTCAAACTTCAGATTTGATGTTTGAAACTTTAGCAAAAAGGTTTGAGAGTTATCAAAATATTTTTATCTGGAGTTTCTTGCTTTTGGTTTTTTCCTTTTGCCATGTGTGTGTTAATTTTTGTTTTATTTAAGGAGCCAAAGCACATACAACTTGTGTTACCATAGGCACCCCTGTCTGTTTTTCCATGTGCTGAAAGGCACTCTGTTGATCTGTCCTGGGATCTTTCCTGGGATTCTGTCAACTCAACGTTAAAATTTTTGATTCTTACTCTTTTGCTTGAAAAATATGGGTTCACTGGTTTAAGGACATGGGGACAAATTATAGACAAGCATTTGCCAGGTAGAATATGTAGATACAAAATAACAAGTATCATGTGGAGTCCATTAAGTGGATCTCTTTACAACCTGGCTTTGCTGTGAAATGGTTTTAATATAATGCAAGTTTCTAACTCCAAAAACTTAAAACCAATAGGTGATTCTCATTAATGCATAGACCATAAGGTGTGAATTTGTCCCATGATCTGCTGTATGGATTAGAAAGTGATATTAATCTCTGGAAATCATTAGAGTATATGATAAGCATAGACCTGTAAATTCAGTGGTTTGCACAGAGTTCATAAGGACAATCTGAAATAACTTCAAAATTGAGATAAAAGAGGTTTTTGCAGAAGGTGTACCAAAATGGGCCTGTTGTGAAGTAAAAAGCCCAATGTTACTGTAGTAATGGGACCACCAGGGGAGAAAATGTGCTTACAGATCATTCTGGCTTGTCTTTATTTATTTTTTCATTCCAGCAACAGAAAAACAGGGTCGCCTTGCCACCCTCCCAAATAGCTCTGCGTAGTGGTCTAGTTAGAGAATTTTCCTATCTTCCTTGAGGAGAACATCTGATAGAGTTGCTATAGGAACGCAGAGCACCATAAACCATTCCAAACATGTTTCCCTGATTCAATATAATTGACCAGATGAGTAAAGTTTAATACTTGAAATGAGATATATTCCCAAAAGTTAAACATAAGATGTTTTTGTATTGACTTATTTTCACATTGTACCAAATCTTAAAAAATCAAAGGAAGTAACAGTAAAAAAAAAAAAAAACTCTACATTCCCAAATAATCATTTTCCTCCCCTAGAAGCAACCAATATTATCAGTTTCTTTTGAGTGCTTCAGAAATATCCTATGCAAGCAATTTCTTTTTGCAAATTCAGTAATCACATTGCCCTCATTTTACATAAATGGAAGTGCATTATACATACACACTCTTCTGCTTCTTTATTTTTGTCCCACACAAAAATGACAAAGGTACGAGCTTTTTCATGGATTTTTTTCTTCTAAAAAATGTTTCATATTATCTATATGATACATAAAATGTTTCCTTTAGAAATCCAGTATAATACCTCATTATTAGAAGTTTCTAGAATTTCACTATCATAAACACTAATTGTCCCTTTAAAATATGTTTAACAATTAGGGGCCAGTTTCTATTTACAATGTCTCTTCCCCAAGATCTTCTGACTGTTCTTGCTGATTTTTATGTATGAACTTTGAAGTAAACTTCTGTAATACTTGCTCTGTTTCCACTTCCTTCACCTCTCTGCAAAAGACCCTTCTGCTGGCATTTTTATTTGGATAGTATTAAATTCATAGGTTGAGGGGGGCTGATTTTAGAGGTGTCTTTAAATATTTTGTGGGTTTCTCAACTGTTTTCTTAAATATTTCTTGTAAAATTTTTGCTAGAAATATTTTATTATGAAGCAGGACAGAGCATAACCTGCTCTAGTGTTTACCACTTTCATTCAGGGTCTCTTCCCTCACCCTTATCGACAGACATATTTCTGCAAATATGACTTGTCTGATTTCTCACATTGGCAATCTTCCTGCTTAAAAAATATAGCACATTCAGGGAGGTTCCTGATCCTGGTCAGCAAGGCTCATTACTGAAAATACAGAAGTTTGAGTTAGAACCTAAGGATGTAGCCCCAACCCTAGATAAAAGGACTTTGCTTTTTTTTTTTTTTTTTGAGGTTTGTCTCCATGGATATCTTCTCTGCCTCCTCCCACATCCACACATTTGGAAGCTCTCCCATGTATTTTGTGGTTTGGGTTTTCAATAGCTCTTCATTTAAAAATGAAGTTTGCATTTTGTTCCTTGTTGCTGTGAGGTTGTTTCTCCCTACCTTTTACACCATTTAAAAATGAATCTTTTGCTTTTGATAATACTGTATAAGTGAAGGAGTGTTTCATGAAAAACAATAATCAAAAAAGTACAACTTACAAAAATTTGAGTTCATTAGTTGGGATGTGAAAATGATAATAACAAATTGGCATAATTCAAGGAATGTTTACATAGGATTTTCAGGGCTTGCTGATATCAATTCCCACCCTCTTCAAGAGCTCCCATCTACCATCCACAATCACTTCTCTTGTTGGCATACTTCATTTTTTTCCTTATCTTTCTGGCCTTCAGTTGGATTAACAAGGTTTTCTCCTCAATTGTTTGTTTTAATTACTTTTTATTCTGGTAATGAATACCTATAATAAATATAAAATTTCTATTTAATTTCTTTTTTTTTGCAACAATGTCTAAACATATTCAATATTATCTTTTATTTTTTTCTTTGTAGCACTTAAAGCTCACATAGCACATAGAAGTAGGATGACCAGTTTTGGGGAGAGCAGTTCCAGCTTGAAGCTCAAGTTATTGGTCACCCTTCTTAAATGCCATAGTACCTGACAGTACTTTAAACCACGTTTTTGGTTTGTCTGCCCCACTAGAATGTAAGTTCCACGGGGATAGGACATTTTCTCTGTGTCCATCATTCCCAAAGTATACAGCAGTTTCTGGCATGTACTAATGACTCTGCAAACATTTACTGAATCAAATAAATGAAGAGAATAAGACAAGACCTTTAGCATGTTTTAAATTATTCCCTGAATTCCTTCCATCCTGTTATCCATCTAAAATGACAGTATTCTTTTTAAACACAAAAATTATAGTTGTTATTGTTTACAATCTAGAGTTTATTTACTCCATCAGCTTCTGTGATGTGATTTCTTACATCTCAGTCCTTCAGTTTATTTTCATGTTTTCCTTACTGGATATGACCTTTAGCAGACCTTTCAGTTAGGTTTTTGGATAGTTAACTCTATTGATTTTTAGTGTCTGAAAAATATGTATCTCACCTTTGATATGAATGATACAGGTATAATTGTCTTGATTCACTGTTTTCCATCCATGACTTGAAGACACTATTTACAGTTTTACAGTGTATATTGTTAATGCAAACCCTTCCCATTAGGCCCATCCCCTCACACTGCTGCATTAGGCTTCCAACAACTGAACTTTTGGGGGACACCCAAATCATCACAGGAGCATGACAAAAGGGATAGTGAGAAGTGAAGAAAGACTGCTTTCTGAGTGGGTGGTGGCTTTGTTCCCTGAGATAGATGGCACAGAAGAACGAGCTTGTTTGAAGGGGCAAGAGGACAAGCTGAGCTGGGTTTTGCACATGATGAATTGTAAGGATATAGTGATATATCTAATTGGAGATGACCAGCAAGTGTTCTGGAGCTCAGGAAGAAATCCAAGTTTAGGCAAAAAGCAGTAAATATTTTATCAGGATTTTTTTGTACTTAGGTACCACTTCTGGACTTAAGTATTGAATCCCTGAAATATGCAAGATTTTTGTACATGTGAATGTGCAGAATAACTTACTTTCCCTCCTTTCCTTATCTCTCCTCCTTTAAATTCTAAATATAATGGCTATATTTTCCAGGTATTCTTAGGCCATAGGCACACAACAGACACAGAAATGTTTTATTATTCATTTTATTTTCATATAAATTAACATCCTAAAAAATTGACATAGAAACACTAAATACAGTATTGCACATAGTGATCTTTGTTAAATGTCCTATTACTTCATTGAAGAACGGTATTATACACATTGGAGGGAACTGAGGGGACAGGAAAACTACAAAACAACAACAAGAAAAAAACACTAGTATTTCTTTGCACTGAAGCTACAAACTAAAAGGTTAAGAAGAAAAATGATCAGAATGATGTAGTTTTCTTCCCACCCTCAGGTCAGCTGAATTTTGTGGAAGTTGTTGCGATGACTCATTTTCATTGTTGTGCCATTCACTGTTCATGTTTTCATGCTTATCTTTGCTTTCTGAAAATAAATGCACCAGACGACAGTTGTAGTTAGAAGAACTTAAAAATTAAAAAGGGAAGGTATTCAGAGTAGCTTAAATTAGACCTTTTCATTTCATTTCAAATGAAGATTTAATTCCTTTTTTCTTAATAGAGCTATTTAATTGTATCTCAATTTATCATGTCTTTTTCACTTAGACTACAATCCATTAATCTAATTCAAAATGTTCCTACCTGAAGATGTAACTCAACTTTTCATTTAAAACAGCACCATTTACTTGCATTAGCAGCAAATGACAATTAAAACGTTCATCAAAACATCTAAATTATCATAGGGAAAATCTGTCCTTTTAACCAAGACCTTCTCTCCCAGGGTGTGCAACTTGAAATTTTATTTTAAGGGAGGGAGTGGTCAAGAAGAAAACAGATTAGTTTGTTAAATTCAGCCTATGTATCAACAACTGTCAGATACAGCCAACTCTGTAGAGCTGCTAGGTTATGGACGAGGTCTGAGCACCCTGGGCAAAGCACAATGCTGCACATCGAATTTCCCCTTGTGTTTCAGATCCCAATGCATTGAATCCCATATCCCAGGTACTCTAGGTTAAAATGCAGCCTTTGTCCATGATGACTATGCAATGAAGAAAGTGTAAGATGGCTTCTTGCCCCCCAGAAATGATCACATGTCCACAAACATGTACACACTTAGTAGATCATCTTAATTCTTAAGTTTAAAATATTGAAGACTGAGATTCTCATAACTTGCTGGGCCTGGCTAAACGCATAAAGAAAAGGAGATTCTTGGAATCAGAAGCTCATCATTTATTGAAACTTAAGAGGAAAGTAATTAAAGTATTATTACATAAGCTTGAATATATTATGAAGACAAGGTTCCAAAGCTAAAGAAAATCACAAGTTAAACAAACAAACAAACAAAGAAACAAAAGAACAGTTAAATACTCACAATTCCAGAGTCATGTCTTGGTTTTATTTTATACAGTGATTTTCCTTTCTTCTGCCTGCATACCTCTTCGGCTTCTTTTACTCTGAGAGGGAAGAAGACAATTTATTTAAAGAGCAATCTCCATAGATCACTACAATCCATCTTATATTAGGTGAACAAGCATCAACTCATTAAGAATTTGAATTATCAGAGAAATACCACTGGCAAAGGGAGGTTGAATGATACTGACTTTAAAACATCAACTGCCTTTGCCATTCAGGCTTATTCCTGTAGAGAGTCTCCATCTCTGGATGAGGGTGAGCCCTGAGATTGGCTCTCCATTACATACATAGGCTTGGCACCATTACATAAATCAGAAGCATTACCTAATTAAAGGATATCACGTGCTTATTTAAAACTACTTCTGATTCATTGTCCGTGCCACACTTACCTATACATAAAAGTCATTTGCAACTAATAGTTGGGCAGTTTCTAAAAACTGAACTTCATTGAGCATAGGAGCCAATCATTGTTTAACTTTCGAGAGAAATGAAAGAGGGAGCAGTAATAACATTTTAACACTTGTAGGTTCTTTTTGTACATACATTCCAAGGAAAGTAGCACTGGATTTACCAGAGGTATACTTCAGAGAGGATGCCTGCTTGGATACAAATCCTGCATTATTTGGCACTGCTATTTGATCCTGGTAATGTCCTAACACCTGTGAACCTTGAGACTCCCTCAAATAATGGAAGGAATCAATCACCTAGAAACTTACTACATTATTACTATACACAGTTGTTGCAAAGATTAAACAGAATTTCATTTAAAACTACTTTATAAATTGTAAGGCACTATAAAAAGTTATGATTGCTCTAATTAAACAAATAGGACTCTGTAAACTGGATTCTTATTAAAAATGGGTGCTACAAGAAGAAATATAACTTATCAGGTTAATTAACTTTTTTAATCTTGTGATTTTTTTCCCCATGGGAATTAAAACTGATGTATTTCTGGAGAAACCGAACAGGCTATGGTTTAATCTCAAGAAAATACATTTTTGTGTAGATTATCAGTCTAATTTCCTGATAAAGAAGAATTATAAATATATTTCTTAAGTCCTGTGGCAAATGGTTTATAGGCAGAATTCATCTTCTCTACAATGGACTCACTTCTCTTCTTAAACAATAGAATGAAACAAACAGTTCAGGTTAGAAGCTCAAGATTGATGTTAAGTTTACCTTAAAGCATGACAAATGAAAGTAATTCCTTTTAGATGTAAAATGCTTGCCAGGTTGATACTGTTAGTAATTCCAGAATATGATGACAATTTAGATGACACTCCATTGTTACCACTTTTATTACTTTCTACCCAAGCCATAAATTGCCTTTAATCCTTCCCCTAAACATCTGACCACAAAAACATTTTCTTTATAACAAACTAAGGATTGTAGAGTCCCTGTCTTCCTCAGAAATAGCTACCAGTAAATTTAAGTTGAAATATTTGGATAGGGAATTAAGGACACTTTTTTTTTCCCCCAGCACTTAGCCAAAATCCAGTCGGTCCCCTCTTAAATTTACTTGGAGTTCTTGAAAGCATTTCATGGCATTTAAGAAATTTTACTTTGTAAGTATTTAGATCCCCTAAGCATCCCAATTTTCTCCTTATCCTATTTATTTTGTACTCAAAACACATTTTTATGAGGATCACAGGAAGATGATTCTAATACAAACATACTTAATTTTGCACAAAACCAAATTCCTGATGGCAGAGATGATGAAAATGGAGGAGAATGTGCGTCAAGGAACCTCACATGTTCTCGAGGCTTAGCCATTTATTTGACAATCATTTATTATGGAGTAGTAACTCCAGGTCAGGGTCTGGGCGCAGCTCTATTTTATAAGGACAATTAAATTCAATGCCTAATAGGGGAGAGACATATAAGTAAGCAGATGACAACAGTGCATTTAGGGCCACCACTTAGTTTTGTGTCAGGTATGACCTGTGTCCCAGAGGAGGTTCCTAGGGTTGGTGGGCAGGGGCAATGAAAATCTTTCTGGAGCATGTTGACAACTGAGCCTGTTTAAAAGATAAAATTTAATTGTTCATGCTTTTCTTGGGAAGGGAAAATAGGTCTGAAGGTGAAAGAAAAGAAGACTTTCAGGGGAACATATGCAAAGAGTCAAGGAATATACACTGAGCTTCACCAACCATGAGCAGTCCCCCCCTTCTGCTGCCGAAGCATCCCCATACTACTGGATGCCAAAGTTCAAACTGGTGCTCTGGTTTATGCCTCAGTTTCTTATATGTCTGGTGAGAGTTAGTCAATCACCTCTAGAGGATGTATCTCTCAGGTGCATACACAAAAGACTTGAGAGGCTGGAGAATGGAGAACCAGAATGGCAAACAGGCCATCTTTAATTTAATGAGAAGATTCATGTATAATCTCTTAAAATGCAGCTTTCTAGGTCCCATCATATTCATTCTGACCTAGGCCCTATGTTATACATTCAGAAGCATCACCCAAGAGAATCTGATGGTGGTGGCCTGTGAGTACCACTTTGAGAAACTGTAGTCTGAAGTCCAGCTGTGCATCTGAACTGACCTCTTAGGACAACAAGGCTTCTTCATCTTTCTCTGTTTTACCAGACTGCCAAAACCTGCTTGCTTCAGCACTTTGTGATTCCCACCACTCCTAAGTTTCCTAGCAATGCTGTTTCCCCCAAATGCCAATTTTATTTCAACACAACTCTGACAACAAGACATTTTTTTTTCCACACTTGACACAGGAAAAAAAGAACGTGTCCCTGGAGGTCAGACATGCTTTCAGAGTTGGCAAAAATGAGAAAAATAATGAAGGAGAAGTCGGTACAGAGTCAGTGGTCGATATCAACATCTTCCGACATTGGCTATGGTGGAGGGTTTTCCATCTGCCATTTCAGGTCTTTGGAGTCACTGCCTGTGTACTTTCCATCTTCTCTTCCTCCTGCCCCACCCCTTCACTGATGCCTCAGTGAAGTCTCAGTTTCTGAGACTGAGCAGGAAAAAGATGTCCATTTCACAAATCAACATCAAAGGTTTTAAATGAAAAGACACAGCAGAGATAACATTTAAATAAATAAGATCACTAGTATGTCTCATTTGGAAGAAGGAAATAAAAGGAGGTTTACACAGACAGAAAGCAGTTAATATGAACAGAGAAGGTACACTGAGAGAGGAAACCATGGCAGGACTAAAGAAGACTTTCAAATTTCACCTGCACTTGAGTTTAACTTCCAGTCTAGGTGGGGTCTATGGATATTGTGAGAGATCTAGCCCTTGTGCACAATTCATGAAAACACACATATTTTAATGTGGTTGCATTCACACCAACGGGGCATTTGTTGATGAAGATTTCACCCTAAACTGGGCTTGGTGGTGCAAGACTGTAAACCTAGTGACTCAGGAGAATGAGGCAGGAGGATTGCAAGTTTGAGTCCAGCCTCAGCAATTTAAGAAGAACCTCAGCAACTTAGTGAGATCTTGTCTCAGAATAAAAAATTAAAAGGACAAGGGATGTGGAAAAGAGCCCCTGGGATTAACCCCTAGTACCAAAAACAAAACAAAACAAAAACAAACAAACAAAAAAAGATTTCACCCTCTTAGAGAACTAAAAGGGAAGTAAAAATTTTTAGGATGACATCTAAGTTAGGGTCATTTTAACAGTTGTAACTTCTAATCAGCAACCTAGATAGTAGAAGGAAAATATAAGCAAGATCAAATTCTATCATATGGAAAAGAAACTCCTCATTCATCATGTTTAAAGATTTTGGAATAAAAACAACAAGACAGGAATCAGAGACTAGAAAACAGGAAATATAGCATTATCTTTTAGAACAAAGAGAGGGATATTAAATGGTAGATAATGGCCATAAAGTTTTAATATTTTTTCTGTAATCTTTGTCTATGAAATTTCACAAAGAAAACTATGCTCAATAAATTTCAAAGGTATTCCTTAAATGGAGGACTAGGAGGAATCAACAAAAATGAGACATTCTTCATCTTTTAAAGGAATGTTTAATTATAGGAAATCATGGAAAAAAGACATGTGGAATCAGATTTGACAAAGAGCAGGTAACCAATATCAGGAAAACGATTTCTGTCCAAAAGTAAAGTTTCACTCAGGTAATGCTCAAAATGTGAGAGGAATGAATGAATGGGTGATTCCCAGATAATGAAAACTTGTTGCCTTCAAGGACCAATCTTTGTATCAGTGTCAAATAAAGTGTTTTTGAAACAAAATCAATTATCTTCAACATCTCTACCAATCAGAGAAATGCAAATCGAAACTACTAAAAAATTTCATCTCACTCCAGTCAGAATGGCAATTTTCAAGAGTATAAGCAACAATAAATGTTGGCAAGGAGTGGGGAGAAATGTACACTCTTTTTTGGGGGGTAGGGGCTACTGGGGATTGAACTTAGGGACACTCAACTACTGAGCCACATCCTCAGCCCTATTTTATATTTATTTAGAGACAGGGTCTCACTGAGTTGCCTAGTGCCTCACTTTTCCTGAGGCTGGCTTTGAACTCACAATAATCCTGCCTCAGCCTCCAGAGCCACTTGGATTACTGGTGTGCACCACTACTCGGGGGAAAGGTACACTCTTACATTGCTGGCGGGACTGCAAATTGGTGCAACCACTATGGAAAGCTGTATGAAGATTCCTCAGAAAACTTGGAATACAACCACTATTTGACCCAGATATACCATTCCTTGGTTTATACCCAAAGGACTTAAAATTAGCATATTATGGCAATGCAGTCACATCAATGTTTATAATAGCTCAATTCACATAGCCAAACTTGGAACCTATCTAAATGGCCTTCAACAGATGAATGGGTAAAGAAAATGTGGTATAGGAGCTGGATTGTGGCTCAGTGGCAGAGTGCTTGCCTTATGCATGTGAAGCACTGGGTTCAATCCTCAACACCACATAAAAATAAATTAACAAAATAAAAGTATTGTGCCCAATAAAAAATATTTAAAAAGAAAATGTTATATATATATATATATAAAATAAACACACACAATGAAATATTACTCAGCCTTAAAGAAGAATGAATTTATGGCATTTTCAGGAAAATTGATGGAACTGGAGAATATCATGCTAAGTGAAATATGCCAATCACCCAAAACCAAAGGCCAAATGTTTTCTCTGATATGAGGATGCTAATTCAATATATGGGGGGTAATTAGGGAAAAATAGAGGTTTTGGCAGAGGGTAGTGAAGGGAGGGGAAGTAGGAAGGACAGTAGAATGAATCGGACATTATTAGCCTATGTGCATATATGACTGCATGACCGGTGTAATTCCACATCATGTGCAACCAGAAGAACGAAAAGTTATACTCCATTTATGTATGATGTCAGCTGGGGTTGAGGCTCAGTGGTAGAATGCTTGCCTAGCATGTGTGATGCACTGGGCTCAATTCTCAGCACCACATATAAATAAATAAAATAAAGGTCCATTTATGTATGACATGTCCAATTGCATTCTACTGTCATGTATAACTAATTAGAACAAATTTTAAAAAGAAGAAAAAGATACTACCAAAGCAAAAATAAATAAATAACAAAAAACAATTATTCTCTTTCCACAGACTGATTTACTTATAGCCTATGTTCACTGTTGAGCACACCACTGTCACAATGTGCCAAGATACAGGGCCACCCTCCTAAGGTTTCCTAAGATACACAAGATGCCCATGCAATAGCCGAACACCGTACTTCACCAGCTCTGTGTGTATTTTTGATGTTTTCTCTTTCTTCCTAGGATGGAGGGCTACAATCCCTCTCTCCAGGGCCAGCATGCGTGCCATTAATTGATCCTCCATTTCCTTGTAACAATTTCTATTTCACCCAGAGGAGAAAACCAGATAAATAAGCTGACTTAAAGGGTGCCTTCAGTTAGAGTAAGATGCTGAGATAAGTTCTAGCTAAAGGAATGGAGTTCCTGGACTTATAGACAGTAATTTTAGCTGCTTCTGGGCTTCTCCATACCCCCTCTTCAACTCCCACATACTTCAGTGTGCACAGCTGCATTTGGGAAGCTGGAGAGGCCAGAGGGCTGACTTACAGATAGGCAGGGTGTCACACCCCTAAATTTCAAAGAATGTAAATTTCTAAGACACTGTACACCTAGTCATCTTGTACCATTCAACCTGCGTATTCAACAGCTTGTCGGTGAAGACAAAAAGTAATGCTGGAATGAATATAAAATCTGAAATTCGAGCTTATAAAGGCAAAAAGAGCATGACACCCTTAATAAAATTGATCTTCTAAAAAATAAAGTTGCAAATGTCACCTAAAGAAAAAACTAAGTAATCTACTTCAAGTTTGCTTCTTTACATGCAAGTAGTCTAAGTAGGAACAGCTTCATTTTGTTTTAAGATCTTAAGCTTAGACATTATTAAGCAAAGAAAGTTTGATTCTATGTGAATCAGAAGATTTTTAAGGTTTACAATATCATAGAAAAGACAGCTGTAAGAGAATAAAAATTAGTTGCTATAGGTTTTGTTAAACTTTTAAAAAATTCATATTATTCCTTTTCTTCCTCTCAAAAAAAAATGTTCCTCCAGTTGTGTCCTTTTTTATAACTGGGTTCACTTCACTACTGGTTATTCTAAACAATGAAAGTGATTTCTCATTTATCTTCTCATAAAGATGCATTTTTTGCTCTGCATTCTCCTCCCTAAGCCCCAGACCCACTTATTGTCAGGAGAACATATACAAAAAGTTCAGTGTAATTAAGTTTAAAAAGAGTTTTTGAGATGAAAAATGAAGATACACTCTGGCAAAGATACAGAGAAAACAAAGCAGCTATCTCTGCAGCCCGCAGGCAGTTCATCTACCTTCTAGACCAAACACGAAGCTGGCCGAAGTCTTATCAAGAAAACAGATATGTTCTCATTGTTCAATCCAGTGAGAAAGGGAGCCACCCTTCTGCCACTAAACATCAATAATTTTGTCTATATAAGTATCTGTGGCAGATGGAGGCATTTCCTGCAGGCTCCCACTCAGCTTGCTGAGAATAACACCTTTGTCCCTGGAGCATGCAGGCCTTACAAGAGATTTGGGTGTAGCACAGAGAAGTAATGTCACTGGTCTGAGGTCCTGATATAGTAAGCTAAGAGTAGACATTATTACTCCCAGTTCACAATGCACTGAAACACAGCAACCTTAAGCTGCCTGTAAATTAAAAATTTTTATCCAAAAAGAGAAGAGTGTGAGAGGCAGAGCCTTAGACAAAGGCTGGTTAGGAGTACCAGCTTTGAGTCTCTCTCCAGATGAAGACAGAAGTAGGTATTAGATGTCTTGTGGAATTAAAGATGATTTGGGAGTGTTTATTCCTAGCTTTGTCTTCTCTTTTTTTATAACTTTAATGACTTAAAACACACACATACAAAATTACAAAACCCCTGAGATATAAGGAGAACAAAATCAACCAAAATGTCACTTAGCATTACCCCCAATAAAGAGAATTTACATTTTCTCAGGTACATATTTAAAAATCTCATTTCTGAAAGTTTTTACCTTTTTCTGAGAAGGAGCTACATTTACACCTCATGTGGTTACACAAAACAATCAGAATAAGCACAAGGTAGCTAGTGACAGGAAGAAAAATCAAGTTTTAGAGGAGCAAGTGCCAGGATAGCAGGAGCAATAATAACAGCAAGTACAGCAGGACATTGTGCTGTGAGGTCCGGCAGGGCCTGGCCCAGCCCACGGCACACAGGGCCAGCACAGGCTTCGAAAACAACATATTCCACTCACTTCCCAGTGACAAATGAAGCAAGTCTGCTGCTTTTATAAACAAGATCTATGTTTCCAGGAATATTTGTAGTTTAAAATCTACGATTTCACAACACTTAGATATGCATGTTCTATGCTTTTGCCCTTAAAACTGTAGATGTATTTCTCTTATGAACATAAAAAGCTGATAAGCAGAGATTATGTGCATTATGGTTTCTTGAAACTATTTTTTCGGGGTATGTATGGTAAAAAGAGATGGAGGAATCAGTCATTCAAAAGAAAATACATTAAAGCAATTGAATTAATTACCTATAGTCTGAATCTCTTTGATGACTATCGAAGATTATTTAAGATTCAGAACATTATAATTCACAGGTAAGCCATCCTAGGTATGATGACCTTAACACTGTAATTTAGGAATGACTATGGATACATAAAAATGAATGAATGTTTCTGTGTCCTTATTTAAAAAACCATATATACACATAAATCCTCATTCCCATTTACCCCTTCCTTGCTTATTAAAAAAAAAAAGCTGTCAATACTTTCCTAACTGACATATCTACTATCTGTTTTCTTGTCTTTACTGTCTTCCACTATGCTAATTACTCTGAAATGGTTAATAAATCTCTAATTCCTTCAATTCTCTTGTTCTTTGGTCCTCAGAGAACTTTTGAGTTTTCCACAATTTTTCTGGACATGCTGCTTTAATCTCTTTTGCTGTTTCTTTATTTATTAAACTTTCCCTCACATGTCATATCATCCCTCCTATTCCTATGGTATCTGTAGGAAATTTCCATTTTGTAATTTCAATTGTCATTTCTATGCCAAAAGGCTTTTAGAGCCATATCTCTAGCTCTGACTTTTAATACAAGCTCTAGGTCCTAAGTGACATTCTCTACCTTATCCACCTGGGCCCTGGTTAAGAGCATAACTACTCATAAAATTCATTGGTTCCAAGATAAACCTTGGAATTCTCCCTCTTCACCATGCCCAATGCATACACAAATGGTTAACAAGTTCTGCTATTAATTATTCCTCAGCAATGATTTTAAAAATCTGTCCCAACCTCTTTAATTCCACTGTCCCTGATTGTTTGTCAAGCCTCCTGATGTCACCTGGACCATTGCCATACATTGCAGAACTCATCCTTCACAAACATGGGAATCATCTGAGCTCCTTATTCATTAGCCAAGAAAAAATTAAGTTCTTCAGTGAGGTATTCAAACCCACTGACAGTTTGGCTCCAACTAACCTAATTTCCCTTTATTCTCCAACAATAGAGAACCACTCCCACCCCTATGGGGCATTTTTATTTGCTTAATCTGTCCCCTGGGAATGCCCATTTTCTTTTTTCTTCCTGTGCTCTCCCAAGAGTCCTTCAAGTTAAGTTCAAAATTAGCTTCCTATAGGAAGTGTCTCTAGGAAGGTTTATTGATGCCATACTTGGGCTTTCACAGAACTGCCTTCAGATTCTTATTTTAAGAAAGACCTATGGCTATTTACTTAGCTATTTTTTTTTCCATTGCTAAATAGCAAGTTCCTTGAGTCAAGTGATCATCACATATAGTCATTGTTTACATTCCAGAGCCTAATATTGCAGATCACAAAAGTTAGTATTTACTAGATACTTGAAAAACAGCTAACTCAATGAGTGAATTATGATGTTAAGGGATCTTACAACTAAGTTAAAGAATCAAAGGGGTGAATTTTAGTAACTAACTGGGTTTTGATCCGAATCTCTTAACTTTGGCAATCTCTTTAGCAATGTATCTAGATGTCCAATTCACATTTTGTTAAAACTAGCCAGGATTTTGTTTGACTTAATCTTTGAGTTTATTGATTTACTGTCGTAATTCCACCTGTAAATAACAATTTAGTTTGAATCAATATACATGAAATTTAAACCATGAAATTGGTTAGGGTATCACACTTTCTTCTATCTTGAGAGAAACTGATTTTGTGTTCAGTGTATGATTAGAAGGGCACTGTAAGGATTCAACATGAAATCATATCAAAATAGCCTCATGAAAAGATAAATGACATAGCTGGAATACATATTCATTTTAACGAGACATCTAAGGAATCTCTCATGGGATGTTGGTGAACCAGTTAGAGAAAAGATGGTTTTATGAGAAAAAACTTGGGTCAGGCAAGGTGGCACACATCTGTAAGCACAGCAGACCGGGAGGGTGAGGCGGAAGAATTGCAAGTTTGAGACCAGCTTCTGCAACTTAGGAAGATCCTGTCCCAAAATAAAAACTAAAGTAAAAAGTGCTGGGGATCTAGCTCAGTGGTATAGTGCCTCCAGATTCAATGCACATTATAGCTAAAAGTTCATTATCCCTTTCCTTCAGAGAACCTTCTACAGAATAAGAATCCTAAAATATACCACTATAAGCTCCTTGAAGGCAGAATCCTTTCTGTTTTCTATGCCCAGCACAGGGCCTGGCTCATCCCAACAGCAGCTAATACCTACTGAGAACTTATGATGTGCCAGGCCCTAGGCTAAGAATGTTTAAAGACATTTTCTCCTTTATATCTTGCAATAAATTATGAGATAGATACTGTCAACTGGCTTCTACAGATGAGGAAACTAACAACAATGATCAAATTACTGGATCAGGGTCATATATCAATTTGTGGCAGGTCTGTAGTTCAAATCCAGACAAACACAGACAATCTACCACCACAGCTTTAGTTTTAACCCCCATACTAAGTTGTCTCTCCTGGGCATAGGCATGGGAAAGCAGGGTTGCAAGGAGGAAGTCAGGGTGCAAGCAGGAGTTTTACATGATATTCCTCTTATTGAAGCCAGATTTAAAGATAGGTAGTTAGTGTAGCTAGATAAATAGGGTCTGATATTGAGCCTAATAAAGAAAATGGAGTTCATAAAGAAAAGTCCTATCTGAGCCTGGAAAATCAGAACTACACCTGGGAGATTGAAATGTGAATGTCCCCAAGGCCAGGGCCCATTCTAAAGAACTGTTAATGAAGCAGCTCCCAGCAAATAGGGAGGTGTTAATCAAATCACCCTAGACCCCCCACTCCCCCATTGGCCCACCTGTTTTCCACCTTTTGGCCTTCCCACCTGCAGCCCCCATCACAGGTAGGATAGAGGGAAATAAGCAAGAAAAGAGACAGAAATGTAGGAGGATAAAAGAAGACCTTAGATGTAAAAAGGAAAAGATCTCCCCATTCCACCATTGGACCTTTCTGATAACCTTCTTGGATGGGGAGGGGGGCGGGTCTTCTCTGCTTTAATAAAGCCTTTTACTTTCTACTCTAACACTTACCTCGGGTGTGCTTCTCTAGTGTTATACTTCAGCATTTGGGGAAGCAAGAACTCCTCACAGTAACCAGCCGTATCATTATTACCCAAGACCTACAACAATGGTTCCTAAGTGTGCAGAGAAGAGCTTATTAAAACAGACAGCTGATTCCTACCCATGAGGTCTAGGAAGAAAGTCAAGAATGTGCTTTGTAACAAGGCCCTAGATAGAATATATGTCTAGGGGCCACATTTTGAGAACCCTTGCCCTGGAGAACAGCATAATAACTGTGAAAATTTAAAAACAAACAAAAGCAACATTTTTAGTGTTTAATGAATCTGCAGCCATCTCTATCTTCCTATTTTTCATTTACTTACTTTCTTAATTTTATCAATGTATATGTATCCCAGATTAAATACTATATACTTATATTAATTATATTTATTTAGTCATATCTTTATATTGTTATTATAGAATCATCTGATTCTAAAAGATTGAGTATTATAACTGAACAAATAAAAATGTGTCAGTTCAACATTTTTTTTCTTAAAAAGAAACTACTTAGAAAACAATGTGCTTTATCAGGCGTGGGAAGGAAGCTCTATAATTGCACACATTTTGAACTCTTCAGGCAAGCATAATGGAAACACAATGGGCTACAGGTGTTCCTCTTTGAAAAAGAGAGGTACGTAAGATTTGTCTGAAGATGATAAAACTGTCAACACATTTTTGAGACCCTACCTTCTAGAAATTTTTAACATTTCTCTAAGGAATGTAAATTGTACTTGAGGCAATTTTAAAGTACATAAGATAGACTTTTCAGTGGAAAATTTTTTTAGCAAAAACCCAGAATATAAACTGAGATGAAAAGTGAACTTAGTGAAGATATTTCTGAAGAGAGGAAAGTATTTAAGGTCTCAAAAACGTCATGCTGTTTTTTGATGATGATAAAAGATTAAAGTTTGAAAAAAAGGGAAAAAAAGACAGTTAAAGGAGAGTTAACATAATTCCTCTATAATCTCAAATCATAACAGGCTCAACTGAAAAGCAGAGACCAATGGTGTCGCAGGCAAGCCCTGCAAATGTCCACTTTCTATACTGCTATAAAAGAAAATTCTTAGCAAGGTTCACCTTCCATTTTGTAAAAAAGAGCCTGAATTGTATGCTGTCTTTCATAGTGTTCCAAAAAGTATTTAATATGGTATCAGGACTTCCTGCCTAACCACAAACACCTATCAAAAAATAAAAAAAAAAAAATTTAAAAAGCACCAAAGTGATATTTAGAACTTTTCTTCATAACTTTTTAAAAAAATATATACAAGCTTAGGAATCTCTAAAAATAGCAATATTCGGGTTTGCATACATGTTAGGATGTTTATGCTTCTAATCACATTGTTCATCACTAATATTTTTAAATCTCTGAACTTAGAAAAAAATGAGTTTGTTTTTCTCATGCATCATTTAATTCATGTTAGATTTAGTTTTCCATGAAATTTACAAAAGTGGTTCAGTTGATGTGCCCTTTATCCAAATCTTGTAAAATGTCCATGTTCTTTCTGCACATATTCAATGTGTTTTAGATTTCTTAAAAATGCTAAAACAATAGTCACTGGTACCACAAACTTATGATAGTAAATAAAACAAATTCCTGCCATATGTGATGGCCAAGACTATTACAAAACCATATTTGACGCAAAGTTCATCCTTTATTATAGGAGAGTACTGCTATTTACTACATTTGAAATATATCATACAAACATCCTTTTACTATTTCCACCTGTGTTAAGATATTTTCTTAATCTCTATGATTTTTTTTCCTTTTTTGCATGTGGTTCAGAAACGTTTGATTATAACTAGTGAGATTTAAAGTTAGCTCAGTTGGAATTTATATTGTTGTTTTTGTTTTGACACTTTACTAGCAAGGATAAAGTGTATTGACGATTTGTATCCAGTTTTTTAGAAAGACTTTTTTTTTTTTTTTTTTTTTTTTTTTTTAGTGGTTGGGAGAAAGTAGAAATTCAGTTATACAGAGTTTAACCAATTTCCTCCCTGAAAAAGTCATAAAAGAGCACAACAAAGATATTTATATCAGAATGGCTTAGAATTATGCAAGAGGAAGAATGGCTTAATTAAGGAATAAGATTTGGGAGATATAAGGCAGGGATGGATCAGGGAACACACACACATTAATTAATGGGGAGCAAGGGTCACAATTTTTTCTCTACTGGATTATTCCTATCCAGCTACAAATATGCTTTTTATCCTACCATCTCCCACTTACAAACAAACAAAAAAACCTTAATCCACTCCCCTCCCCAGCTAAATGTCCTTTTGCTGAGGTTCTTTTCATGTACAAACTCTTCAAGAGAGTTGCCTCTACTTCCTCTGCTCCCATTTAATCAGGCATTTGTCCCTAACCACTCAACAGAAATTGCATTTGCCAAGACCTCCAAGATTGTAAATCCAAAAGTTAAAAACTCCTCTTCTTTATATTAGCACTAGCAGTATAGTTCTTCCCATATGCCCTCCTTCTCAAAGCCCTGTTTTTACTTGCTCCACCAGACTGTACCTTCTGACTCTCTCCCTGAATTATTATTTTTTTTTACTTCTCTCCTCTGGCTTACTCTGCTCCATCCACTTTAGCCACCATGCTAAATGCATTTCTCTCTCAGCCTTTGTACTTGCTGCTTCTTGTCTGGAATGTTCTTCCTCCAGATTTCAACTAGTTTATTCTCTAACTTCTTTCAGGTCCCTATACTTATTTCTCAGAGAAACACTGTCAGGCTAATTTATATAAAACAAACCACCTTCTATAGAACGCTGGCTTTCCTTGGCCTGTACTTTTATTTTTTTTGCAGGGCGCAGCATATATTTATTGGTGATCTGCTGCCATGATAATGAAAGCTCCATCAGGGTCGAGATATGTTTTTGTTCACACCTCCAGTTGTATGTTGAATGACTTCACTAAAGTATGTTGATAAGTCCTAAGTTTAGAGGGAAGAAGGCAGGGCAGTATTCAGGTTTCAGAGAAAGCAGAATGTGGTCCTGTGACTACACAGGAAAATGAAAATTTGAACTTCGTATCTGCCTCCTGTTTCCCAAGAATTGGCTCAGAATATTCAATCCTTAGAGAATGTACCTTAAGCTGGCAACACTGATTTCAGAATAGCCTAGCTCGGAGAACTTCTCTCAGAGCAAGGATGATGAAGGGTTAGGCACACTAGAAAGAACATAGCTAAAATATCAAGTGAAGCCCAGGCTGAACAGAAAGCTAAATGAATTCAAAAAGTTCAGGGACTCCAAAACAATTAAGAGAACTGAGAATATCATGTTGGGGAAATAGAAAACCTGGTAGCACTTGGTATCAACTATGAACAGTTGCTTCATACCAAAAGTATTAGAAGATTCTTTAAGTAGAAAAGGGGTTGAATTCATCTCTGTGTTTCTAGAGAAAGTAGAATTAGGGTTAGTGAGTATGTGGTTCAGTAAACCATACTGCCATTTATTCTATAATGTTTCACCCTTAGGGCCAAATGGTTTACAGAAGTCAGAACTTTCCCAATTTCCAACAGGAATATGGTATATAACATTACCAAAAGGGTCTTTTGTAGCATGGAATAATCAAACACATCACTATTTCTAAAGTAAGCAAATCAACACTCACACTAAGTGGGCTGAGTAAAAACAATGAACAGCCTCATGTTTAAACTGAATTCTGCTGATAGATAAGTTTGCTATAACCCTTATGAATAAACTTATGATTCCAGTGGTTTGGAGGTCTTCAAATTATAGACAGGAGATTATGACTTTGTATTATAAAATTATGAATAAAATTATTTTATGACTATTCTCCCAAAAGGTGGTGAACTCCATTATTCTTGTTAGAGATTTTATCAAATAATTAAGTAAAAATGGATAATCATTCTTAAAATTAGGAATTTGGATATGCATAATTCATTCTTAGCTTTTCTAAGATCAGCATTAGTATGTACATTTCTTTTCATAAGTGTTCAGAAAGAATAAAATAAATATTTTTGGAAGTCAATACATTTTCTTTTTACTGTAACCCACCAGTTTACTTATGGCCATATCCCTATTTCTCTTGGATAAGAGGTTGTGAGTGGCATTTGGTTCTCACTAGAGTGTCTGGAAAATCCTAGTGGATTGTAATTAGTGACAGAGTATGCTGTAGGTAACTTTATTTTCTTTACTAGCAACAGATGAAGTACAGATCTTTATAAAATAGGAGTCAGTTTAAGCTTTTCTCTCAATAACAGCTATTTCACTGACAGGTTTATATTCTTTCCTGAATGATTGTGTGATTTCCAGTAACTCCTCATCTATCCATTCATCTGTCCATCCATCCACCTGTCTGTCCTTGATACTAAAAGGAAATAGCTTTTCCTTCATTTTCTGTAATTTGTAACAATATTATCTAGCTTCTAGTTCCTGACTTTGTAATTTAAATAGACCTAGCTCCTCCTCTATGTTAAACTCCAAAGTCTGTTTTTCCATGCTCTGTTGATGGTTTTGATTAATGTTTAACTGAGTACATCAAAATAAATAAAGAGAGCCAAAGAGAAACAATCTTTGTCTTTTAAAGAACTGCAATACAACTCTGCCATAAATACAGATCTATAATCTAAGGGATTAGAAACCACATCTTAAAAAATGATGATGATCAGCAAGGGTTAGTTGAGTTGGTGAAGAAAACAAAACAGAACAAACCTACAAAAACTGCTATATTCACATTGAAGAAGGCATAGGGTTCCGTGGCAAGAACACTTTTGGCTTAGTTATAAATATTGAGTGGCAGATACAGATGCTAATAAACACAGATACAGACAATGACAGAGAATCTCATGTGATTTATAATCTCTGTGTTTTTCACCTTTTATTTTAAGCACTATTATTCTTCCTAATCAGTATATTTTATTAAGAATTGCTTTCTCTCTTCTTCTTTTCCAAGTTTTTCCTTACTATTTTACTCATGAAGAGAAAAACATTAGGTTCGTACATAACGATAACAGTAACTTAAAAATCAATGGTAGTATTCATGATATTGAGCACCAGTGATGAGCTATTCACTGGCTTGGAAATTGTGTACTTAATATCATTAATAGCTTCAATGTCATGTACTTTACAGATTGTTATTGCAATTGTACAAAATGGAAAGCTAAAACTGACTGAGATTAAGTAATTTCTCAAAGTTAAGAGCTTATAATTGATATTGCCTCAATTTATGCCTTGGAAAAACAATTGAGAAAGAATGGTTGAGCTGGGTGCGTGGCACATGTCTATAATCTCAGCCACTTGAAAGGCTGAGGAGGAGGATCACAAGTTCAAGACCAGCCTAGGGAACTTAGTGAAAACCTGAGTCAAAATAAAAGTGCTGGGGATACAAGCTCAAAAGTAGAATTGCCGCTGGGTTCAATTCCTAGTACAACAAAAAACAAACAAAAAAGAATGGTTGACAGAATAGAATTGTGTGGGATTTAGCTTCTATGAATTTTAGCATCAAATCCTTCTAATTAACACCAAGTTTATTGCATTGACAATAATATCAATATGTTAATGACTTTGACAACAACCCATGTTAACTGAGAAGTTTCTGTATGTAAGACTGTGCTAAATGTTTTGTACTTAGTAGCTAACATAATTAATATAGGAACTGGGTACTGTCAGAGCTTTCATTTTATAGATGGGGAAACAAACTGAGGTCAGAGAGGTAAATCAATGTGCCGAGGCTTATACAGATACTGTCAGAGATAGTCAAATCTAGCTCTTTTAAATTAAAAGACCATTCTTTTACTGACTATAATATTCAGCCTTTATAAACTGAAAACATTGAGAAAACTAATCAGAGGTCATGAGAAATAAACCCAAATACAAACTCCATACAGAATTACACCTTAAAATACTATATTCTGTCTTAAAAATAGCATTTGAGTTTAAGAATGCATTAATATTCATATCTAGTCTGACTTTTAAAATGAAAGTTTTTGAGCTATTTGTCAACATTGAAAATGTTCTCAACTGACAAAATACACCTTTTTTTCCCTTCTAACTATGCCTCATCTTATTTATCTCCCACATATTCTTGGAAAGCTTTGAAGTGACCAAATGGAATTTTATCAAAATTTCCAAAAATGTTCAATCCCCCATCCAAGGCTGTAAGAGTTTGCCTCTAGAGGTTAATTTTTAAAAATAATCTCATCTAATAAAATTAAGGTCTATCTGGATATACCTTTTGTCTGATATGCTTTATTTTTGCAAAATATGTATTATCTAGATCCATAATATTAATTAGAATATTCTAAAGATGAAAGACTTGGTTGTTTTCTCTTTCCTTTTTCTTTATGCAACAATTTTCAGAGGATCATCTCCAATACATTTTGGTAGCTTATATACTGTTCACATACATAATGATAATTATGATATTTTAAAGATTAGATAATTAGCACTTTACTTCCTTTTCCTTATTCAATATTTTTTTGAGGCTCAATTCCAATACATATTTTTTGGCAAATTAAAACTTCAAGGATGGGGATTCTCACCTTAAACATCCACTTCTAGCTATTTTAACTTAGAAATGAATGCCTATTTATGAGTATTCAACACATTAAGAGTACAAGTCTAAGCTGGCACACTGGTGCAGTAAATCTAGAAGATCGGGAGGCTAATGGCAGGAGGATCCCCACTTCAAAGACAGCTTTAACAACAGCGAGGCACTAAACAACTCAGTGAGACCCTGTCTCTAAATAAAATATGAAAAATGGCTGGGGCTGGGGCTCAGTGGTTGAATGCCCCTGAATTCAATCCCTGGTACTCCCACTCTCCCCTGCCCCGAAAAGAGTGAATGCCTATAATATAACTTAATTTGCAGTCTTTATCATTTTTCAATGTGATAACAGATGCAGCCCAATTTAGATGCTCATATCATAAAACAGACCTATTAATAGCACTTAAATATATAGAGCAAAATACTAAATCCTTAATGTAATTGCAAACATATTCTATTTCTTTAAAAAATAACACTGTGTTTCTATCATGTCTTATCACTGCGGGCTGCCTCCCCCTATTCCTACTACAGGCTTACCTTGATGAAATACTAAGTCAAGAACACCTTCTACTGCTCAGTAGTTCTGCTCTCCCATGTCTTATTTGCTAGAGACAAAGGTCATCTTTGGATTAATGGGAATTCAGGGGATCAGAACTCTCTCAGGGAACGAGCAGCCAGCACTCTAATGCAAGGTACTGCCTTTCCTCTAGGGAACATTCCAGTCAAGTCATTTCCCAGCTCAACCCCAGAACCACCCCAGGGGCAGAAGAACACAGTAAAGCCCAAGAAGAGATAGGGGTGACTACATGACGCCAAGCACTCCGCTCACAGCAAAACAGCTTTAGACTCAAGGCAACACAGCCCTAATTCTGTGCTCATCAACACGATTTAGTAAAATGTTAATATTTCTTTACAAATAGCCAGGAAGCTTAGATTTTCTTGTCTCTAAGGAACAGGGGACGTCTACTTCCTGACTGTGCACCAGCACAAGGATACAGGTATCTTTCCTCTCCAATCTTAGCTTTCCCTTTGCCAGCTCTAGCCATTAGCCAACTCCACACAATGCAAGGGGAGAGGCAGATCAGGCCAGGAGAGGTCTGCACACCCTTTGTGTAAAGATAGAAGTGGCAGCTCTCAGGATGATCCCCACTCTGTAGGCACAGCTGGATAGCTGTTTGGATAAACAGGACTTTATACAGCTCAGCATCAAGTTTTAAATCATTCAAGGAAGGACTTTGTAAGGAGACATACCAGTCTATCTCCAGAGGGAGATCAATGAGCTGTGGAGACATGTTGGCCCGAAACTCTTTCTTTCATAGAGATACAGTGTGTGACACTCGGGTGCCAGCTTAACTGCTACTCCTAAATGAAGGGATTGGCCTCTATAATCAATTGGAGGTGGAACATGGCCAAGGCCAAGTGGGAGAGCATGGAGACAACAGATGGATTTAAACGTTCATTTAAAATTACCAAGAAGATAAAATGACAGATAAAGTTGATTAAATAAACTTTTCAAACTTAGAAAGTCATTCAGAGTAGCAGGGATTCTCAGATTTTACTCGGGAAACAAAGACAAAATAAGTCAAAATAGGATACAATAACAAAATAAAAATACTCATGGGCTTCAAATAAGACAATATTAAAACATATTGAGCAGAAAAGCTGCTGGTATGTCTATATATTAATATTATTATTATGATTGAAAGCTTATGTGTTGTAATTTTAAGAGATTTATATGATGTTAGTAATTATACTAGATATAATTCTATTTTCATTTATTTGACTCTGAAAGATTAGTACTTCTAAAAATTCAAAATCATAGCTCCTAAAATACCAAAAACATTAGGGTATAAATTTGAAGTGATATATATGTTTGTGTGTAGTATATATAATGACATCTCTACATATATTACATATATATATACATATATATAGTAGTATATAAACTACACACACACATACACACACACACACATATATATATGTGTGTGTGTGTGTGTGTGTGTGGACTTTCAGTTATACAATGAATAAGTCTGGAGATAATGTACAGCATGGTGATATAGTTAATATGTACTATATATTTACAATTTGCTAAGCGAGTATACCTAAAGTATTATCACTACAAAAGAAGAAGTTAGCTAAGTGAGGTGATGGATATAGCAGTCATTTTACAATGTATACATATATGCAAACATCATGTTTTAAACATAATATATTAATATATAATTTTTATTTGTCAATTATGCCTCAATAAAGTTGGGAAAATTATATATAAAATAATTTAGATGATGATGACTTAAAGTTTACTTTAAGGAGGAAAAAAATATGAATATCTTTCCACATGAACTAAAGAACCCAAGCCATGTGATATTGATTTGCCACGGCTATAGTTCAATTGATGACACTTATATTGACTAGAAATGTCAATACCCAAGACCATGTTGTATTTCTACAGCCAGTTCCTCAGCATTAGCATGATTAATCTTCATTGAGTGTCCACTGGCTACTAAGCCCTATATAAAGTCTTTTTCCTGTCCCTGCCTTCCTCAAAAAATTCTCCTTTCTATGAGATCAAAATTCTTCTAATGACCTAATAGCTGTTGAGACATCCCATTTCTAACCATAATTGTATAATAAACAGAAGCAAGCCCTTCAAGCAGCACCCAGGTCTAAAGACCAGTGAAGGTGAGTCCCTGTCAATAACTAAGGATGGCCCTGGGAAGGCCAAAGAAGGGACTACGTAGTGACAGGGATTTCCAACATATGTCCAAAGTATGTTAGTCCACTTTCTGTTAATGTAAAAGCAAAACAAAGCAAAATCTGAAATGATCAATTTAAAAAGAAAAAAGTTTTTTTTTTTTTTTTTTTTGAGGTTTGAGTCCAGACTGGTTGGCCCCATGGTAGCACATTATGGTAGGAGCACATGGAGAAATGAAAGAGAAAAGAAGAAGGGGATCCCACTATCCCTTTTAAAGGCATACCCTACATGACCTACATCCTCCCACAAGGCTCCACCTCTGAAAGATTCTACCACTTCCCAATAGTCCCACACTGGGAACCAAGAATTTAACATATGAGCCTTTGAGGGGCATTTAAAATCCAAACTATAGTAGAGACAAAGGTATGGAAGTTCCATTAAATAGGAGAAAAAGATACAAGTCTTTACCCCACAGCAACACAGATTCCTTTCCCTTTTACTTTTATTCATTGTAATCATTTTTACTACAACCTACTCTGGTTTTCTAAGTAGTTACCCTTTCTATTAGAAATAGTCTATAAGAAAACTTAAAAAAAAAACTTTCTCCTTTTGTGTAGATCAGATTTTATTGGCAACACATGAATAATTTCAAAATGACACAAATACACACACACACACACACACACACATATTCATACAAAATACTTTTTTCATTTAGAATGACAGATTTCCTGAAATGAGTTTATGCAGGGAAAGCACTGGGTCATAGCATCACTGAAGAGTAAAGCTATCATAAATTACTAATTGCATTCACAAAGATCGTTTTGATTTCAGAATGAGCTATGTGATTTCTTTTCATTCTTTCTTTTCTTACAAATTTTCCCAGCAAATTTATCTCCTAAAAATTGATTTATTTAGCTAATATTCATATAAATTTTTAAAACATCTGCTTTCCTTGAGAACATACAGAACTACATGGGCAAGGGGAAATGGCAAGAGTGTGCCAGGTATGGAGAAGAAGAACTGGTGTAGGATTCCAAAACTGAACCATCTACATGGAAATCACTGAAGGCTGACCTTATGTTCAACTATGGCCCCATTTATGTTTACAAATCTAATGTGAGAATTCTATTTATTTTCCTTCTTGAAAACAGTATTATTGATGTATTAACATACTATACAATCAGACATTTATAGTGAACATTTTTAGTATATTTATAGGATTATGCAAAACCCTCTGATCCATACCCCCCCCCCGAAAGAGATTTCATTAGCAGCCACTCCCCATTTCTCTTTCCCAGTTCCCAAAGATTGACAAGGACTGAGTACTTTTTAACCATTTGTATTTGCCCATTCTTGACATTTAATATAAGTTAAATCATTTGAGCTGTAGTCTTTTGTGGCAGGCTTCTTTCACTCAGTACATTTTCAAGGTTCATCCACATTGAAAATTATATATCAGTACTTCACTTATTTTTAATTGCTGAATAGTCATTATATAGTATACTACACTTTGTTTGGATATACCTTATTGTGTTTTCCCATTCATTAGATGATGAGCATATGAATTGTTTTCATTTTTGAATTTTATAAATAATGCCATTATGAACATTTGTGTATAAGCTTTTGTATGGATATGTTTTCATTTCTCTAAGGCATATATCTAGAAGGGAATTGATGGGGCACATGGTAATTCCATGTTTAACTTTTTGAGGAACTGCCTGTTTTCCAAAGTGGTTGCACTATTTTACACTCCTACTAGCAATGTGTATCAGAGTTCCATATACCTCCCCATCATCCTCAAATCTTGTTATTTTCTAGTTTGTTTTTTAAACTATCCTAGTGAACATGAAGTTTCCCTCCACCCCCAGGTGGGTGTGGGGTATCAGAGATTGAACTCAGGAGCATTCAACCACTGAGCCGCATCCCCAGCCCTATTTTGTGTTTATTTAGAGACAGGGTCTCACTGAGTTGCTTAGCACCTCACCATTGCTAAGGCTGGCTTTGAACTTGCAGTTCTTCTGTCTCAGCCTCCTGAGCTGCTGGGATTACAGGCACGCTCCACCAGGCCCAGCTGAACATAAAGTTTATTTCACTGTGGTTTTGATTTGTACTTCTTTGATGGCTAATAATGTACAGTATCTTTTAATATTAAGTACAGCAATTCTATCTACTTTCTTAAAACTTTCTAGACTTTCTCTCCCAAAATACTCAGAGATTGCTTTTTTTCTTTTCTATACTGACATGTACATTCTGAAAATGTCTTAATCCTGACGTGCACTCTTGATACCCCCATCCCACAACTGCCCCTGACACATGCACTCAGCACACACTTTCATTGATTATTACTTTTACATTTGAGTTTGATGGCTAAATCCTAGTTGCTTCTAAGGCTTAACCAGAGTTCAGCAGACAAAACCAAATGAGCTAACTGCTGTTTGTCAAATAAAATAATTTCAACATGTGCTGAACTAACACCTGTCATTAGCTCAACCCTGTTTCAGAGACCAATATGGACAACATGGTAGAGACCATCTTGTCTCTCATAACTAATTTCTGATGATCTATTTATTTACCTTGAGGCTCCTCATTTTTAAGTAAGAAACACTTTCCATTTCTTTAAATTTCTCTAAAATTTCACTCCCAATAATGGGATTGGGGTGCTAAGAGTGAAGTCCTGAAGCAGAACAGGAGGAGGGATTCACTGCTTTGAAATTCCTCTGCCTGAAGGGGTTGAAGTTAGTATGGAGAAATTGTGACACTGAACTATGGGGAGCATTTGCTTTGCTGTGTTTTCTATTATCTTAAAAATAAGACCTTTTCTCCAGGCAGAAATCCACACAAACCTAAGAATTTAGAACTGATATTATATAAATCCAAGAGATCTAGTCATCTTCCTCTGATTATTATCATTAAATTGCTTGAAATTATTCTAAAGAAATTTTAAATTTACCTCTTAAAAATAACATCTTCTAGGACATCTTTAAAGCCCATATAAACTACATGATGTTATTTTTAAAGGGGTACTTTTAAAGATCTTTTCTCCAGGAAGTATATTTTGGTCCAAGATAGTTCTACTATAAATTTTGCTAAGTCCTCAAAAAGATATTTTTAGCAAATGCGGAAGGAAAATTAAGAATTTTTGAGGAGGAATTAAGAATTAAGAAACTTACAAGCTTCTACACACTCACTAAATGATGTGACAATGCTTACATTTTTACCAAGGCAAAAATATCTTTGGACAAGCTATTTTCTTGGGTGTTGGTCTCAAATTCCCTGCTGGGTACTTTAACTAGAACTACGGCCTCTTTTTAACATAAGGATTTCTTTTACTTTCCTTCCCTTGTTTCTTTTTTACGTTGTGCTGGGGATTAAACCAAGAGTCATGAGCTTGCTAGGCAAGTGCTTGACCACTGAACCCCAGCCCTAGCCCCACAGCTTATTATTATTACTTTTCTTTCTTTCTTTTTTTTTTTTTTTTTTGCAATGCTGAAGATAAAAATCCTGAGGTTTTTTTGAAGAATATTTTCTAAAGCTTAAAAATCATTTCTTGGTCAGGCATGGTGGCCAAGTAACATAATCCCAGTAACAAAAGGGAGCTGAGGCAGGAGGATCACGCCTTAGTAACCCTGACACAAAATTTAAAAAAAAAGAAAGAAAAAGAAAAAAGGAGTTGGGAGTATAGCTCAGTGGTAAAGTGCTCCTAGGTTCAATCCCCAGTACCACTAAAAATAAAAAAATTATTGGAATATGTCAAGATAAAGAAGCAAACACAAAGTTCTTTCTCATCTAAACTCCACCTTAGGATTTTTTTTTTCCTTTTAAGATAAGTTGTACAAAGTGAATTTCTTAATATCTAGGGTTTCAGATCTTTCTATAACATCAGTTTTTAAAAAAGCATTTTAGGAGATGAAAAAAGAAGCTTGCTCTCTTGATCTCCAATGTTCTAATTAACATTCACTTGTCAGTATCTGAACTAACATTTCAAATTTTCTGATCCCAAACCAGTCCATTCAGGAATGTGGGAATAGCAAGTTTGTGTGAATATTATTCCAAAATGTATCCCAAATATACCCTTTCTATGGTCTCTATTAGCTTACTCTAGTCTAGAATGCATACCTTTCACCTGGGCTACTACCACTCTCCAGTCTTCTATACATGTGGCAAACAACCATCTCCTCATTCCATGAATCAAATCAGGTCAGGCATTCCCTTGCTAAAAAACATACTGGATAGTTTCCTAGTGGATGAGCAACAAAAATCAACCTGTGTGATTTATAAGGGCCTGAGTGATCAGGAGCTGGCCTATTTCATCCACTTCATCTCATGGTCCATCTCTTGGAAAGCACTCAATCTTTTCTGCCCTATAGCTTTGAACAACCTTTTTAAATGAAGCTCTTCCAATTGATTCTTAAAAAAAAAAAAAAAAAAATTACTTGATGTTTATTCTTCAAACTGCAATTTAAACATGGGCATAGTTTTTTATGATTTGCTTTTCTAATTAGAGGGTAAGACCCACATTGCCAGAAACCTTGCTGAGCACCTAGTAGGGCATAAATAATTGGTGAATGAATTGCCTATTATGCATTAATGCAATTAATTACTCCTATTCATGAATGCAAATGAGATGTCCCACACATTCTCAGCCTCCATTTGCTACTACTTAACTGTCTAGTTTGTCAATTGTCCTGCCAAAGCTTCAGTTATAGAAAGTTGGCCCTGGGAAAAGTATTTATTTTATGGGTCATTTCTCTGGAAATCGGTATCTGAATGAAAAGGGTAAATGGTGGCCAAAGTCATTTATCAGTGTAAGGCAACAACACTAAATAGCACTCCAACAGGGAATTTCACTTAGATATCCAACAAATACGTTATTATGTAAGAATAATTCTTTCCTTATCTCTATTCTTCAAATTTATTCTCAATTGCTTTGAAAATGGTCCCTTCCTTGTTAAACTTATCCTGATAACATATATAAATCTGAACATATAACTCAGTTGAGCCCAAATTATGAAAATAGGAATGTTAATATGGCATGAGGCATTCTTCAATGTAATGTCCTTCTAAGGACATTCAAATAATTTTCTCCATGTGCTTATGCAATTTGAGGAGTAGCATCCTTTCTCTTGGTTCATCAAAGACTATCTGCCTTAAAGCAATTAAGTTAAATTAAATTAGACAACACTTTAAACATAACTCTGACTGATGTCACATTTACTTTTTAAATGAATCTATTTATTAAATAAATATTAAAATGTCAAGATGATTAAAAATAAAATTATGGTAGGCCACACTATGCATTATAAGGTTTGGAGAACAATTGCTAGAGCCAGGTTTTCTTGCCTAAAATGTCCTTAACCTCTCTGAACTGCCTCTGACAATCCTACATTAGCTCTAAGCTACATGTCAAAAGTCCTCTGGGTAGAATTAACAACCCCCTTTTTCTTTCTCCCCAACACATTACACATCAGCAGCTAGACTATTAGATGGAGGCAGATGAGACCTTCTTCAAATGGGCTTGAATGTCTTGGTGCCTAGTAGATTTCAGTATGGAATGAGTGAATATGTAATCTCATGTACTACATAGATGAACACTCTGTCCAAGAATTGAGTTCAACTTACAATGAAGCTTAACTGAGAAGTGAAGTTGTTCTAGGAGCCTTGCCCTCTTCTCCTAGGACCTGGCTCACAGCTTCTTACTCAGAGTAAAAACTTATATATATCATCAATCTATTGGAACCTCTTTCTTCTAATTAAAACAAGCTGTCTCCATTCCACAGGGCCTCGTTAACGGTAAAGTGACATTAATGCTAACATTTTCCTAAAAACAGGAGACTAGGATTGCCAAGTTCCTTACATATTACAACTATGCTCTGTGAGACCAGCAATGAGATGCTTGGCAGAGTGAATGTTAGTTTACTCCCATCTTCTAGTAAAAATAGTCAAATAGAATTTTTTTTTTAAAAAGTTAATTTTCATGTTGTTCAGTGAAGACATGTCTGGATCTTTAAAAAGGAGGATTTCTTATTAGCAATTCTGTTTGCATACTTGCAAGCTGGTGAAAAAACACTTTTTTTTTGGACTTATGACAAAAGACCAATGGGTTAGTTGTTCTAAGCATTAGAAATGGATTCCATTGTATCAATCACACAGTGTAAATATGGAGGTATTAGTTATACTACCATTTCCATATAAAAGTTTACTCTTGGACTCAGAACCAAGACATTTTATATAGCCAGGAAAGTAACTGAGTCACAATAATACCTTGTATTTATAGACTATGTTCTTAAAATACTTATCAGTATGCCACTTGTCTTATCAGTTTATCACATCATATTGTAGGGAGCCATGATTGGGATTTCATTTATATTAAATGATGGAGAAACAGCCACTGATCACCTAGCACATAGATACTGCACTATATACATTACCACATTATCTTATTTGGTCTACATAACACCATTGAGACAGGTTTTATCACCCAATTTTGCAGATTAGAAAACAATGATTCTTGGAGGATAAATGCCTTTTTATGATTTTGGAGCTAGCAATTAGGGCAACTAAAAAAGTCCTCATTTTTTTTTCTAAACTAACCTACAAGAAAAGAGCAGATTTATTTAATATGAATGTGTAGGAATTCACCATTTTAAGAAATAGATCAACTAAATCATACAAGTTACCAGGACAAAGCCAGAAAATACAGAGTTTCTACCACTCTATAACCAGACACCAATTAGGAAAAACAGGATAAGGAAAATGATTACAGGATTTAACCCTTAAAGATATTATTTAATCTATAAATATCAAATTAAAGCAAGGAAAACTTCATCAGGAAAGAAGTTTTCAAGGACACCACTAATATTTTTCAGGTTATATCCACCATGGTAAGATATTTTGATAACTATAAGGGTTACTTTTACAGGCTTGGTAAGTTAGGGCAGTAGATTATTGTTTACTTTTACAGGGGAAACAGCTCTTTCTTCACTCCAATGATACTGCTATGGAGAAAATTACCAATCATGGTAATTAGTTTGTGAACTGCTGAGATGGGTCTCCCACTCCAGGGCCACTGTGGCAGATCCAAAGACGAACAAAAGTCATTTGGAGTTAACCTCTGGGATTTTGTTTAGATGAAGTTGAACAGTAGTCTGTGCTCTTGGGTTGTGAGAATGTAAGCTGTGGTGAGTCCACTCTGAAAAGGACAGCCTGGCTTGAAAGTTGAGGTAACCCGGGAGAGTAGGAGGTAGAAAGAGGGAGATAGAAGTGGGGTAAGAGACAGAAATGAGAGAGAGAGAGAGAGAGAGAGAGAGAGAGAGAGAGAGAGAGAGAGAGAAAGAGAAAGAAGAAGAAGAGGAGGAGGAGGAGGAGGAGGAGGAGGAGGAGGAGGAAAAAGAGAAAGAAAGAACAAAGAGTAAAGAAAAAGAGGAAGAGAAGGAAGAATAGAGACAGAAAGAACATTTTAAAAAGACACAGAGCAAAAGAGAGGTGCAGACACACCCACCTATCCCACTGACTGCAAGTTGAATCTGCATTCCATAGGCAGGTTTTCATCCCTGCACTTCTGTGGTTTGAGTGTCTAAGTCTTTCTTTTTGCTTAAGATATTGGCAGTGATATTTTTATTACCAACAATAATCAACATGTGAGAAAACATGCTTATTATTTTAGCAGGCTAAGTTCTTATTTCCGTGTTCATGTCAAAGACAATGATGTAACAAGTCAAATCAGCAAATATTTATAGAGACACTAGGAGAGGAAAGGTGGTATAGATAAGTGACAAGTGACAGCTATACCAGAATTGAGGACCAGCTTGCTGGGAAATAAACACCAAAATGCAAACATTAAAAAGAAAAAAAGGGAAAAAAAGTATAAAATATAGATATAGTGTTAGTAAAGGATAAGCCATTAAAGCAAAATATGCTGATAATAGATATTATAGTGGTACAGTGGAGGGAAATAAAAAGTTAGGGGACAACATCATTTTTAAGTATCTGTAATTCTACTTGAGATTCTATTCACATGAGGGTGACTTGATGAGAAGTTTCCCACACTAAACTGGCCACACCCTCATTTCCCATCCATGCCCCTCCCAGGGCCCTCAAAGCATTCCTGAAATACCCATCCATTTACTACAGAAAATAGGGTGGAAAAAGGGCACACCCAGAGGGTGTGCAGTTGGGCAGTCACTTGGGTTTCAACTCACAAAAGGGTTCTGGGCTTGGTTTAATGCCTTGCTGTCTTGAAGTTGTTAATTACTGAACAAGGGATCTGGCATTTTTGTTTTACATTGTTCCCTAGAATTTATGTAGGTGGTCCTGCACTAAAGAAAGGAACAGAGTTGTTCCTTTCAGATGAATGACTTTGCTCTTCAGAAGAGTTGGTTATCATTTGCTAAGAGGTATAACAAATGTCAGAAGTCAAAAGATGAGCAGCGTTCTCTCACCTGCCGTGTATTCCCTTTGAGCCATTTATTAAAAGCATATGATTCAGTAAAATTAGAATCTGTAGTGAAGAGTACTTGTATTCTGCCAATTCACAATATTGCCAAAATCAAAGTAGGGTCACCAACCTGAGTCCAAGAGCCGCACAGCATGAAAGAGACACCACAAGCACCAAGAAGCATAAAAAAGATCTGGTTGGTGTTAGAAAGTTGAGGAAAAGCTTATTTCAGGCATGTCAAATATATATTATCCCATAGAAATAGGATTGTTGCTGATAATATAGTATCTCACAAAGCCACATTGGTTGAGACTGAGTATGCCTAGTAGCTGTGCATCTGACTCAGTCTCAACATTTTCTCCCAGGAGGCATCTCACCAGTTTTTATGTTCGGCATGGTGGTAGAGGTAAGAGCCATGAAGAGATTGCTCCTGTCCTTGTTTACCTGATGTGTATCAGGGCAGCTATTCTTGTACTTATTTCTGTCTCTTTGATGCCTAAATCATACCACCTCTGCTGTCACAATACTGTCATTACAGTATTAAGGTCTCTAATCCTAGACATGATGCAAATATTCATGCCAGGTGAAATGCTACTTTTTCCCATCGTCAATGTTTGTGTGAGTGAGTTTCAGATCCTTTTCTAGGGCAGTAAGTTTAGGTTAGGGATGAAAGAAGGGAAGCTGTGTGCGATATGCTAAGGTTACAAATGCTTCTTTTTTTAAAAAAAAAGTTTCTCCCTTACAATTTTCTAACCTGAGCAAGCTTTTCTCTTTTTTTTTTTTAAGTAGAAAAATCACTTATTACATGACTGAATCTGAAAGAAAGTAAAAATGATTCAAATGCGTCTATTTTAAAGCATTATTTATTAAACTACTAACATCTCAACTTTTAAGCTGACTCCTACTGATGCATTTTGAGATTGAAGCTCATTATGTTTAGAATGACATTTAAAGTGTTTTCCTAGGGCTGTAGCTCAGTGGTATAGCACTTGCCTAGCATGTGTGAGACACTGGGTTCAATTCTCAGCACCACATAAAAATAAATACAATAAAGGTCAATTGACAAATAATAATAATAATAATAATAATAATAATAATAATAATAAGTTTTGTTTTTGTCCAGACTGCTTTTTTCCCATCTGCTATTCACAGGGGTAGAGTTTCTCCTATGACAAATCTATGAATCTGAGAAATTATAGTCATGTGCTATATAACACTTCAGTCAGTAACTTATGGTATATATGACAATGATCCCAAAGAAGTAAATCACCTGGAGATGCCATGGCCACGTAAGTTTATTTAAACACAGTTTGTGATGTTCGCACAACCATGAAATCACCCAGCAATTTATTTCTCAGCACATGTCCCCATTGTTAAGAGACATGTGACTTCGATCATAGGCGTGGGCACAGGTCTGGCATTTTCTACATGCTCAATAAACATTAGCAATTATTTCACCTGATTTAAGGAGATACCAAAACCTATGCTGACATCGGGTTTCATATGGAAGCAGACTAAAATAAAGACAGTAAGCAGAAAATTGGAATTTTGTGGTAGTGATGAACCAAGTCTCTCAGGATGTATGTTTTCTAAAGCTCTAAAGCAAAGTCATTGTTACTGCAGGGATGTTAGGAAGTACACTAATTTGTTCGGTATTAGGCTTTGCTTTATAGTGTGGATTAAGTTTCCCTTTCATTTCCCACTAGACCCAGTTATTTAGGGAGGCTGAGCTGGGAGGGCTAGCTTTCTTCATGGCTTAATATTTAATACCCCTCTGTGGAATTTCATAATCACAAAGACATTGTTTCATATACTTAACAGGAGAAATTTTCCTTCATTCCTGAGAAGATTTATTTTAGGAAATGTGATGCAATTCCACAAGAATCTTGAAAGACCTTGTTAAAAACTATTGATCATCGGTGTTTCTTGGTGACATTTGGATAAGAATGGTGAGACTGACAATATCCTGTGTGTTTGATCAAAAACAAACAGAAAAACTATTCCTTTTATCTTGATATCCCTTGCTATCCTGTTCAGTGGTAAGTGGGTTTATGATCCCAGTGGGGTTATTTGACCCTTCTTACATGGTTTGTTTGCTTGTGTGTGTGTGTGTGTGTGTGTGTGTGTGTCTGTTTTCACGACAAAAATTGTTTTACCAGATAGTGGTCCCTTCAAACTGACCCTACCCCCAGCTATTCTCTATAGTGTCACAGCCTAGGGCTGACTCTTATTATTAAAACTCCAAATTCTGCCAAATGTCAGCACCCTTTTAGACTTGCTGCCCCAGGCTGAGGGTCATCTAATTTTTCATTCAGGCCATGAATGTTGGCAACTCCAGTGGTATTACACCTAATAAAATTCCAGTTTTTAAATGCCATTGTGAAAAAGAAAATACCTACCTTTCTTGTAGAATAAGTTTGTTCTCTTTCTTCCAAAAGTCTTTAAAGTCAGAGCTGAATTCATGCCAGATACTGAAGAAAACATTTGGGGACACCTCTTTCTCTCCAAGTTTTGGTTTCATGAAGAAATAGGCTGTAGTCTCCAAAAAACTGTCAAAGCATATACACACAAGAACATAAAAGCTATGATTACTTTCCAATATGGGATAGCCTTTCCTCATCCAAATGCTGATTTCATTCATGCACAATTATTACTACCAAGAGGATTCTAACTCTTCAGGTACCAACAATAGTTCTTCATGGTTTCATGTTAGAGTTTTAGATGGAGATAGAGGTATCTGACAAGAATCCTCTTTATACTGACAACTACCCTAGTCCAATTTCATTTTTAATCACTTGTTATGTGTCTTGTATATTTCAGCAATGAACTATAAATCAAGTTTGGGCATATTGGAAGCAGTGGGCTTATACTTCGTTTCTACACTCTAAGAAAATAATATTAGCCATTTGTCCAAAGCTAACATGTATTCCATTTTTACATTACATTATGTTGTTTGTATGCTATTTGTCCTCTTGCATTGTTGGCGGGGGACTTGTAGGAAGAAAGTCCTAGGAGACAGCAAAAATGTCTGTCATGGTAGTTATTGAGTAGTTATCATATGGCAACTAGTACTGTGACAGTGGACTGATCAGGGCCAGTCTTCAGAAGGTGCAACTCAGAGGTTGCATCTTATTACAGCTATAAGAAACTCAGAGTTTTAAAAGGGTTTTTTTGAGAAAGAACACATGATTAGTAAATGGTAGGTTTAAAACTTAACAAAAGTCTTCTAATCCCATTATCAATGCTCAGAAAAGGCCCTAAGCCAATGATTGATAATACTATGCATTGTGCGGGAACCTAGACAGTGGGTCAGAACAAGGCCAGAAATGCTACAGAAAATGGTGACATTCAAATAACCTTTGGCCTAAGGCAAGTACTATTTCTCCTACACAGAGCTCAAATTTGATTTATCCTGAAGTGAACCTTTGAAGGCAACTTCATGTAATGTCATGATTAAAAATATGTATACATACATACAAATGCCAACACATGCCTCTGTATTCAGTTTGCCATATTGTTGATGTCAAATCCCTACTATGAAAAATAATATGAGCATTTAAAGACAAGATATTTATGGTTAAGTACTAAACATACCACATTAAAAATAATACTACACACAGCTACCCCTGACTATGGATAGGAAAACAAAACCAAAGCCTAGAGATGAATGTGTGCATGTATGACTAACCTACTCTTTTTTTTCCCCCCCTCTGGTACCTGGGATTGAACTTTGGGTCATTCAACCACTGAGCCACATCCTTAGCCCTATTTTCTATTTTATTTAGAGACCAGGTCTCACTGAGTTGCTAAGTTCCTCACCATTGCTGAGGCTGGCTTTGAACTCACAATCCTCCTGCCTTAGCCTCTCAAGATTTTAAGATTACAGGTGTGTACCACAATGCCTTTCTTTCTTTCTTTCTTTCTTTCTTTCTTCCTTTTCCTCTTTCTTTCTTTTTTTTTTAAATCTGGGATTGAACCCAGGGTATTCTACCACTGAGTTACATTCCCCAAACCTTTTTAGTTTTCATTTTGAGGCAGGGTCTTGCTAAGTTGTTGAAGCAATCCTCAAACTTGAAGTCCTTCTGCCTCAGTCTCCCTAGGGGATTATAGATTTATGCCAGTGTTTGCCACAATCTGCTGTTTTAAAATTTGCCTTACTATTTTCTCTGAGCAGCAATATTCTTAGGAACACCAGATTTTAGGTTCTAGGAAGAAATTACATCATTGATTTGATTGTATGTGTGGGTCTTAGGAATTTTGTTTCTCCCTGGTTAGCCTACTAGGAAAAATGTTACAGTGTAGTTAATTAATATCAAGAATTAGACTGTGGAGTAGAAGCACTATGTGAGAATTTAGCTGCCATCAGCTATGATAATGACATTAGAATGTGTCTGCAGAATGTATTGATAGTATTGGAACTGCCCAGAGATTAGATGGCAGCAGAGTGTGTAAATGGTCTAAAACGTATCTAAATCATATTTTGTTAAAACTGATTAAGAATACACTAATATGCCATTATGTAAAAATGTGAGTATGTAACAGATGTGATTCTGCAATCTGTATTTGGGGTAAAAATGAGAGTTCAAAACCCAAGTGAGTCAAATGTATGAAAGATGATATATCATGAGCTCTGTAATGTTTTGAACAATCAATAATTAAAAAAACTGATTAAGAATACACATATATTCCTCCAGGGAAAACTTGTCATTTTTCTTAAAGAATATTTGTGACCTGCTAGGCTGAAATTAAGTCTCAAATCCTTCTATTGCTCAGGTATTGCTTTGCAACATTTTTCTGGTATTTGTACTTCACAAGATCAGTTTTCATAGAGCAGATCAGTCTATCTAAGCAGATACATCTAAGCTATAATACCTGGTTCGTCCATTCAGTTGTATTACAACATTTTGAAACTTTATCACAAACAAACATTGTAAAAAGGTAAGAATATAGAATTTAGAAAGGGCAGACATGGAAGAGTGAATCTTGACTCCATAACTATCTATATGAGCAAACCAATTATCATCATTGTGTCTTAACTTTTTCATCAATAAAACAGAGATCATTAAAAAACAATGGAATATTACTCAACATTAAAAGAAAATAATATTATGGCATTTTCAGGTAGTAAGTGAAATAAGCCAAACTCCAAAACCAAAGGCCAAATGTTTTCTCTGGTATGTGAATGCTGATCCATAATGAGGGGATGGGGTGGGTAGGAAAAATGGAGAAACTTTGGATTGGGTAGAGGAGAATGAGGGGAACAGAAAGTGTATGGGGGTAGGAGGGATGGTGGAATGAGATAGGCATTAGTTCCCTAGGTACATGTATGATTGCATGAATGACTACATCTTGTACAACTAGAGAAATGAAAATTTGTGCTCCATCAGTGTACCATGAATCGAAATGCACTCTGCTCTCATATATAACTAATTAGAACAATTTAAAAATAATTGTTTTTGAAGTCCAAATGGGGGGATTAAATTTGCAAAGTGTTATTGAATATTTTAACATAAAACAAATTTATTTTATATTGCATATTATTTTACATTACATATTAGGTATTTTACATTGTATATTAAAGAACTATAAACGTATTTCCTAAAAATTTTCTCTAAATGTTAAATAATTCAATTGAGGCTGACTTATGAATTCCAAAGTATATATTGAATGTTTTAATGCAAATTTATTTTATATTACATATTAAATATGAATAGGCAAAACTCTTCCTGAATTCCTTTACCTAAATCTGAAAGCAAGAGTTCCTATACACTTTGTAGCAACATAAGGTCACTAAAGAGGAGAGATGTCTTATCTGGGACCTTCTTCATTACTTATCTATACTGTGAGATTCTCTCAGAATGATCCTAGCACATAAGGATACAGTAGAAAAAGAAATGTAGTAACCAAGACAATGCAGTATTCAGAGTAAGGGACAACTCCAGAGGTCATTGAACAGTCCTGAAACTGCTCATGTTTTTTCTTAAATGGCCCTTTCTGAAAAAAGATCAGCCTATACTTCTTTCACTGCATACATGCAGATATTCTTTTATGAAAAGTAATAAAGTATCTCCACATGTAAAGTATCTCCACATGAATCCCAGGTAAAAATGAAAATAGCAACACACACACACCCATACACATACACACACACACACACAAAAAATCAAAGCTCACAGGAAGATATCTCCTAAGACAGTAGGGAGTATAAATCCCAAATTCATCTAAGTGGGGACAAACCACTGAGAACACAGAAGCCATGCACTTATATTACATGTAGAGGAGCAAGGAAGAAACAGAGGGACACCATAAAAACAGGAGAACCCCCAAATTATGATAAAGTACTCCTGAAAAGTATCAGAGCCAATCTGAGTACTGCAGCTGAAACTTGAAAGGGTTTTATAAACTCCAATGCCTGTACAGGAAGAAAGGACATATGGAGCTAATTCTGAAAGGACTAGAACAGTCTGGGCTATCTGAAGTCCTCCTACTTACCAAGAGAAACTCCCTTTTCAGGTGAAGCTCTGCACTCAACAGAAAATGCTGGGAGTAGAATTCAAATGGTGAAGGATAGACTCTAGGACAAAGAAACTAGAAAATGCTGGTAAATGGAGGGGAGAAAAAAATCCCAGATGGAATGAGGTCTTTTAAAAAATCATTACACAAATACAAAACAACAAAAAGAGTAAGATACACAGTAGTGAAGCTAGAAAGGTATCTACAATCAATCTTCCTTCTAAAAGTTTAGTGAAACTAATTTCATATAAAAATAAGAAAAAAATGACTACAGTGGGAAAAGGTATGCCAAAATACTAAGCATAGCAGAGTTTTCACAGTCCTATTTCTGTCAGACAAAGTACACTTCAAGGCAAAATTACCAGAGCCTCATAGTATCATGATAAAGACATCAAATTATCAAGAAGACATAACAAGGGGTTGGGGATGTGGCTCAGGGTAGAGTGTCTGCCTGGCATGCACAAGGCCCTGGATTTGACCCCCAGTATCACAAGAAAAAAAAAAAGAAGAAGACATAACAATCCTAAATATATATGCACCTAATAAAGGAATTTCAAGTAATACAAAGGAAAAAAAAAGCAGAATAAAAAGGAAAAATATAAATCCATAATCATAATTGGATATTTTTAACATCTCTTTCTTAGTAATTGGCAGAACTAGACAAATATATCATTTTAATGTAACTATCAACAAATTGACCTAACTGGATTGACAGGTGTAGAACATTAAAATCAATGGTAGAATTTAAGAGAGTACACAAAACATTCAGTGACATAAGTCATCATTAAAAAAATACTCAATATATTTCAAAGGATGAAAATTATTCAAAGCATATTCTGTGACCATAGTGGTACTTTTTCTTTTTCTTTAAGTTGCATTTGGACATAATACCTTTATTTTTATTTGTTCTTATTTTTATGGGATGCTAAGGATCAAACACAGTGCCTCATGTATAGCCAGGCAAGCGCTCTACCACTGAGCCACAACCTCAGCTCCTGACCATAGTGTTATTAAATTATACAACAACAAAAATAAAATGTCTAGGAAAATTCAATTTGAAAGTTAATTATAATTTTTTATATAAATAATCTGTGGGTCAATAAAAATTAGAAAATGAAAATCAAACTGAACAAAAATGAAAACATAAAATATCAAAGTGTATGGTTATAGACAAGGCAGCACTTTGAGGGAAATTTAGTGCTTTAAAATGACTATGTTAGAAGCTATAGAAAAAATTAAACTTAACTATGTAGAAGAATTAAATAATAAGAGTGCAAAACAAAGAAAACCTAAACTTTTCCAAAAGTAATCAAGGCCAGATGTTGGTAAACTTAATAAGAATTCTGTAAATTTCAAGGTAGATATTTAAACAAATCAATTGTACTTCTACATACTATAAGGGACAACTAGAGAAACAAAATTAGAAAAAAAGGGGAATTTACTTTATACCACAAAAAAAATAAAATAACTAGCAATAAATTAAACAAAAATTGGGTGGAAACTATAAAATATTGTTGAAAGAAATCAAAGAAAGCTTAAAGAAAATTAAAGTATAATATATTCTTAAAAGACTCATCATTGTTGAGAAAAATTCATTTACCCCAAATTATTCTATAAGTTCAAAGCAATCCCAACCAAAATGTTTTCTTTAAAGAAACCAATGTTGATAGTAGAATTTATATGGAAATTTAAAGCATCTAAAACAGCCCTAAAATACTTTTATAAAAAGAACAAAGTGAAAAATTTATACTACATAACTTTGAGAGTTATAAAACTACACTAATCAACAGATTATGGTGCATATATGTAAGGATCTGGGAAGAGACTCATAAATGTAAGGCCATTTAATTTTAGACAAAGGTGGCAAGCCAATTAGGTGGGGGAAGAAAATTATCAAATGATGATAGAACAATTAGATATCTGCATAGGAAAAATATGCTCACTTAATACAAGAAATAAGTGTTCTAATATAAAAGAAAGAAACATAGCCTTCCAAAAGAAAATAGAAAAAATTCTTTACATTCTTAGATAGACAAAGCTTTCTTAGACAAGACACAAGAAATGTTAGCTACAAAGGGGAAGAGTTGTTAAACTGGACTTAATGAAAATAAAAATTCTGTTCAAGAAACAAAATTAAGAAAATAGAGAAGCCATAAGAGAAAATATTTTTATACACACATTTGGCAAAAGACATGTTCTTATAAACAATGAACTCTTGCAAATAAAAATATAGGAAGATAAAAGAAACCTAAGCAAAGTATGTTAACAGATAATAAATCCATGAAATTGTGTTTAACATCATTATTCATCAAGGAAATGTAAATTAAGGCCACAATAAGATTCCATTTCACAATTGTGGAAAGTGGCTTCAATCGAAAGACTGATAGTGACAAAGGTTGATGACAATGTAATAAATGAAAGGCAAAACTTTGCTTTTGAAAGTGTAAAATGGCCAATCATTATGGGGAAGCATTTGACAGGTTAGAAAGTTAAATATATACATATCATATAACTCAAGAAATCTACTGCTAAGTATTAATTCAAAAAGAAATCAATTCATGTGTGCAAAAGCACTTGTACAAGAGCATTCATAACAGCCTTGTTACTAATAACCCCAAACTAGAAATCTAAATGTCCATCAACAGGAGAATGGAAAAACAAAATGTGATCTATAAATACAATGGAACACTACTTAGCAATTGAAAAGGAAAGAAAAAGAAAGAAAGAAACAATAAATGTGCACAATTACTAAGTATCAAATTGATGAGATTTTATAGTGTTTCCACCACAAAAAAAATTTCATAAGTATGTAAGGAAACACGCATGTTAATTAGCTCAATTTAGCTATTTACAATGTATACACATTGCAAAACAATAAATTGTCCATGGTAAATATATATCATTTAAAATATAATTCCACACATTTTTCCCATTTGTTCATATGAACAATATGAACAAACCTCAAAAAGATAAGCGAAAAAAAACAGAGTCAAATTCTTTTTTTAATATTTATTTTTTAGTTGTAAGTTGGATACAACATCTTTATTTTATTTATTTATTTTTATGTTGTGCTGAGGATTGAACCAAGGGCCTGGCACGTGCTAGTCAAGCACTCCACCGCTGAGCCACAACCCTAGCCCAGAGTCAAAATTATACATGTCATATAAAATCCATTTATTCAGAGTCTGAGTATACACAAAGTTAATCTATGTTGATAGAAATCAGAATACTGATCATCTCTTCAGAGATGTATGGAGTACACAGATTGAGGTAACAGAACTATTCTAAATCATGTTTTGGTTCTTGTTTACTGAACATGTAAGTTCTCTGCATTCTATTGCATATAAATTAAGCCTCATTTAACCAAGAAAGAATGAAAGTAAGGAAAAGAGAGAAATATGTGGGGAAGAAGGACTAACAAGGAAATGAAAAGAAAGAATAAAGGCAATTGAGATTGATCCTTGTTAAATAAGAAAGAAACCAGGAGCAAAATAATGGCTCTGCAGACGAACAAGATATACCCATGAAAATGATATAGAACAGGTAAAAGATATTAATAAAATGATAGCAACCATAAAAACAATTCAGAATAGGAAAAACCAGAACTTGATGATGAACCAGAAATTAAAAATGACCATTTGTGCACACGAAGACTGGACTAGAATGAACACAATAATTAGTAAGTGTAACATAAATATCTCAAGGAAAAAAATACATGAAAAGTATTAAAAAATCAGAAAAATGAAAAATCAGAAAAATTTTGAGAGAAAGTTACATGTATAGAAGACAAGAAATTCTTGCATGTGCTTTATAAAAGTCCCCACAAAAAAGTTGATTCTATACAAGAGAAAAGAATAATGGTTCCCAGAGGCTGGGAGCTTAGGGAGGGTAGAGATAGGAGGAAGTTGGTAAATGGGTACAAAGCTACACTTACATCCCAGAATAAGTTCTAGTGTTCTGTAGTATAGTAAGTTCACAACAGCTAAAAAAGTTCAAAATAGGGGCTGGAATATAGCTCAGCTGGTAGAGTACTCACCTTGCATATACAACGTGGTGGTTTCAATCCCTAGTACCACCACCACCACCAACAACAAAAGTAGTTCAAAATAGCTAAAAGAAAGGATTTTGAATGTTCTTACCACAAAGAAATGATAAACATTTGAGAAGATAGATTGTTAATTGCCCTGATTTGATTACTGTGTAATGTATACAATGTAAAAAAGCATAACACTATATTCAATAAATGTGCACAATTACTATGTATCAAATTGATGAGATTAGATTTTATAATGTTTCTACCACAAAAAAAAATTCGTAAGTATGTTAATTACCTCAATTTAGCTATTTACAATGTATACACATTGCAAAACAATAAATTGTCCATGGTAAATATATATCATTTTCGTTTGTCAATTTAAAATATGATTCCACACATTTTTCCTGGAAATAAAAAAAAAAATTCAGTGTTCACATGACAGGTGCTAACACTGAAACTGTAAAATCAAACTAATAAAATCACTGTACTTATAAGGAAAAAAAATCCTTTAATCATCATGCAGAAAAACTGAGCTCCTCATAGTGAAGAGAATCTTACTATTATCAAACATTTAGACATTTATACAGCAATATCCTATGTTAAAAACAAGGCAGTATCATATTTATGATACTAAAGACAGAAAGTGTGGACCAAGTTTTATATATAATCAATCAGACTTTCAACTACAAAACAAATGAAAAAAAAAAAAAGACAAGTGCTTTCAGTATGAAAGAACTAAAGAAATATTATTCTCATGACCAATTATTCATCAACTTACTAGAAAATGGACTTCAGACAAACTGACAGAAGAAATACTGTAAAAGATTAGAAAAATGGGATTCTCAGCATGAAAAAAGAGCATAGAATGTCAAATCTTATAATAAAATTTGAATTGCCAAGTATTAGTGAGAGCTAAGAATGTGTGTTAATTCCAGTTGTGTCCTTTGAAAAGTCTAGTCACAATACAAATTCAATTGTAAAGATAATTAGGAGAATTTAGATTATAATCTCTGAAGTCCATTCCAAATAACAGACTCAGAGCTGCTTGCAAGAATGGCTCAATCTAGGACTAGGGGGGAAAAATGTATAAAATCCACCTAGAGACTCTTATCACAGAAAATATCAGGGAGGTAATGTCAAAAGAATTTATGGTGAGCTTAAAGGTGGGACATTTTATACATCAATGAGAATAACTAAAAAGGACAAAAACATATCAAATATATTTAATTCCATGAACTCATTACAATGCTTTAGAAAAATTGTTCATTGTTAGAGAATGCTAGAGATTCATTATTCTAAAAATTGGTAAAGTAAGGTTAAAAAAAAAATCATGCTTCTCTTACACAAAACATACCATTGAATGACTGTGCCAAATGAGGGAGTTTTTCTTTAAAGACAAAGTAACTAAATGACTTAGAAAAAAAATTGCAAAAAGGTCACTATTTTATAAATCATAATGAATAAATACATCTCGACATTGACTGTCAAAGGCTAGAAATATCACAAAGACAAACAAATATGACATGTTTCCTTTTGATAGAATGCACGTGACCACCCATGCAGTGATTGTATCAAAACATTCTAAGTTGAAAGCAATCAGGTTGCTAGGACTAACTATTAATCTGTGAGAATTTCTCCTGTAGGAGAAAGAATCATGTTAAATTAAACCACTGAGACAGGATCAGGAAAATCCATACTATGGAGAAACTCTATAGGACAAAAGATCTAGTTCCTTCAACAACTAAATTTGAAAGGAGAAAAAATGTTGGAGAGGAACCTGTTATGGGGACTTACCTTTTACAGATATATGCTAAACTATATATGGATGAAATTATGTTTTGAGGGAATTCCCTTAAAAATAAAATGGGAGGGAACAAGTGGATAAGAGTATAGTGAAGATGAAACCAAATGGACTACAAATTTGAAATTAGCTAGGGGAAGAGTGTCCTTGGAGGGTTTATTATACTGTTCTGCTTAATTCTGCATATCTTTTACCTTTCCATAATAAAGAATTTTCTTTTAAATCACAAATGCATGTGCACACAAAAAGTTAGAACAAAACAGTAATGGCTATAAGCATTATTTAGAAAGACATTCTAAAAATATTTTTAAGAGGCTAGAATGTTGCTTTAAAGACCTTTACTAGATACTGTTTTTGACTATGAGTTATGTTCCACAGATAATAAAAATAGATAACTTCAATTTCTTTATTTGAAAATAAGCCACGCCACAAATGAAGAACTTTTTTTTTAATAGTCTTTTAAACTTCTCATATGTTGTAAAGGAAATTCTCTGTCCAGGAATTGTACAGATAAAGAATGACTCAAAACTTATAACAACCAAAAGAGGTGCTAGGAATTACCCCAAAATAGCATTTTCTTGCCACAAGTTATGACCTCTATGGAGAAGGATGTTCTTTGCAAAAGAAATACTATTTCGATATTGTCAGTTATGACTATCAGTTATTTCCAATTCATAAAAAAATTCACTCCCAGTGGTATATGACATAAACCTGTGAAACCCAAAATCTGGTGGTCTGTACACTGTTGTAATCCTAGAAGAGGACATTCGTGCTTTCATTTAACTCATCAGCAAGCAGGTTGTAACTATATACAAGGCACAGCAAGGCAAAGATACAGAAAAATAAAATCTCTCTTTAATGACTTTTTTTTGAAGAACATTTTCATTGGATCAACAAGTCAAGTATAGAACAAAGCAATCTACCATGTTTTACCCCAGGGTGATGGGCTGTCCTATGTTCACTGGTGCTCGCAGATGTTTACTGTGCTTTAAATAGTTTCTCTACTATGGAATGAATACATGCTTCAAGAAGATAAACCCTTGAATAATCATGTGCAGAAAATGATAAGCAATTCCCAGTATTTATTTTTCAGCAACTTGAAGCATATCTAAAACAACACAGGAGAGCATTTTAATGTATGGCAGGGTGCTTCAGAAATGATTGATTCTAGACAAAAAGAATGTGTCCAATAAAACCAATCAAGGTGAGTCATTTCAAGATGGGCTGATCTCTAGAATCACTGGGAGTTTGATTTACTTTTTATTAACGAATGCCAGAGAGACTTTCTATTCTAATGAGAATAGCAATATCATGCATCTTTTCCTATTGGTTTCTTGCTCCCATCCATCAGGCCTATCAGAACTTGATATTCTAAGGCTGCACTTGTTCCTCATTTTCCTGGAATATTCTTCACCTAGGTGTCTGCAAGTCTGTCTCCTTCACTTCTTTGGAATCTTTGAACAGGTATCTTAGTGAGATCCTCATGAAAAGTGAAAGCAAAAGTGCAACTCTGGGCCTACCAAAGAGTTCTGACTTAAAATTTAACTCCACAGCACTCACTGCCATCAAACATACAAGATATTCTGTATTCTTGTGAACTACTAGGGTCTGCGTTAGTCAGTTTTCCATCACTATAATGAATATATGAGAATATCAACTTGTAAAGATGAAAGGTTTATTTTGGTTCACAATTTTGGAGATTTTGGTCCATGGTGGGTTGGCCCTACTGCTTTGGGGCCTGTAGTGGGACAGAACAACATGGTGAGGAGTATGTAGTGAGGTAAGCTGCTTACCTCATGGAGATGGGACAGCAAAGAGACAGTAAGAGGAGGGACTAGGTCTTACACACCCTCAATAACCTAACCTCCTCCCTTTGGGCTCCACTTCTTAAAGGTTCTACCACCTCCCAGTAGTGCCATAGGCTGGGACCACACCTTTAACCTGTTCACCTTTCAGGACATTTAAGATCGAAACTATGACAGTCTCCCTCCACTAGAACTTAACCTCTATAAGAAGATTATACCCTTTGTGTTTATTACTTTATTTCTAGCACCTGAACAGTGCCTGGCACACAGAAGTTGTTTATTTGCTTAAAGTATGACTGTCTGCTGATCAAGTGATCTAGATAATTTTGGGAGAAATTTGGATATGGGGGGACTTTATAACAGAAGAAACCTGTCATTCCATTTCCCTTATAGCTCCAAATGAAAAAGCATAGACTTTGGGTTTGAATGATCAAGATGTATTTCTGGCTCCATCCAAAGTAGACCTCATCTTGAAAGGAAAATGACACAAATACACAGAGAATGACAGCATTTCCTATCTAAACAGCCTCTTGCATGGACTAAATGTACAAGTGTGTGATGGGCTTCATGGTATTGCCAGGCACATAGTAAGATCTACAAGTGGTGGTTTTGCTATCACGATAGCAGCTACCAAAAGGTTCATGATGTGTTCAGAGTGTGAGAAGACCTGAGATTTATTCTTATGGAGAAGTTTAGGGGAATGATTCCTTTCCCTCATTCCTATATCCCTACATAATTGTGAGATAACCCATGCCATTTATAGAAATTAAAACTGATTCTGATACATCCATCTTCTGGGGGATAGCCAGTCATTGTCAGTGTGAGTGACCACCCTTACCCATTCCTCTCTACTTATCATCTCACTTGGCTCAGAAGAAAGTTTATAGTAGCCCCTCTCCATGAACAATTCTTACTTCATTTATGTAGAAATAAAAAATATCTTTTTATCCTGGGATCATAAAATATAAAAAATAAGGAATTATATCATGTCTTGACTTTATTTCATATGACTATATTTAACAGTACATGACATATAGTTCATGTACACACACACACAGCTTCCCAATACCTATTTAACAAACATGTCATAGTCAACAACTAAGCAAAAAAGTCTGCTGAAAGAAATAAATCTATTTAATTAAACCTCCCCACCCCCTACCACAAATATAGCTGTACTTATCATTAAAGTTAATGACACAATTCAGATACAAGTCATTGTTAAGTCATTGTTAAGTTAAGACACTGTTACGTTGGTATTGGGGTATGCATGAAGTGTCTGGTGAGATCATTTTTTAAAAATATTTTTTAGTTGTCAATGGACTTTTATTTTATTTATTCATATGTAGTGCTAAGAATAGAACCAAATGCCTCACACATGCTAGGCAAGTGCCCTACCACTGAGCCATAACCCCAGCCCCTGGTGAGATAATTTCTCATGCACACATGTGTGTTTGACCTGGCCTTCTGGGCCAGGGAGTTACCAACTCAGTCCTGGCCCAGTCTAAGTGGACCTGGATCTGACTTCTCTGTTTTGTCTGTGACCTTTCCTCTTACTTTCTTCTTTCAATTATCATTGTCCTTTTGAAATAAAGCAAAAAGGCTGGTCACTAAATGAGAATTTATACACAGAATGAGAATTGAATGTATAGAACTCAGTTCAGTTTGTATAGACAAGAACCAAGAACATAAAGCAACTTGGTATTAAACATGAGGCCAAAGGAACATACCAGTTTAAATGAGCTGCCAAGGATCATCATCATAAATCTTCCATTGCATATGCTTTTTTTTATTGTGCAACATTGGATTTTGTAATATTATTCTTCAGAACAAACTAAAATCTCAAGAGAAAGATCTATTTTCAGTAAAAGCCTTCCACAAGTAACTGCAATTTTTGGAACTCTAAATCATCATCTTCATGTCCTCTATCCCTCGTAAGAACTTACATGAAATGTAACATATTTTATTACCCCAACAAGGAAGAACAAATTCCCTTTCTTATTATTAAAAGGCCTTTGAGGGGTCTTCCATTTCTCCTAAAAAACACAAAGAATACACTATGCCAGTCATTTTGCTCTAGGCACTGGAAAAAAAATCACAGGAATTCAAAATGGTAACAGGATAAATTGGTATTTCTTTCCTTTTAAAATGAAACATTGTGGTACAATGGTGAATTAGTCTTAGAAAAAAAGTTAATTCCCTGCACAATAAAAAAATATCAGCTCAAAGAAACTACAGAAACTTGAAATCCAAGTGACACATTTTTAGGCACAGAATGTCCCAGAGGGGATGATGCAAGATGGAACCCATGATGATCATAAAGCAACCAAGAAAGTTCCTGAATCTAGACAACAAATATGGTCAACAATGTTAGGGTGACTTTTTTCTTATACACCTTATATCCAATTTATGTATGCTCCAGATCTTTTTTTCTAAGTTGCCCTCCATTCTTCTTGTGCTATGAATCTTAAGGATAGAAAGAATGGAAATCTCTTTTATAAAAATCTTGCTTTACTAATTTATGTAATTTTTCACCATGCAATTTTTTCCATATAACTGTACCTTTATCTCTGAGCAAAAAAAAAAAAAAAAAAAAAAAAAAACCCTCATCATTTCTTAGTCAAGACTAAATTCTTGATCTACACAGTCTTTATCCTACCCAGTACTTCCTTTAGGGAAGTATTGAATTCATTGTCCCCTATTTGCAGTACCTAAAATCTCTCCTTTCCTATTAGCTTCTTTATCTAATAATAAAAACATATACATTTTTTTCCATTCAGATATATTTCTCTCAACATGTAAACTCTTTAATGAGTTGCATTATTTATACATAACTGCTTTCTAATTTAATATCTAGTACTTAATCTGTAATCTGTATCCAGAGACCATCCTTCCACTCTATTCTCTTTCAGGGGTCTCCAATTTAATCCTATAACATTCAGCAATTTTCACCCATGTCATTAAATAATTGAAAGTTTACCGTCCTGATCACTCGAATTTAAAAATTAGAGGTCATCATTATTTTAAAAAAATTAAGATTGAATCCATACAAATAGAATTAAATATATTATTTCTGTTTCCCCCTTCAGAGAACTCTCAATTCTGTGAGCAGTGAGCCATTTATTTCTTTTATATTAAAAGAAAGTTTAAAAAGATAGTATAGATAGCTCCCAGATAGCCTTCACCTAGCAATATAATATCTGACATTGGGATCTAAAATATATCTATTTTCTGAAAGACACAAACTACCAAATTTCTCACAAGTGATCTAAAAATATATATTAATAATTAAATCAACAATTAATCCTCCAAAAAAGAAATCACCAGACCCAGGTGATTTGAAAGCTGATAAATTCTATCAAAAGTTTAAAGAAGATGTGTACAATGAACTGAAATGCATTCTGCTATCATGTATAACTAATTAGAACAGATAAAAAAGAAAAAAATGTAAAGAAGAAATGTTACCTTTCTCTACAATCTTTTCCAAAGGAAAAAAGAAACAGTGTCTAACTCATTCTACTAGGCCAGCATTACCAAATACCAAGACAAAGCCACTACATCAAAGTAAAAGTATAAGCTAACATCTCTCTTGGTCATGGATGTAAAATTCTACAAAGAGCAAGTTGAACCTGATATTAATAAAAATAATTATACAATAAGACCAAGTATGAGTTCTTCCAGTTATGCAAGATGGGTCATTCAAATCGAACACTGTAATCTATTCTACCACATCAACAAACCAAAGGAAAAAAATAATGATGTTATAAATTAATGTAGGAAAAGTATTTGATTTACTCAAAGATCATTAAAGATAAAAAAAAACCTCTCAGAAAACTAGAGATAGAACAACCAACACTTCTTCAAATCTATAAAGACATCTGCAAAAACCTACGTTAATACACTTAATATACAAAAGTAAAAATAAAAAATAAAAGGTATATAGACTGGAAAGAAATATATCTATGTAGAAAATGCCGAAGAATATACAGAAAACTTTTGCAAATAATAAGTAAAACAAGTTTGTGGGATATTGGTCAATAGATAAAGCTCACTTGCTTTCTTATATAATGGCACCAAACAATTCTAATTGAAAATTATACACACACACACACACACATTTTTTGTGTGTGTATATATAAACACACATGTATATATACATGGGTGAAAAAAAATATATATATATATATGGGCTTAGTTCAATAGCACATGTCTGTAGTCTTGGCTACTTGGGAGGCTGATGCAGGAGAACCACTTCAGCCTAGGAGATCAAGGCTAGCCTGGGAAAGATAATGAGGCTCTTAAAAAAAAATTACACACGTGCACATATATAAATATATACGTGTGTGTGTATGTGTGTATATATATTTAAATCACATATATATAAACAAAAATAAATATACGTGTGTATGTATTTAAATCATGTGTGTGTGCGTGTGTAAGTTTAGATCTTGTAGATTGCCAACCACAGGATACAAAGTTGAGCAAGGTACCCAGCTGCTGTGCTCTGAAGCCAATTGCTTCACTTGCACAGAGGCCAGGGATGGTTTGGGGCTACTGAATGATCATGGTGGTGATGCTGATGCAGGGGCAGTCCTATGGGACACTAGATGCCTCTTCCCATTGGCTTTGCCAAAACTTCCTTGCAACTGCACTTTAGTCTAAGGCTTTTCTACTCAGGCTTCCTTCTTTCCCTTTAGGCTTCCTTCTTTCCCTCTCCTCCTTAAAGTTACATTTGCTGTTGTTCCAGCTTCCTCTGGCTTCCTTCCTGGTTGTCCCAATAAATTTTGTCTGTCCATTTGCTTCTTGGAGAACCTGAACAGAATAGCAGGACCACAGGTACTCTGGGAAAACAAACACTGAAATGGAGTTTTTGGGACAGGTTCACTCACTGCCCCACCATCCTCAGTGGTTTGTGGGACACTGGCACATAGTGGCCATGCAATTGCTAAAGTTATAACCACAGAGAATCTGAGTAAATGTCCTGGTATATGAATGCCCTTGCAGGTGAAATGATTCAGGCCACTGAAAATATAGTAAGAACACTGCCACACAGACAGTGGATTTGGCTGACTACTGCTAAGTTATATTGATACTCTGCAGAGGAATAATGAGACACCCGGGGCACTAATAAGCACTTAAAGGCTGCTAGAGGGCTCCCTTGGTAACTTAGAAAGAGGCAATTATCTCCTGCAGGGAAAGGACAGAAATAGTTGAGAATGAAAAAAATTGATCCAATAGTTAAGAGCTACAGCGTGCCAGAGACATTTAAATGTTCAAAGGAAATACGCTAAACTAAAGGTAGATTTAGTTGAGAAAATTTAGGATCCTGAAAATCCTAAATAGGCAGAGATCTTGAAAACTTTAAAAGTTTGTAGAGATTGCCCATTCTTCTCCAGTAAAAGCTAGAACTTCTCCTGTGCTAGAAGACACTGTACCAAACAACTAATGACCCCTTAGAAGCTGCCTACTTCTCTTGGCTTCCATAATAATGAAGGTGATATGCCATCAAAATCCAGTTACAGAAGTGCTAGGCCTTATAAGGAAGGGAAGAGATTATACCCCAGGGAGTCACAGGGTTAACTATTATGTAACGAAAGGATTCAGCGAATGGCTCTTCTCTTACAGGCCTGGAAAAAGTGATGTCCAATGTGAAGAAGCAGACACGCCAGACAGATTGTGACAACTAGGCAGGTCCATATTTGTTAGAGTACCAGAAAAGAGATAGCACTGAAAACAAGATTAAGTTCACCAAGAAGATGGATGGAACAACTCTAAATTTGGAAATGCAAAACAAAAACACTGGAAAGATACACAGAACAAAAAATGTCAGCACTGTTAGAAGAAAGTGACATGTTTACCACATAAGTCTCTATATACTTTATAACTGACAGATAACAAGCAGGCCAAAATAAATAGATAGATAGATAGATAGATAGATAGATAAATCAGGAAAGCTATAGAATATTTAAACAATTTTATTAAGCCAGTTTAAAATACTAAACTAATATAGAACAGTATATTTAACACCAGAACTCTGTATTCAAGCACAATTGGTAAAACTTACACATATTGATTATCCTCTAGACCATAAAGCAAGTTGAAAAAAAGCAAGACATGTCTCATGCTGTAATCTAATTTAATTTCTATGTAATTATGAAAAAAAAAGAGGGACAACTTGAAAAATCCCTTACATCTGGAAACTTTAAAACATGCTACACGTAACTCATGGGTCAAAGAAGTGCTAATAGAAAACCTTCGGAACGACTGAAGAATGTTCATCAGCAAGAAAAGAAGCTATGGAAGAAGGGCCTAGAAACAGTGCTAAAAAAGAGAAATTTACGAAATATAATTATTAGTCAAGTTCCTAAATGTTTTTTGATTTTTATTTTTTAATTGTAGGCGGACACAATCCCTTAATTTTATTTTTATGTGATACTGAGGATCAAACCCAGTGCCTCTAGGTGAGTGTGCTACCACTAAGCCACAACCCCAGCCCTATAATTGTTGATTATTTAGCATAAACTGGTGACTAAAACTTGAGATAACAACAAGTAAGGGCTGGGGATATGGCTCAAGCTGTAGTGTGCTCGCCTGGCATGCGTGCGGCAAGGGTTCGATCCTCAGCACCACATACAAACAAAGATGTGTCTGCCGAAAACTAAAATAAATATTAAAAATTCTCTCTCTCTCTCTCTCTCTCTCAAAAAAAAAAAAAAAGAAAAGAAAAGAAACAAGTAAATTAGGATGAAATAATCCTAATATTGCTTAGGAGGAAAAAATAAATAAGTAGTAACTCTAGTTTTTGTTAGAAAACTTGTTTTGCTGGGTACAGTGGTACACACCTGTAATCCTAGCAACTTGGGAGGCTGAGGTAGGAGGATTGCAAGTCTGAAACCAGCCTCAGCTACTTATCGAGGCTCTATGCAACTTGGTAAGACCCTATTTCAAAATAAAATATTTTAAAAAGGGTTGGGGATATGGCTCAATGGTTAAGCTACCCTGGGTTCAATCCTCAGTTTAAAAAAAGAAAAAAGAAGAAGAAAACTTATGTTTTAAGGACAACCATTAAAAATCTACAAAGTCCAATTCAACCAAAAGGGAGAGTAATAAAAATTTTTCCATCTAACAGAAAGGGCCGGGGGATGGGGATAGAACATCTGAGCATATACTAAATTTGGAGGAAGAAATCAAAATATATCATCAATTTTAATAAACATAAAGAAACAAAATATCTATGAAAGAGAGTCCATCAGATTGGACATTAAAATAAAGGTTTTAGATAAATGTTGTTTATAAAAAAAAAAATGTCTAAACCAAAATAGCCCAGGAAAATAAAAATAAAGAAGTAGAAAATATATATCAGAGAAAAGAAAACTGTGGAAGATATATTAGTCAATAAAGAGGGGAAGACAATCAGCAATAGTGGAAATAAGAAAGGTCACTGCATAATGGCAAAAAAAAAAAGAGCATTTCTTTAAGATGATAAAACCAGATAGTTTTAATGTATGAAGTTTAAAAATTTCACAGAATTAAAGATAAAACCGAAACTACCACAGTTAGAGTAGGTGAGTATAATGTAGCTGCCTACAAATTTGTGTTGATATAGATTTGAAATTGATAATTAATAGATTTTATTTTTAAATGTACTATATTTCACTAATGTAACTTGCCATGTATTTTTAAAACTAGCATTATTTTATGTGTCACTGAGAAAGAGAAAGAGTCCAATTGAGGAGTTTTAAAAGAGGCTAAATAGAGTCTACTGCTCCTGCATAAACCAAGACACGAAAGGACTCATCTAAAGGAAAATGAGAGATTCCCCACAGAAAGGGATCCTAAGGAATTTTACTTTTCTCAAGGCTGGCATGGACAGAAAGCTGAAACAAAAAAGTTACACTGACAATTTGAATCATAACTCAGAAATCATGCAGTTTTCTTCTGAATTCATACTACCAGGTCTCATTAAAAAAAACGAAAAAAGATAAAAACAAAAAAGAAAAAATCTAAAGCATAAGCAGAGGATTTAATGTAAAGTGGTTTCAGGGACATAGTGCCCTTAACTGACGGCAAAAACAAACTCAAATCCTCTTTTGAAGAAGCTGACCTTAAATCAGGTTTATATCATAAGATGTAGTACATTACAAAATATATCAGTTTCAGATATGTTGAAGTGTGAGAAAATGTGCATCTGGAAATCAATAAATCATTGACTCATATTCATAACAAAATGATTCTTTTCAATGAAATATGAAGATTAAAAAAGACTCTATATTAGGTCACAAAGGAAGTCTTAATGGCTTTTAAAATGTTCAGTGTTCGTATCATACAAACTGCTTTTTTTTTTTTTCCACTTCAAGGCAATTAACTGGAAATTGATAGAAAAATGACTGCAAACAAAACAAACAAACGAAACCTCACACTTAAATACAATAAATAGATACAAAAATAACTGCTTACTCAAGAAAGAAATAACAAGTTAAAAATGAACAGTAAAAAAACAAAATGCTTTACAATTCAAAACTACTAGAATATAATTAAAGTAGAACTTAAAGTTATAAATGTATAGCTTTAAAGAAGGAAAATTAAAAATAATAAATTTTTAAGGCAACTGACAAAGCCACAGAAAAAAATAGACAGGTTGTAGGGAAAAAAAAGGATGTTAGACAGCAAAAATGTGTGAAACAGAAAGCAAAATCAACCAACTAAAACAAAAGAACAGGGAGATAATCTTAACAATGAAAACATCTAGTTCTTTCAAAAGACCAATAAAATAGACAAACTTCCTAAGTTTGGCCATGAAATCATAAAAGGCAGCACAAATAAACATTAGGTTCAAAAGGGGACATAAATGTAGCTGAGGTGAGGTGGAGAAGGACGGTTATAAAGAGTAGTGAGAGAATGTGTAGGGAGGGGGTTGCTTTTGTTTCTTGGTTGTTTAAGTTTCATGGTTATAATGAAACTAATGTATCAAAGGCTCCAAGGGAGAAGTTGAAATCAGGAGGCAAAGCTTTCAGTGGAGGTATTTCTAGGGAGAGAAATTTCCCTAGATTGGAAGAAGAAAAGTATTGTGCAGGAGTAGTTTCATAATACAGAAGGGATCCAGTTTGGTGGATTTACTGTATGAAATTAGAGGTGAGCAAAGCAAATTGGGATAGCGAAGTATGAACAGGCTAGAGAAGCTATAAAGCAAGAGTATCTGGGGGAAAGGTATTCCTAGAGAAAGGTACCTGGCAATGCTATATGCCAAGTTGAAGCTCGCAGTGTTTAGAGGATAAGGATATATCTTAGTAAACTTTGCAGCTTCTTGTAATAGCCACTATGTCCATACCCACGTTCATCACTCAATGAATTTTTTCTGCATTGCCCTGAAAATGTCAGGCCTACTTCTAAATAAATGCTTCTAAATAGAGACATCATGCTTAATGCAATCCTTAGAAGCCAAGATATCAAGGTACCACAGCATAAACATCACACATTCAGTGGAGGGACTATATTAACTCCATACCACTTCCATCATTATACACATGATGCTCTGGTCAAGTGAAGCCTTTGTATCAAAAAATTTTCTTCCAGCCATTTACTCAGAAAACAGTGCTTTATGGTCAGTGCTATTAAGTTCTGCTATGCTCTATCAATGCTAATGCTGTTTCTCAGGGAGATGATAGCATTTCTAATGCCAGATATTTATTTTTAAGTGTAATTTTCAGAAAGATATATAAGACAGGGGGCTGGGATTGTGGCTCAGGGGTAGAGCGCTCACCTAGCACGGGTGGGACCCGGGTTCGATCCTCAGTACCGCATAAAAATAAAATGCATTGTGTTGTGTCCATCCACACCAAAAAATAAGTATTTTTTAAAAAAGAAAGATATATAAGACAGTCAAGCTCTTATATATAACAGATTTCCCCTGCCTCTGCCACCAAGGAAGAAAAACAACAAATCTTTACTACTCCAGATAGGCTCCACTTTTACAAACAAAGCTCTCCTCATATACACCCCCCAACATGGACTTCCAGGAGATTACAAATACTGTGCTGTTACATTGACCACTTAAAATTTTACTTATGTAAATGAAAGCAAAAATAACATATATACTTGTAAATAATATCAACATAAATGTCATATTTATACATTACCATTCAATTTCTAACATATTTCAACATAAATTGCTAGTTTTAGTCTTACACTGTTATTGAGTAGTAGGAAGGGCGGCAAGGACATAAGAAATAAAGGACAGAGTATTATTTGGCAGAACTGAATAGCAGCAAAATATTTCCATAAACACCAGCATTTCATTCATTTTGGCTTTAAAATTTCATAAATGAATTCTCAGATTGCACAATAGATCACTACTCGTATAACATTCAACTTTTAAAAAGACCTGAATTCCTTTCTTGGCAATGTGCTTCCTCACTCTCTGATACTGGAGAAGTAATTTGTCAGGACTGAAATTCTCTATTTCCTCACCTGTAAAATGGTCGCTAAAAATTACCCTACCGGTTCATTGTAAGAATTTTGTGAGAACCAGTTGGCTAAGATTTCCAAAGCCCTCCATCCCTCTTCACAGATATAGACACAAGCACAGAAGAAACAATCAGCTTCTGTGTCACAAACAATTGGAAATATATGATGGTGCTCCCTTCCGAGGTAAAAGGACTTGTCACAACCCAATCCTAAATTTCACTCTGAGGTAATTTCAGAGATGTGAGGCTGGAAAAAGAAAATAATAACAATCAAATAATATTTGGCATTTTAAAAATGCACTTTTGCTGCTTGGAGAAATCTTTGCTTCACTAGCCCAACAATATTTTGTAAGATATTCCTGGCATGTTGAAGAGCTGCATAGCACTGTCATACTGAGAGGAATACCTTTTTTATAAGAGTGAGCAAGGAGCCCCAATGGCAGCTGTTGAGGTGAAAAACAAGCACTACCACATAAATATTTGCAAGCTAACTGGATTCTTTGGCATCCTAACATTTTTGAAGACATGAATGCAGTTTGTAACGTAAGGGGAAATTATTCCACTTCTTGTCCATATCTACGGGGCCTATCTCCTATGATTTCTAAACATTAAAAAAAGTCATCTAGGAGATGCCATTGTAAGGTAAGAAAGACACTGGGTAACTGTGGCAGCTTTCCTATATTCTACCGTCTAGCCTGAAGATATTCCTCTATTCTTCAACCGTTTTTCCATTCTTTTTCACCCACAGGAATCATACAATGTCTCTACTAGCCCTCTTAGGCCAGTCAAAGCTAAGTTGCAGAAGCTGAGCTCCATGACGGGTTGGTCAGTCTATTAGTGTTCTCCATTCTTATGCTACTCTCAGGGACCTTTAGCCACCCTTTATCATGACAAGCACACCAGTCTTCCTAAGTACCACCCCTTCAAAGCCCATCTTTCCTTTCTGTACCTATGTCCCTATGGACTGGAGTTCCAGAACCACCACTATGAAGTGTCTCTACTAATGTTACTCTCATGCCCTTGAGATCTGAGTTTACATCTTCTTTCTCCAATGTGTTTATTTGCTCCTTTTTATTAATAAAACTAAGACTTTCACCAGACAAAAGCAACTCATCCATATTGCTCTTCCCTGGAAGCCTTACGTTTCCTGGTCCCCTAGCCTCCCAAATCCAGGAAACTAAGAAAGGGAGACTCCCTAGTTGTCCTCTAGTGCCCTTCCCAAGCACTGTTTCCCCGAGATTGTGCCACACCTTTTTTTTTTTTTTTTTGAAGTTCCTGACATCATTTATACTTACTCAACTCCTTCCATGGTTTTAACTTCCAGTAATTAGATCATAATTTTCCTGTGTTTTGTGACTACAATAGTCATCTCTACTAAAATGCAGATTCTCTCTCTACAGTTATAGCATTTAATACATCCACACGATCATGTGCAGCAACCAAAAGTGATTTTAAAAAACAGACCACACCATCTCTGTCAATATTTCAACATTTATCTCCTTCTCTTCCTCTTCAAACTTTTGTTAAAAGTAGCTTACTCTCAGAACTTCAATTCCTTATTTTCTTAATTCTATTACAATGCAGCTTTTAACTCCATGACAAATTGGGCCAAAATTCAAATAAAACAATTGTTAATAAGAGTACATGCTGTCTTCTCATGACCAAAACAAATGGATATTGTCTTTAGTTATATATCAGTGTTGTAGTTGAGCTTTTCTGCTAATTTATCTAGACTTCTGTAATATACAATCCACCTATTTTTCTTCATTTTGTTTTGGATTGACTTCCCTTTCTGTTGTGTTAGCCTTTCCTTGCAGCAACAATTCAAAAGTGGTATTTTTCAAGGTTTTCAGTCTTAGGCTGCTGATGAGCTATGAACCCCATCTCCTGGGGTGATCTGGCACATTCTCCTAATTTCTGCTTCTTTCTATAATGATGACATATATAAAACCCACCTACCTGCCTCACCCCTCAGCTTCACACTCAAACACTAAACCAAATCCTCAGCATTTCTACATGACTATTTTATACACATCTTCAGCTTCTTATCTCCTTCTCTTAGAAATGTTATCTTAGTTCCCCACATCAGAAACCTGAGGATCATTTTAGATCAACCCTAGAATAGAAGGACATGAGATTAAAAATTTAAAACAAAACAAAACACCAATTTTAGTAGAATAAATAAAAAAGGTTCACACTCAGGCCCAAGATGTGTACTTCCAGCAAAAGATAAAACTCTGAGTGCTTCTGAGACAAGAAACAAAACAACGCACACGTATGTATATACATACACATACATCCCAGACAACCTTCTTAACTAAAAATTATGATACAAATATGTTTGAAAAAAATGAAGAAGAGGAAGTAGGAAAGGATGGGGACTAAGAAAGAGAAAGCTAAAATGACATCTACTATTATCATAGTTAACAGATAATGCTTAAGTGGTTAACAATGAAATTGTAGTGCAAGCACATCACTGAGGAATAATAAAGCAGAAAATACCAGGGGAAGCAGATTAAGAGAAAGGTAAGAGTAGGGAAGTGTGTTGCAGAAGGCAGCTGCTTGTTCAAATAAGGCTGGGCACTACTTGACTTAATTGTGTCTATACTTATAAATTTGAGAAAAATAAAAATTAATAAAAAGTGAAATGAACAAGAGAGGCAGTTTGGAAAAATATGTGGATAACAAGTTTGGAAAAACTTTCTTAAACTAACTTGATTACTGTGTTTCCTCTGCAATTCATTACTTAGTAGAACACCAAAAGACAATGAATCACTTAGAAATAAGTAACAGAAATAGAAATGAGCATCAATAGTCTGTGGCTATGATGCTGGCAAAGCTTCTCCCATTCCAAATCTTATAAATATTTCTCAATATGTTCCTCTAGTTAAAGTTTCAATTTTAATGTTTATTTCCTTAACTCTTTTGGAATGTATTTGGCTGATGGCCTGAGGTAAAAAAATCTAGAAATCCAGATATACTCTTGGAGTCCAGAAATACAGATCTGCTTCTATCAGAACCTCATTACATTAAGTCTTAGTTTGCCCATCTTACTCTTAAAACCTTGCTTCAAATATTTTAAATTGTCTTCATTTTGTCAAAAAAAAATTTTTTTTCAGATTGTTAGATCTACCCAGTTAGGAATTTCAAACAGAAAACCTTACCAGTAGTGGTTTTGAATCTGATCTGGGACCTAAATATTTCTGTTTTAGGAAGGAATTAAGAAATTATCAAAGAAAAATTTGCTGGTGTCTTTCTATATCTATTTTTTTTAAATATATCAACTAACTTAAAACCTCTCTCTCACTCTCTCTTTTTTCTGGGTTATATACTATTACCTGGGAGGCAGACTATTCCATCTTTTACTCATTTCGAGTAAATCTCACTGAATTTATTCCGAATCAAATGCTAAGCATTATACCTAAAATAAGCTATCAGGTTTTGAATTTTGACATTTAATTTCCCTTTACAAGAGTGGCTTTCTTTGATTAAATTTGTTACCAAAAGCTTGGTCCTTGTTCAGGATGCCAATCTCATAATGAGAACACAGTTTTAAGAAAAAGGAGGTTTATTGCTTTGCTATCAAAGGAGAGGCACAGGAAACTCTGGTCCCAGAGGCTGTGATTCTGCCCTTCAGCATGAACAGGGAGCTTTTAAGGAGGTGATTCAAAGGCTATTCTTCACTTGTTTTCTGTTGGAGATGTAATTCACCTGTTAATTTGGGAGACAGTCATTTTTGAGATTTTTCTGGTAGCATCCCCAAAGTCTGGAATACTTCGTCCCCATGGTGGGGTTTGTACTCAAGGACAGATAATTTTGTTTAAAATGGGGAAGAAAGGTAATCCTATTTCCACTGAGATTAGGCAGGGGACAGATTAGGGTGGAACAGGGAGAGAGGAAGGGAAAGAAACCTGCTCATTTTTTTAAAAAGTTGCAGTGGCAGAGGAGCAAGGGCTAAGTGGACAACTGTTACAAAATGATATTAAAGTGGGCAATTATTTCTGAATACTGACTTTTAAACACTTCAATATGAAACATCAATTACTCATATTTCCTTATATTCTTAGTATATTTTGTCCTGAACTAATAGGTTATGAAAACATACCGTTATCTAATTGAATGGAATACTGACTCACTGTAGATTTAGCAAACCAATAAAGACACCGATAACTACTTAACAGCTTGCTACTTGTTCTCCTTATTATCTGGGCATGTTTCTTAAAACACTACAGGTCAGGATAATTTGTGGGGTTTACATAAATATTACAATGCTAAATAACTGTATGTCCATGTTATTGGTAAAGACAGGGAAGAGATCCACCAGCCCTCAACTATTTACATTAGAAATTCAAGTCTTCTAAGCTATTAAAACAGAATTTGGGGGATGATGCAATTTAGTGGTAGAGCGCTTGTTTAGCATGCACAAGATTCTGGCTGGGTTCAATCTCCAGCACAGGAAAAAAGAAAAAAAAAAAAAGAAAAAGAAAAACACCATCCAAATTTCACATTTTCTATAGTATTATGGATGAAAAGCACTTTTAACAGAATGAAAAGGTAAGTGTCTTATGCATTTTACATTTATACACTAAGTAAACACACTAATTAAAGAGGTTGCTTTTTAAAGAAGGTTAAAAGTCTACCAGCTTGTATTTGAAAGACAATTAAGTAGCAGGGTAAAAAAACAACAACAACACATATTTCAAAGTTGAGAAGTTGTGAATAATATGTAATATCTTTATCTAACCAGAAACATAAGAGATTTACATAATGGGAAAAAGGAAAGATAACTTGCATGAGTTTTGAAAGAAATAAGATCTACGCTTCATATTTATAGGAATAAAAACTAGAAAACTCTTACTACAGATTTTTAAAAATATGTATGTCAATCTACAAGGTATTGTTTCTTTCCTAAGACAGCACAGGGGAATGAGGAGTTTCAAAAGGAGGAGACTAATCTGTTTTGTTTTAATGGCAAGAGCACTGTGATTCATTGTTTGAAATGTTAAAACCAAACATTTTCTGGTTTTAAGTTATCTAAATCAATAATTACAAAGTACCTCCTATCACCAATATTCAATCATGCTCAGCAGATATTGAATTCTTCAACTGAAAATTGCCTTTACCAGAGTGAAGTTTCAGATAATATAAGAAGAGAAAGTTATGGAAAAAAAAATAACCTGTGGGGAGAAAGGGAGAACAATGGGACTCAGGGAGAGAAGGAAGATAATGGGCTCTGGACTTTCACCATTTCCTAGCAACAATAGGCTCTGAACCTACACAATTTTCCTGACTGCCCAACTTACACATTCTGCTTTGATGATTAAGTCTCACTTAACCCTATAAAAATCAGACTGTTAACCAGTTACTATTTTTTAGGAGGGAAACTCCTAAAAATGTGCCTCCACTACTTAATAAAGCACTGATTCCTGGAAGTCTGCCCCCATTTAATTTTTGCTTTCAAGAAGAACATGGAGTATGTGCTGATATTCACTTACAACACCCTCAAAACAACAAACAATTGGGAGAAAAATAGCTGTTCTAATATCTTTATTATTGTGTCCTCTCAAATTTTTCTTCTTTCCCCTGATTTACTGAAATTGTTTTCTAATTTCTGTTGCCCTTACTGACCTTTTCATTGTAGGCTCTTTCTAGTAGATTCCTGGACTTGAAGTGAGTCAAGGTTTTATGGTCTAGTTTCTCAGATACTTCTTAGGCCAGTTTTAAAAACCACATCAAATACTCCCAATCTCTTTAGCCTAATCATACTATCCTCTAATCAAATAATTTTGATACAAACTCATGAGTTTTTATCCATAAAAACTCATAATTTACTGCTAACAATGTAAAGATTACAACCAAAACCAAAGAAAAGACTATAAATTATTTTGCAAGGATATACTTTCATAACATTGTTATATAACCCCCAGTCAATTTGGGAAATGTTTTAGTGGGTTAAATAATATACAATAGGGTTTGGCAATCTTCTGGAAGTAGCATGCAAAAATCTACATCTATTCACACTAATCTAAGGTTTTGTGTGCCAGTAATAACCCCTCTCTTTCAAAAATCAGTATAGATGCAAATTTCCATGCCACAGTATTACCAGAGGGATTAAGACCTATTTTCATTGCAAATATTCTGTTTCTCTTAGGAGACTATGTGACCAGGAATGGGAGTGTGACCTTGGTCTCACCCAGATGGGCAGATGTGTTTGGGGGAGGAGGAGGCAGAATAGAGCTATGGAAAAACCTTAGGCTTCTGAAGGAAACATGTTTGAAAAGTAGAAAAATGCACAACTCTTTAAGAAAAAAATTTAAAAAAAACATGTTTATTGTACACTTATCTACATGTTTAGTTAGTGTTAAATATAATATTTACATGGTCATATTGAATTCTCAAAACAAATAGAGGAAACTAAGACTGGAAAGATTTAACAAGCCTGCCATCAACTTAGAAGTCATCGCTATCTTCCTCCTTGACACTCCATGGAGATGCCCAACCTGAAAAGTGTCGGAATTTATGTGATTATTTTCCTCCTCCAACTCTGATTTCAAATCTGCAAGGTGTAGTTTCTGTTGCTCCAAGTTCACAACTATACTGCCTTTAAAAACAAGTGGTAAACAGATCAGTCAAAAAGTTTCTTCATGTTACTTTTTAAGTTTATCCATACTTGATGTGTGAAATAGCAAAAAATCAAATGATGTAAGAGTTTATAGTCTAAATATTCATACAATGAAATGAAATTCAACTTAAAAAAGGTAAGTCAATAATTCCACCAAATTTTCCCTTTTTAAGGTAGCTCTATCTCTAGGCCTTTTGTTCCACTAATCTTTCCTGATGTGCCATTTTTTTCTTCCTTACATTTATTTTAAAAAATGGCCTCACCTACTGCTCCAGCTGGGGTAGACAGGGTACTTCCTGAGCCCATGTTACCTGTTCAGGATCAATCAGACTCACCCTTTCAAGAATTTACAATAATATATATATAAGAAAGAGATAGACTTGAATCATTAGGGGCAAGTCACCATGATAAACATTAAGAAGCAAAAATACATCCAGCAATTATATTATTTATTGCTTGCCATTTATTGTTCTATTGAAGACAGAATTAGATAGGCAGTTGGTATAGATATGTAAATCGAGTTAGCTCAGATCAAGGAGGCCAATTTGAGTGAGTCCTGGAAGTTGGGGACTGCTCCCTGAGGGATTGAAATGCCTTCAGAGCCCTTCCTACACCCTTATCAAGATAACCTGCCCCAGAAATTGTCCCTCCATACACTGAGTTGTAAAAGTTGTTAATTAATATGTCCAGGGCTGCTCCATCCTGCTCTTCCCCCTTTAGCCCACCAGTTTCCCACCTAGCATTTCCACATTTCCTGGCCTAGTCAAGTACAAGGAAGGAGAAAGATAAGAGGAAGAGAGAAGGAGAACAAAGGAAGCCTAAGATATATAAAAGAGCAGAACACCTTGCTTTTTGTTATACCAGGATACCAGCTATGGCCCCCTCCTCCCTCCTGGGAGAGGTCTAAGTTACCAAATGATTTCTAATAATGATCTTTTAAAGCAGATTTCCAATTTGCCTGATGAAATGTGTATATAGAGGAAATCATCTACAACTGTTTTACTCTTTCATGTTTTCATTATATCAAGAAAAATATTTCCCTGTCAGAGTGATTTTAGACTATTTTTTAAAACTGCTTTTATTTAGTTTTTCTGGAGTATCTGTTATTTTATCAATTTGTAAACCATAATGGACTTGAATAATGTTAGTATGGTTAAATACATTTGAAAGCTTCTTTATTAACTTTTATCCATAGAAACTTTGTTTTCATAAAATCCAAAATAGTGGACAAAATGACAAATCCTTTCTTTGTAGCATTACCTTCCCCCTCTCCACCCCAACACCACATGTATTTCAAGAACACAGTGATTAGAACCCCAGAAAAAATATAGTAGGTCTAACCTCTTTCAACGTGGAGAAGAACATAGTTTCAAGAGACAGTTCTTACTCTAGACCCAAATGTATTTTTAAATAATGGAGCAGAAAAGATCTTCTTGCCCCTATACTACATGGAAGTTTCCATTTTCATAATAAAACTTTTTAAAAGGGGAGAAATTCTTTAATATAATTATCAACTCAAACTGGATGAAAATCTGTTAACATTCTCCAAAGCAGAAAGTGCTTAAGTTCTTCTATTCAGAATGCATTAAAGTCAATAAACAAGAAACATTTCAGGAGAGACCACCACCCTAGAATGTTCTTTTTTTAATTAAAAGTGGTGAGCAAATCTGTAAAGAGCATCATGGAGTCTCACACTGGTAAAGGTCAGTGGATTTTATAAAAGTTTAAATAATGTGCCCAAGGAAGAAAACAAAGAAAGAAAAGTGCTGTACCTAAAATTTGCCACATGGCCTGGAAAGAAAAATGTATGAAACACAGGTTTCTCCATCAATCCTAGGAAGGCTTGCTCTGTTGGGTATCCAGACATAAATCTTTTGGCAGGATCCGAAGTAGTTAACTAAGAATCCAACAAACTCTAACTTTGCTTTACTTTATCAATATTGTTAAGGGAATGATGTCATTGTTTAGGGGTTTTGCAAAGACATTCCATGTCACTTCAGTTTTTAATACCAGGCTGGAGCCTGCATGGTCTGCCAGCATAAGCCAGATAAACAAAGACCTGTAGTCTTTCTATTCATCTTGGGATAGTTACTCAGAAAGATTCTGGAAAATATGCCTATTATGAACTAAACATTTCACTTTTCATTTTATCCATGTGCCAGAAGTCCATTCCTTGGATAAACACTTTACAAACTGACACTCTCAAAGTCACTAAACATGATAAAGTATGTGTGCATCAGTTCAGGACGGATTAAATATTTTCTCTCCCATGACGAAAGAACAGTTATATACTATATGAAACCACCGGGCCCACATTCCTTTCCTTTTTTTTGTTGTTTTTATTTTGCATGAAAGATTAATTTTCCATTTCAACTCATTTGTTATGCAATCTTGGCTTTGGTAAAATATCACTCAAGCAATATTACATGCAGAAATAGGATTTATTTTTTAAAATGTGCGATTTAAAGTTCTCTCATAAATATGCTTTCTTCCATTACTATTTCTTGCCTCTGATTACTGATTATTTTCAACTGCCTTTGCTAATATTTAAGTGAAGTGGGAAAGGGAAGGAAACCTAATGTATTCTCCTTAAGAGTTAAAACAAGGATCCTATGTGGTACATTAAGTATATTTGTAAACTATACAGTCAAAACATTCATCACAAAATGCTAAAACAGAGAACAGTAATTTATTACTTCTGTATGATTGTGCTAATTGCTTCTCTAGTCAACAAATTCACTATAGTCTTATGGTGTGATCAGAAGATTAGTTACAGAGACTGGGGATGTAGCCAGTGCTAAAGCATATCTCTAGCAGGCAAGAAGCCCTGACTTCAATACATGCATACCATCCCCCAACTACCACTAGAAAATAGAAGAAAGAAAGAAAAGAAAAGAGGATTAATTACAGTTGAGCTGTCTAGTTGTTTTCAGCTCTTGGGGAGGGGGATTAGATTTCTAGTCTGAAACATAAAAAGAATAGTGTTGGGTAACATTTTCAGTAGCATGTATATGTCCTATTTAAAAAATAAAAACATCTTCATCTTTCCATCCACAGGAAAAATCACCAACTTCCTTGAAAAATATCCCTTTAAAATGGTTTGTGTGGTTAGATGCATGTTGCTCTGACATTACTCCACAGGGTATCAAGTATTATGCCTTACTCACCCTGATTTCCTTTATCTGGAATGTCAACTAAATTAACTGACAAGGGTAAGTTACCTAACACAATAGATGCAATGTGATGCATATTTTACTTTTAGTCATTTCTATCACCTTTTTTGATGTTAGAAATAAACAATGACATTAAAGCAATTGGTAAACAGCATTTCTGAAACCTGTTCTTTTTCTATGTCAAAAGTCAAAAATCAAGATGTTATTTTCATCTACGGAGATCAAAGAAATACTAAAAAAAATTTAAAGAAAAATCTGAAGCTACCCATAATTTACCAAATAATTAAGATTTCAGAGTGTAATACAGTTGATTTTGTAACTCGTAGCCTTCTTACTCTTTAAATTTAGATATAAAGGAATGACCATTTATTAGATAAATCCAAATTTTCTACATTCTTTGCTTGTGAGCTGACACAGATGCTAAGTAATTCTGTGGGAAAATAAAAACAATCATAGTCAGTCTTGTGATATTTCTCCACAATTAAAGAAAGCCATGTATGCTAATTAAAAATAAAATGAGAAACTGAAATAAACACACACAGTGGGAGTGTAGCCAACCTTAACAACATTCCACTGAAATCCATCTTGTAATACAATATGATAGTTTGGCTTCCCAATAAAATAATCTGAAGACTGGAATATATTTGTTCGATTTGTATTTGAGTTTTGGATATGGTTCAAGACTCATCTGTCTCGTTGCCTTACTTTCTGGGAGAATTGAAGAGTTCAGTCAACTTATTTATTCAAAAGCTATATATTTTTGTTCATGTGAAATAGGAATTCAAATTTCCACTTTTTAGATTAATAGAAAAAAGGCATGATTAAACAGTCAGAATTAGTACATAAAATTATTGTCCTAACAAATATGAAAAAGTTCTGACTCATTTTAAACATATACTACCATTGTTTCTTTTGAATGTTTTTATTTAGTCATAAAATAAAATGACCTGAAAATACAATATTCTACTATAGAAAACAATTCTAATTATTTTCTTGATAAAAGTTCAGCTTATTCATTTTAAATGGAATGACAGACATTTTTTTAAAAAGGCACTACAACAAAGAAAAATTAATAAAATTCCTTTCAAAGCAAGATGACAACCCTGTATGTGTGCTATATTTACAAAGCATTTGCACATGAATAAGCTTTGGTAGCAAGGCCTCCTCCTATCAACCATACTCTAAGAAGCTTATGAACAGCAAAGGAGAGCCATTCCATTCTCCCAGACCAAAAGGATAAAAAGGAAGGATGAGGTTCTGTCCCTTTTACAAATGAGGCCAAGGCTCTTTGTGGTTTATCCAGTTGCATTCTAGAGTGACAGAGCTGGTTCAGAGGAAATGTCAGGGCCCTGTCCACCACACAATCCTGCTTTCTTTCATAGAATAGTAACCTGAAATACTAAATTGCCTCAAAACCTTTGGGCAACATCTTTTGGTATATAAAGGGTTGTTTAGTGACTATAGGATCATCTTTTGATCCTAAAGGCATTTGATAGATTCACTCAGCAGTCACAATATTCTGTAAATGACTCTCATTTCAAAAAATCAAAGCACTTAAATTGAGTTCCTGCAGCACTTCCCATAAGATTGGAGATGTATGCACATATCTTTAATTGGTTCTGTTTTTCTGGGAAACCTTGATTAGATAGAGAGAATGGGGAAGAAGAGAGAATTGAGTCAGAAAGGAAATAAAGGAGCATTCAGTGGAAACTCCTGACTTCCTCCCAGGATTTACTTTTGAATATGGAAATTCAAATTTTCTATGGCCAAACTTTTTTCAACCTTTTTTTCTTGAAACTAGTTCTTGCTACATTGAGAGGAATGGGATATGGCTCACACACCACCAACACAACCTGTTATTACCAAGATTCAGTAGATTTTCTTGATTAAATGACTCTTTATTTGCTGTATGCCCTTAGAACAATTTCTAGAACTGGTAAGTGACTCTTTTATATGTCTTCCGCCAATCCAATATTTGTTAAGAAAAGAGTTCATTCTCAAAGTTGGTCTCTTAGGTATTTCTGTGAATATAAAGGAAGGGAATTTTGAAAAATCTCTATGATATGGGTGCATTACATATGTTTTTATATCACTTAATTTACTTATCATAAACTGATCGCCACATTTACAATGTGGGTGTTGCTCCTCTTTTTTTCCCCCACAGATAAAGACATGGATTCAAAAGTAGAGGTAAATCATTAGAGCTATAATAGCAGCCGTTTGTTGCAAACACCAAAATATAGGTCTAATGCCAAAATTCATGCTCCATAACCATGCCGGGGCACCCAGTAGTGGATTCAATGTAAAGAATGAAAAACCAAAACAAATGCTGAGTCCAACATCTAACTCTGGTTTCTATTTCCACCACAAAATTTTGTTAATTGCTGATACTACTAATAATGATGATGTAAAAATAACATACAACATCTATTGATCACTTACTAAATCCTAAGCATCTGCTAGGGATTATCTCATTTAATCCTTTTCTACAAAATAGATACTATAACTGAAGGTTATGTACTGGTGTAGGGTCATAGAGCTATCACCTGTAGGAGGCAAGAATCAGACTCAGTGGCCATGGAGCCAAGGTTACACAGTCATCCTATACAGAATTAGTATTAATCATTGCCCAGGTTACATGAGACTGCCAAGAAAATGATATTTCTCTTTATTTCTCTGGGGAAATGTCAAATGCTTCATATCACCTATTATTATTTTCTCTTCTGAATGTCAGAGTGACTTGTTTAATTATAAAAAATGGCTACTTTACTAACAATTTCATCATTAGCCAGTATTTTTTTTTTCATGGAACTAACTGAAATCTGTTATGATTTAAGGTCTTGAGCTCAGTTTTTGATTTCCATAGAAAATGACCAATTATGAACAATTTGCTTAAGATAATGTTTTCTATCAACTTGAGAACTACTAAATATGTGATATCTGTGCATAGAATATAAGGATCTTGCCTAATAAAGTAATGAAAAAGAACCTCTTCAATGAATTTTTTCCCTCAAGAATAATCAGATTCTCTTTAAAGGGTATGATGGTTAATTTTATGTCAACTTGGTTAGGTTATAATACATAGTTTTGGGTCAAACACCAGTCTAGTTGTTGTGAAGGCAGTTTTTAGATGTGGTTGACATCTAAATCAGTAGAAATTAAGAAAAGCAGATCTCTCTTTATAACATGGCTGGGTCTCATCCAGTCAGTTGAAGGCTTCAGACCAAGGTTCCTGAGTGGAAGGAATTCTGTCTCCAGACTGCATTCAAACTCAAGATTGCAACATCAGTCCTACTGGAATTGCCAGCCTGCCAGCCTGCTGACTAATTTTACACTTACCAGCCTCTATACTCATACCAGCCAATTCCTGAAAATAAATCTCTCTTTGACACCCTCCAACCCCCATATCTCTCTAATTGGTTCTATTTTTCTGAGGAATCCTGACTAATACATAATACAGATAAAAAGAAGAATACATCATAAGGCAGCAAAGCAGAGAGATTCCTGAGATACTTTTTTAAAAAATATTTATTTTTTAGTTGTACTCAACACCTTTAGTTTGTTTATTTTTATGTGGTGCTGAGGATCAAACCCAGGGCCTCGCACATGCTAAGGGAGTGCTCTACCACTGAGCCACAACCCCAGCCCCTTGAGATACTTTTCTGTGCTGGCCTTTGATTGTAAATCTCCATTCTGGAAGTGAAAATGCATCCCAGGGAATCTCTTAGCTTCCTCCCTAGAAGTTACTTTTGATTATAGAAATTGAATAGTTTTTCATTACAAAACCCTTCAACTTTTATTTTTTTTTTCAAAATTTTAATTTTTGATTGAATCTTTTTTGTTCTAATTAGTTATACATGGCAATAGAATGCATTTTGACACATTGTACATAAATGGAGTATAATAACTTCTTATTCTTCTGGTTGTACATGATGTAGAGTTACACAGGTTGTCTAACCATATATGCACACAGGGTAATAATGTCCAATTCATACCACCATCATTCCTACCCCCCTCAATTTTTATGCTTGAAGTAGGTTCCTACTACCTTGCATTTTCTTGTATCACCTTAGTCCTAAATCCTATTTGAAAGAGAAGGTGCTAATCCCAATAATCTGATATTCAGCAGAATTTTACATCATCCAGGGTCATAAAAATAAAATTCAGAAATTTATTGAGAAATTCAAATACACCATTAGTTTTATTTAACATATGAAAATAAAAATTAAACTAATAATTGGTTCCTTGGAATGAAACACACTAAGAACTTTACAAGTCTATTCTTAGAGGAAATATTATATTAAAGGAAATCAATTTCTCACCATTTATGAGTTTCTGTCAGTGAAGTCTCCTCTGCTTCTTGGTCAATTTTAGCTGAAAATGCAAGAAAAGGAAAGGATGTAATAGACAGTACATAATCTCAGGCAAAATATATTTTAAAAATGAAATTTATTTTAATGTTTTTTTGACACTGGGAATTGAACTCAGGGGTACTCAACCACTGAGCCACATTCCCAGCCCTATTTTATTTGGAGACAGAGTCTCACTGAGGTGCTTACTTCCTCGCTGAGTCCCTGCTGGGGCTTGATTTGAATTTGTGATCCTCATGTCTCAGCCTCCTGGAATTACAGGTATATGCCACTATGCCCAGTTTCTTTTATTTATATTTATTCTTATGTACTCCAACCAGAAGTTGAGTATGGATTTTAAATCCTTAAATGTCATATGATTGAAAAGATTATACAGTTTAGAACATTTTTAGGTTCTAAATAATTTGTTTATATTATTAGTATTATTTTTATACTAACTTGAGAAATGAAAACACTAATTTTATGTTTACGTCAAATGTGTCAGGGTTTACATGTCAATAATTAGCTGAAAATAATTCTCTCAAGCAAAAGTACAAACATGAAGTTAAGAAACTACATAGCTGGGTGTGGTGGCTCATGCTTGTAATTCTAGCAATTGGGGGGCTGAGACAGGAGGATTACAAATTCGAGGATTACAAATTGCCTTAGCAACTTAGTGATGCCCTAAGTAACTTAGTGAGACAATGTCTCAAAATAAAAAATAAAAGGGCTGGGGATGTGGCTCAGGAGGAAAGTGCCCCCAGATTCAATGCCCAGGACCCCCCGCCCCCCCAAAAAAAGGAGGGGAGAGAAACCATCTAACCTTCTTTAGCTATGGAGCTATGGTGAGAATTCTGAACTCTTTACAATTGTGTTCAGATTGTACCAATTGTAACAGATCACAAGTGAAAAATCATAATCTTATTTTATCTAAAACTCTCCCTTTTGTGGTAGTGTGATAGTGTACCAATTTATTTGCTTTAATTTTGTTTAAATACAAAGAATGGTAGCCTGACACAAACTCAGAAATCAAATTTGGAAAGGAGATTAATACTTCAAATTGTTAAAATCACCCACAAATTCCATTGTGTAAAATTAGCATTACACTGTTTTATGTATTATTCCATACCTACCCCCATCCCCCGACCCCTCTCTCTCACATACACACACTTATATTTTGGGGAAAAAAATTCCAAAGACACTGCTATTTTCAGTCTATTTTATTAGAATAAAAAAAATTAGTCTTGACCTGTTCAATTAATTTCCTAGTTGGTGACTCACAGTTTGAAAATCACTGAGCTATAGAATAAAAAGTAAACAAATAAACAAAACAAAACAAAAGAACAAATTTAAAAATTCCTGGAACTAGTAAATGAAGAAGTTGTCTTTTTATAATCATTTCCTTCTGGGCCACACTTGGGGCCATTTGGAGACATCAGAAGACAAAGTGGACCAGGGCCAATGGATTATTAAAAACCAGGAACTGTGCACAAAAGAAAACCCATGGTCTCTTTAGCAATTGTCAAAGTATCTTTATCACTACTTAAAACACAATAGTACAGCTTTGGCTGGTTAATGTTTTACAACTTCAGGACAGTGTTTTCTGGAAGGTCTGTGAAGTATCTACAAAGTCATAACTAAGTGTCATACTGCCACTCTTTGCCAGAATTGTCAAAATTTAACAGGGATTTCTCTCTCTCACTATCTCTTTGCTCCCTCCCTCCCTCTTTCCTCCCTTTCTTCTTCCCTCCTTACCCTTCTCCCATTTCCATTGTCTCCTCCCTTTCCCATTTTGTATTTTAGATTGTTTATATAAATTTACAAGTCAGTCATTAATCAGATTTAAAACAAAACAAAACAAAACAAAAAAACCCCAGAATCAATGTTCCATGATTTTACTTGGAAATGGTTCCAGTCTTATAAAATCTGCTCTGGCCTACCTAGCATAAAAAAATGATTTTCTACCTAAAACAATTCTAGAACCACATAAAGTTTGTTTAAGGGAAAATAACAAAAGCACCACAATGTTTACCACTATCAGGAAGGACATTTTTTTAAAAAAAATCTTTTTAAAATACAAAGAATAAGACTGAGATTGGAAGATAGACTTTCTGGACTATTTTAGAAGATTCAAGAAAATTATTTATGAAACGTAAAAACATAAAAGAATGATATGCTAGAGATTCGTACCCTATTCCTTATTCTGTCATTAAAATTAGCTGTGTGGTCTTTGGCAAATAGATTGATCTGTTAATATACATAAAATATCTAGCATAGCACCTCCAATAATTAGTGGAGACAATAAATGTGCTATGAAATTTTAGAATTGAAGATTTTAAAATTGTTTAAGTGATATAATCCATAATTGTGTTTAACTAAGTCAACTTCTATTTTATTATGTTTCAACTTTATATGCAGATAAAGAGAGCACAAACTTGTAGCTTTCCAGAAAACATAAGCCCTTAAATTAGGGTAATTGGAATAAACTAGGTTTCACTTATTCACAATGATTCCTTTTGAATGTATACCAAAACAGCTCTTACTTCAGTACATGGCAAGTTTGGCTTTCAAACAATACCACTTTGATCCAATGTGGAAGAAGATTGATTCGTACCAAAGGAACAAAACATAAAAACAGATCCTTTTACCAAACCTAATTGCTATATTGCAATCATAAAGCCAAATTAGAACAACAGAGACTACTTAAAAATTCTTTACTCTCCATTATTTTTCATGATTTTCAAGCTAGGGGATTTGTATATTCAAACCGTAATCAGCTTTGATAAACAGTCAAATTAGAGATCAAAGAAAAAGCATTAGACTTTCAACTCTTGATGAAGAGTCAACAATTCAATGAACCTAACAGATTTTCCTTTGTATGGAAATCTTAGGAAAAAAAATTCTGAAAAGTTGAGGGGCAATTCTTTTTTTCTGGACACACTGAGATACCTATTTTCAACATGCTGTTTGTATAAATGCACCATGAAGGTTTTGTTGCAACAATTCTTTTAAACATGCTCAGGATGTTCACTTAGTGATCGGTACAGGATGTGTTTGCTTTAGGTAGTGCGGATGAATCCACTAAACTGAAACGTTATTTCATCAGTGAAAATTAAAACATAATTTGGAATAAAATATGAATAAATCTGCCATTCATTTAGGGAGCACAGACCAAAATCTTAGTCCAACTGCATTTTTCAGTTTGAGGAAAAACTTATACGTACTGTGTGCCACCACTGTTATAAGCACAGACATCCAATCACAACTTTGCTAAAAGTCACATAGAAAATAAGGTGATTTTTAAAATCTGCAACATAATACTTTAGTATGAATTTTTAACTTCCTCACTTTTTTTCAGAAATACAAAAATTATTTGCATTTAATTTCTAATGGAACACATGACAAATGGTTTTGAAAGATAGTGTTCTTTTTAGCAACAGTTTCCTACATATTTATAATCTGCTGTTGATAAAACTGATTAAAATAAGTATGCTAAATGAATTATATAAGAGATATAAAAGATTTAATTTTCCATTTCAAATAATATCAGTTTCCCCCGTCTTTTGGAATGTATAGCTCATTTTTTTTTTTCTACATTGAATGAGGATTACAGCTTTCTAGTGGTTCACAATCAATAATACTGGGCTGGGAGTGGTGCTTAGGGATGGAACACTACATAGCACATATAAAGCCCTGGTCTTGATCTTTAGCACCTCAAAAGGAGAAAAAAAAAGACCAAAAAAAAAAAAAAAACCAAAAACCTAATCATAATCAAGATTACCATAGGAAAGCTAAAGAAGAACATAAAAAGACAAATAGGCACAGAATTGGTTTGTAGTGGTCTTCAAGTTAGCATCAGATCACTTGGGCATCCTGTGCCAGAGCCTCCTAGGTAGCCTTGACCATCTTCCACAGAGTTGCTTGATAACTCCTCTGCCCTAGGGCCAGCCAGAGTTCAAGTCTCTTTGGGCAGCTGCCTCTCCTGCATCTGATACCACAAAAGTTACACTCTCTATTTCCCTTGCAATGTGTCCTTACCACTCTGCCTCAAATTTCTGGATCCTATTAGGGACAATATTTGGGTGTTGAATATCAGATTTTCAATCAGAAAAACCTGGGTTTGAATTGAAGCTTAGCCCACTAAATTGTGATAGATTCTAATAACTGAACATCACTTTGATACATTTTTAATCATTAAAATAGGATAATACTTTTTCATTGAGTTGCTTTCTTTTATTCCCCAGTACTGGAGACTGAGTCCAGGGCCATGTGCTTGATAAAGCAAGCGCTCTAGCATTGAGTTACATTCTCAGTCCTTTTTACTTATTTTGAGACAGGGTCTTACTATGTTACTGAAGCTGTACTGGATCTTGTGATCCTCCTGCCTCAGCCTCCAAAGTAGCTGGAATTATGGGCCTGTACTACCACACCTGGCACACTGTTTCTTTTTTTTTTTAAGTGAAGAAAGTAAATTTGTTAATTTAATTTTATTTTTTGGAGGGGGTATGAGAGATTGAGCTCAGGGGCACTCAACCATTGAGCCACAACCTCAGCCCTATTTTGTCTTGGCCTCCTGAGCTGCTGGGATTATGCAGTGTGCCACCATGCTCGGCTAAATTTATTTATTTTTTTACATTATTTATTTTTCTTGGGGGGTGGGATTTTTTCTTTTTTTTCTTTTCTTTTTGGGAACTGGGGATTGAACCCAGGGCTTTGTGAATGCTAGGCAAATGCTTTGCCACTGAGCTACATCTCAGCCCTAAATTTATTTTTAATTGATACATAAAAACATAAAAATTGTACATATTAATAGGTATCATATAACGTTTTGACACATGTACATGTGTAATGTTTATGTCAAGTTAAATATATCTACCTCCTTATTTGTCATTTCTTTGACAAAAAATTTTCAAAATCCTTCCTTCTAGCCTTTTGAACTAAATAGTATGTTATCTTTTTTCCTTTGGTGACAAGGATTGAACCCAGGGGCTCTTAACCACTGAGCCACATCCCCAATCCTTTAAAAAAATATTTTATTTACAGACAGGGTCTCACTGAGTTGCTTAGTGCCTTACTAAATTGCTTAGGCTGGCTTTGAACTCACTATCCTCCTGCCTCAAACTCCTGAGTGGTTGGGATTACAGGCTTGTGCACTGAGCCTGGTTGTTATCTTTATCTGTAGTCACTCTTCTGTGCAAGAGCACATCAGAACTTCTTGCTCCTATCTAACTGTAAATTAGTACCCGATTATCAATCTTGCCCCAGTCCTCACTCCCACTGTTCTCCCCAGGCTCTGGTCACCACCAGTTTGAGATCAATTTTTTTAGGTTCCACAACTGAGTGAAATCACACAGTATGTCTTTCTGCTGGCTTATTTCACTGAACATGATGATCTCCAGTTCCATTCATTTTGTCCCACAGGAGGAGTTCATTAATTTTTTATAGCCAAAAGTATCCCATTGTGTACATGTACTTTTTATAAATTCATTCATCAATTGATGGACTCTTGGGTTGTTTCCATTTCTTGGTAATCGTGAGTAATGGTACAATGAACTTGGTAGTGCAGATGATTCATGAGATAACGTATAAATTGCCTGGTGCATTATAATACTCTTTCTGAAGTTCCCTTCATCTCATTTCCATATCACTTTTACTATGAGAAGGGACAGGGATGTGTTGCTGCCAAAATGTGAAAAGCCTCCCATTTGAGCAGCACCACAAATCTCACTTTTTAATTCTTCTATAAAAAATCTAGATGCAGAACTAAAGATATACTTTGATAAAATGAGGGTGCTTCTTTATGTCAGTACAGAACAATTATGGCCAAGAACTTTACAAACTCTGGCAATAATTGTAAAATTTCTTTCTACTCCATGTGTGTGTGTACCTGTTTTAATAGACTTAACACAGATTACTCCCCATGCCTACAAGTATAAGCAGAGACTAACAGCTTCTAAGAATTTTTAGTTTTAAGACATAGCAGTAAATCAAATTGCTACAAGGTAATTTAATAAATTTAAGGAGGAGTTGCTAAAATCTAAAAGATAAAATGATTTTTAAAGAAAATTTGCAATGCTCCTCTGAAGCAGCTCTTCTTATTCTAAACATACAATGGTAACTACTCATATCCTGATATTTGAGATCCACTGCCAAGAAAATGTTCTAAGAATAAGTCTACTGAAAACAGAATTCGTAGTGGAGTGAGAATCAAGAAAGCAGTTGGTTCTCTACTGACCATGGAAAGAACAAGGTGAAGTAATTTAAGGGGGAAAAAAAGGCACAATAAAAAGTGATTTGTACAGAGAAACTTACTACCTCTTATTTTTTTAATAGACTAAAACTGTAGAGAACTAAACTTACAGAAGTCAGTCAATTACTGTTCCTTCAGCAGCAAACTGGGACCTTAGATTTTAATGAGAACCTTACAACTGTCATTCTTAACTCCCAATCTCAACTGTTAGACATCTGCAATTTAGGGCAGGGAAAGCCTAAGCTTAGAACACTGAATTGAGAAACACCGAACATTTTAGGAGGCAACCTTTATTTATTTGGGTACTTTTCTTTCTATCTATTCATTTATTTTAGAACTAAGGTATAAGACACTCCTTTAAGTCTGATCTCACCAGAGATCACTAGCAATCATGACCCTATGCCATGGAACATGCAACTGGTTAAAACAGCATTTTAATGGTCCTATCTCAGCACCACAGCATTCACTGATGTCTCCTCCCGCAGGACTAACACTTCCTCCCTCAAATCTCTGCCTCCACAAATATTTCCCGGTGGTTGCTGTCCTACTAAGTTACTATTTTGACCCTATGATTAGTGTCTGTAGTCGCTGTCTGGCTCCAGACTCTTTTGCAATGTGAAATATTTCTGCTGAACTTGTTCCAAATGACTCTGAGTAAGCAGAGGCACGGAATGGACGCCCTTTCTGATCTTGAGCTTTCATGAGGGAATACCACATATTCCCAGGTAATTGGAGACAGAGTTGCATTTGAGTAATATCAGATGGAAAGCAACTCAGAACCCTTTCATCTGCTTGTCTAGGCTCTAAATCTTTTTGCTATTTTTCCTTTTATTTAAAGTGTTAACTAGTTTTTGTTTATAATTAGCTATGAATGTGCATTTCAGTTGCTTTTAAGTGCAGCCAGTATGGGTTATTTTTTAGACAGATGCAGTGCCTTTCCTCTGAGTCATTTAAAGTTGTCATTTAACTGCAGATATATTGCTTTAGTTTTCAGGCTTTGGAGACACTCCTCCTTTTGACAATGAACTAAAAGTCAAGTAAATTTAGTTAGTTTATATATGTCAGGCAGAGTACGACTATCAGAATATCTTTCCTTAGATAGCAAAAGAATAGACTTAGGGCATCCTTTCCTTTGTGCTGCAAATGTTCTTAGGACAATAAAACAAATGTTGTGGAATACTCCTGGGAGGAATAAAGCTAATATCTATGAGATATTAAATTGCAATGTAGTCTTTTTAAATGCTTTTCAGCTAATTCTGAGGATTATCTCAGCTTTGTAATAGAAATATACACCACTTTTATATATAGAAATATTGTTGTATATAAATAAAATATAAACATTTGCAATTAAAACTCAAGAAATAGACACAATAAAAAATGTTGCATACTTCAAAAATTTGCTATATGTGGCTTCTAGCCAAACCTAAAATACAGGAAAGTCAAGCATTATTATCAGCCTGATGTACTTACTTATTGAAGTGATCCTCAGTGAAATTTCTTTCTAAATTTTCATTTTAAACCTAAACATGTTTTGAATATGAAAAAACAAGGTATTATGTATATATATATATATATATATATATATATATGTGTGTGTGTGTGTGTGTGTGTGTTTGTATATATATTTACATACACATATATAATGAGTTTCACATTCTTTAGACAGTACAGTGTACTTTTTACTTTTTAGTTGTTCATTTTCAAATAGAAAATTTGTTGTTGACTCCACGTATTTTTTATAGCCAATCATACCCAAGAGCTCTACATTGTTCTACAAACAGAAGAAGAAAATCTGATGGACTTTCACTAACATGGCATAAAAATACAGACATATCTAAGACCAACTCTATCTCTTTTCTTTATCAAAAAATGACCATTCTACTGAAGAAGATAAATCCAGCATACTCAGGAATACCAAAATGAACTTAAATTTGGATCTTTCAGAGGAAACAAAACTTTTTTGTTGTTGTTGTTGTTTTTTCTTTTTTTGGGTACCGGGGACTGAACTCAGGGGTTCACTCAACCACTAAGCCACAATCCCAGCCTGTTTTTGTATTTTATTTAGACACAGGGTCTTACTGAGTTGCTTAGTGCCTCAATTTTGCTGAGGCTGGGTTTGAACCTGCTATCCTCCTGCCTTAGCCTCCGGAAATTCTGGAATTACAGGTGTGCACCACCATGCCCAGCTCTATGAGTTTTTAACCAAAAATAGGCTAACACATGTTGTAAGACTGAACTTTTAATATGAAAAGCAATACTAACAATTCCAACTTGCAGATCCAAAATGTGAAAACACAAACTGCTTGGAAGAAAAATTTGAAAACTAAAAACAACTTTGCCTGATATACGTGCTTTTCTTCCTAATTTTACTTGACAAAGCAATGCTTTAAGGCTAGGGCATTTCAATCCTAGAAACAGAAACCATAGAACATGACAGTATTTCAACCAACATTTGAGTCTCTAGTATATTTTTGGAGTACTTTGTTGGGGCTTGTGTACAAATACACATCATTACAATCTTTTCCTTCAAGAAAATGATAGATGGAAAGACAGAAATTCATAGTAAAGTGTGTAGATGTTTATCGAGATGTGTCAATGGGAATGCTAAGGTAGATGCAGATATTACTATTCTAATTCTTTATGTATAAGAACCCACAATCACACATGGCTAGAGGAAAAGAATTAGAATTATTCCTTTTACAATCAGGAAACCAGCAGTTAAGAAACTTGCCCCAGACATTAGGAACACTAAATGAGAGAGACAGGATTCAGACTCTTGCAGCTGCAACATGTAGAGCTGCTTAGCTCAGTCAAGTGAAACATCCATTTGCCTACTTTTCTCTGAAAAGTCAATGTAAGAAAAACAAGGCAATGCATTGGAGTTTGGAAACAATGAATAATATGGAAGCAAGTCAAGGAGGAGAGACTGGAAAGGGTAAACACAGAAAGAAAAAAGGCTCAAAAGCAAAAGTCCTTCACTGTCCATAGCGTCAAGAAGATACAAAGGAAACAAGATGGGATCTGTGCACAGAGGAAGGTCCTGCCTCTTATGGTCTGGATGCTATCATGATCAAAGCAAAGGAGATTGATCTGAGCTCCATTCAAAGTTGTGGACAGAAACTTCCACTTCTGCGCTCCCCAAGGACCAAACTTATTCTCTTGCTGTAATCAGTAGGAAAACATGATAAAAAATGCTAAATAACAGGGTTGAGGATATAGCTTAGTTGGTAGAGTGCTTGTCATGCATGCACAATGCCTTGGGTTCAATCCCCAGCACCACAAGAAAAAAAAAAAAAAACCAAAAACCTAAATAACAGTTTTCATATACTGAACAACAGGCAGCACAGGACTCTGATCTCTGTTGAGCCCTCCGATCTTCCTGGATTTCTGTGTAAAGATAATTTCCAGACTGTGGGTCCTGGGAGGGAAAGCCCACATAAGTCAACAAGGCTTGTGGGCTTTCACAATAAATAACAGTTGAAGGAGGTTGAAGTGCATGAAAATTGAAGGACAGAGGTCCAGAAAAGAAATATCCTTGCAGAAAAGAAGGGTCAGAAGTCTATAGTGAGGTCTTCTTGACATTTTGCTAGGTATAAAGTGGCATATGTATGCAGAGAAACGCCACAAGTCCAAGCAAAGAACAACCAAGGAATTAAATAAGTTGGACAATTCCCAAACCCTTTCAGGGTCAAGAGATGTTTGACGTCAGAAGAGCCAGAGTGGAAAGCTATGGATGACCTAGGGTAGGATGGTTATTAGAGACCCCAGCAGAGGGAAATCCTTATTAGTGGAATTGAAATATTAAAAGTCTGAAGGATACTCTAGAATAGCATAAGAAGGCTTAAAAATAGACTTTTATGGGTACAAAATTGAGTCAGACGTTATTTAAATTTTCTGCCTAAACAGAGCCAAATGCTCTTTAGAAGAATCTGAAAAAAGGCAAAGACATAGAATCTTCCCTGCAGCCTCCAGAAGGTACACAGCCTTGTTAACAACAGTATCACTTTTACCCATTTTGGGTTTCTGACCACCAAAATTATAAGAAAATAAATTGTTATTTTTAAGCCACTGAGTTTCTCATAAATTGTTATAACAGCAATCAAAAATGAATACAGATTTCTCATCAGAAACCATGCAAGCGGAAAAATCAGAGAACAATATCTTAAAGTGTGAAAAGAAAAAAATTAACTTTATTGCTATGGTTTGAAAAGGTGTCCCTCAAAGGTCCATGTGCTACAGGTTTGGTTGTCAGTACGTGGCACTACTGGGAGGTGATGTTCTTTAGGAGATGGGTCTAGTAGAAGGAAGTTAGGTCACTGGGGACACACACTCTTGAAGGAGATATTGGGACCCACCCCTCTCTCTTTTTTTTCTCCATGAATTCAGCCATGATGTAATGTACTGCCACAGGACCAAAGCAACAGGACCCAGTGACCATGGATCTTTTAAACTGGTTGTCTCACATATTTTATCACAGTAATGGAAAGATGACTAGCATAACTGACATCTGAGAGCTCCATAGTCAGTGAAAATATTTTTCAAAACAGGAAAATAAAGAAAAATTTTCAAGAAATGAATGCTAAAAAGATTCTGTATCTGCAAATTGGCATATTGTAAAATGTTCAAGGAAATTATTTAGTTAAATGTTTAGATATTTAAGTTAAAGAACATATAAATGAATGAAAAGAGCTGGAAATGTTACTTGCATGAATGAATATGAAATGTTTCTTTCTTATTTTAAAATTCCCTTAAAGATAACTGACTTAAATAGATAAAGCAGGATAAGATATTATTTTGGTTATAATATATATAGAAGTAAAACAAATGACAACAATACCAAAAAGCACAGGAAGGAGAATGAGAGTGTATTGTTGTAGAGTTCTTGCACCAAATGAAAAAGTTCTTACAATTTCATTTGACAAATTAAAAGGGCAAAACACTAGAGTAACCACTGAAAATATAAAACAAAGATCTAGAGCATTATAATTCATGGTGGGAATAAAATTAAATATTAAAAAAATACTCAACTAACCCATAGGAAACTAAGGGTAAGAGCAAAAAAGGAAAAACAATAGCTACGACAAATAGTAGATGAACAATCCAAATATGATAAATTAAACCCAACCATAATTACATTACTCCATACTACAATGACATGCCAGGATGTTAGACTTGATGAAGTTCAACTCTGTGTTCTCTAGAAGAAACCTGCCTAAAATATAAACATACACTCAGCTTAAAAGTAAAAAGACGATGCATACTGTGCAAACACTAATCAAAATAAAGCTGAAGTAGCTATACTTAAATCAGACAACTTAGACTTCAGAGTAAGACATATTACCAGGAAAAAAGAGGAACATAATATAATGATTGATTCAACAGAAAAACAATAATTCTAACTATATATGTACCTAAAAACACAGTTTCAAAATACATAAAGCAAAAATGAACAAGCAAAACTGCAAAGAAAAGACAAAATCTCCAAACTGAAAAACTGAATGGAAAAATAGGCAATAGATAATTGTAGGTAGAGATCTCAACCCTTTTCTCTCAGTAACTGATATAGACAGAAAATCAGAACACAGAGGATTTGAACAACATTATAAAAGCAATGGAGACTTTTGCCTGCACCCCTGCAAGGTCACTGCTGTAGCTATGGAATGAACTAGAGAGAACAGAGGCTGGAGGCACATTCATCAGTTGGGAAGCTACTGCAATAATGTGGAGGGGTGGAGTGGGAACACAGTTGGGAAAAAATGAGTGAGAGATAATTCATACAAAGAATTTTTAAAAAAATAGAATCAGGAATGCTCCGAAGTTTCATCTGGGGAAATGGATGGTAATAGAGAAGTCCAGAAGGCAAGTATTTAGTTTGATTGTATTAGCAATAAATAAACCTAAATCCACTGTTTAATTAAACAAGAACGTTTCCATAAATTTTGTGACAGCTTTTTGGTATGTCTTATAACCATCTTCCTTGACTTGACAAAAACATCACATTGTTAAAGCTTTCAAAACCACATTAAAAGAAATCAAATTTTATCCTAAAAAATGACTTAGGTTTGGTTTTTCCTTAAATGTGTAATAATAAATATATATAAACTTTACAAATATTCCTTACATATAAACATTTTATATAACAAAATGTATGAAGTATAATGTATTCCTTATGTACAAATATAAGCAATTATTTATTAACAAAAAGGGAGGAAAATTGGAAGAAAAATACTTGCTACTGCTTAGTCTTCCTTACCTCCTTACCATGTCTCCTTAATGTCACAGTCATTACTAATTACTCATGCTACTCTTTTAAACCAAAGAATCCAGGTAAATCTGAGAGATTCTCAAAGCTGAAGGAGACATTATCAATTTACCAGATTTGGCAGAAGAGATGAGATCATTCACCATCGAGTGCCATGACTTTGCTTGTAAGTTCATGCACTTTATAAATGTCTTCCCAAGATTCCAATCATGTGCAATAGAGAGGGGAAGTTACACCTGGGCACTGTGCTGTGCCACGGATGTATGCCTCACCAATAAGTGCTACTTAACATCAGAGTAGAGATCAGGAACCAGAGACCTTCTACATGAACACAAACGCTCAATTCTATGTCCCTAGCTGTCCAAAAGTCCAGGTAACTGTACATGTGAGGACACATGTAAAGCATAAAACCAATAAGTTGGCAGATTTTAAACATTATCAGAAAACCTATAAGTTCTAAATGGTTAAACTTAAGTTATCAATATTTTCCTCTGAATCAACATGTTGATATTTCAGAAGTAACCATAGACTTGTAAAACTATAGAAAATCATGGATTTCATTATTCCAGAAATGCTTTAACAAAAGAGCCTTAAAATTTTAAAAGTGTTAATTTTGAAACAAATTATTTTTCTTCAAAAAGCTAGAAAGTTTCACAACAACCATTAAGGAATATATTCAAGTTTCTGCCACAAGAACATAACAATTTGGTCAGGATTAATCTTCATGGTGGAACCTACACAATTGCCCAGTAACAAAAGAAGAGTTTAGACTTAATCATAAAAGAAAAAAAATGCAGTTAATTATGCATTATGTAACATGGAGGGCAAAGAATATTTTTAAATTACATTTTTTTTAGAGAGAGAGAGAATTTTTTTAATATTTATTTTTCAGTTTTTGGTGGACACAACATCTTTATTTTTAATTTTTATGTGGTGCTGAGGATCGAAGCCAGCGCCCCGCGCATGCCAGGCAAGCGCGTTACTGCTTGAGCCACATCCCCAGCCCTTAAAATTACATTTAAAATATATTAGCTATATATTATATATCATATACATCATATATATCTGTATCTATTTTATATATTGAATATTTATTTTGTATATTTTATATCTACATTATGAGTATCACATACTTTACATGTTTGTTATAATTCAATCATTCCCAGGTTACTATGAGTTTGTTGGTAATCATACTGTAACAGAATGACAATATCAAGGAAAAAGAAGACATGTTGGGAATTTTTTCACATTGTAAAAGCAAGAGATTAATTTGGGATAGGATATGATTAATGCACTGGATCAGAGTGAAGTCAACATGTCTCAGAAATCTACAGGACTTAGTGATGATTACTTCAGGGAGACAGGACTGCGAGAGTATGGAAAAGGGGGACATGAACAAGAAGATCAATATTGCTTCCACATTTAGGAATGTTGTGATGCTTAGCAGTTCAACACATTGGAACATATTCAAGTGTGCACTGTGAGAAATGTATATCTATTCACTGTAATCCTTCTTTTTAAAAAAGCAATGTATAAAGGTGCCTTTTCCCCCAGATCCTCACCAATATTTATTGTTGTCTGCACTATTTATAACTGCCATTCTGACTTGGCATGAGATGAAATCTTAGAGTAGTTTTAATTTGCATTTCTCTAATTACTAGACATGTTGAACATTTTTTTCATATATTTGTTGATCAAATGTATATCTTCTTCTGAGAAGTGTCTGTTCAGCTCCTTAGCCCATTTATTTATTGGGTTGTGTGCTCTTTTGGTGTTAAGTTTTTTAAGTTCCTTAAATATCCTGGAGATTAGTGCTCTATCTGATGTGCATGAGGCAAAAATTTGCTCCAAAAATGTAGGCTCTCACTCATACATCACTGGTGGGACTGCAAATTGGTGCAACCACTATGGAAAGCAGTATGGAGATTCCTTAGAAAACTTGGAATGGAACCATCATTTAACCCAGCTATCCCACTCCTCGGTCTATACCCAAAGAACTTAAAATCATCATACTACAGTAGCGTAGCCACATCAATGTTTATAGCAGCTCAAGTCACAATAGCTAAACTGTGTAACTAACATAGATGCCCTTCAATAGATGAATGGATAAAAAAAAACTGTGATACATATATACACACACACAAAGTAATATGCTCAGCATTAAAAGAGAATAAAATTATGGCATTTGCAGGTAAATGGATGGAGCTGGAGAATATCATGGAAGTGAAGTAAGCCAATCTCAAAAAAACCAAAGACCAAATGTTCTCTCTGGTAAGTGGATGCTGGACCATAACGGGGGGAGGGCATGGGAAAAATGGAGGAACTTTGATGGGGCAAAGGGGACAGAAGGGGGAGGGGGCCTGGGGGACAGGGAAAGATTGTGGAATGAGATGGACATCATAATCCGAGGTACATGTATGACTGCACATATGGTGTGATGCTACATAGTGTACATCAGAGAAATGAAAAGTTGTGCTGCAATTGTGTATAATGAATCAAAATGCATATTGCTATCATATATACTTAATTAAAAGAAATAATTAATAAAATAAAAACAATGTAGTAAAAAGGTTGACAAGGAGGAAAATTAGCAAACAACTTCTGATATATTTTTTATAATGAAACTATTAAGGTCATTTAGGAAAACATACTAATACAAATTATTTTAAAGATCTTATGTGTTTAACATATTATAGGCTAGATATCTAAAAAGTTTCACAGCAAACTTGGATTAAAAGACTGAATGCATGGCTGAGTTGGATAGAAAATAAGGAAAATTCTCTGAGGCCATAAAAGCAAACAGGAGCAGGATTCCAAAGAGGCGTAAACCAGCTCTGCCCTTAGGTATCACTTTGGTTTGATGCCACACATGAAAATTTCGAACAGGACTAAAATCTTTCAAGATTCCCAGAGACATCTTGGAAAAAAAACCTCAAAAGTGTCACCTCCATTAAATTAGACATTAAGGAAACATGTCCATCTCATGGCAGCTCTGGGTAGAAGGGAAACCTCACATGAGTTCATAATCCCAAATGGGATCTTGCACTGTGCAGGGACACAGTGCATAACATGGGAGTCTAACCTGCAGGGCAAGAATTTATTTAAAAATAATTCTTGGTTGGTAGTGCCTCCTGATGATTAGCCAAAACAAACATAATGAGAAATAGAAAAACATAAAAGGGCCTGAGAGAAAAATTTAGATTAGAAACAAAGAAACAAAAAGTTGGGTCCAAGTCTAGTTGTCAATGCAAGGAGGAAGAAGGATCAAGGCCTCCAGACGGCTGAAAGGAATTTACTTTGAACTCAGAATTTTATAATTAGCAAATCTACTCTCAAAACTAAGTGTGATATGAAGATATTTCAACACAGACAAAAGTAATTTACAACCTAGAGTTCATGCGAAAGTAACTTTTAAAGGATTGACTTTCGAGTAGTAAAATAATGTTAGAAGGCAGGCAGAATTTGAAGAAATGGTGAGCAAAAAATGGGATTGGTTAAGCTTAAAGCAAAAAGTGAATATATAAGACAATAATACTTCTTTATTTTGGGAGTCATAAAATATAAAATAAAAATAAAATACTAGAAAAGAATAGCATAGAAATAGGTAATATTCATGTTAAAATAGTCTAAGGACTTGAATTAATTGGAAGGAACTAAAAATAGCAACTTAAGACTTTTGTAAAGAATTGGGTTCATGGGAAAAAAATTCTGTATGATGTCATTTATATGTAGTATCTAAAAAAGGACAAAACTAAACCCCCCAAACCTGTTTCATATACACAGAAACAGAGTAGAAAGGTCAGGGGTTGGGGGTGGGGAAAATGTGGAGACAAAAGTCAAAAGTACATCACTGCAGTTACGCAGGATGAATAAGGGATTCAGGTACAGTATGAAGACGAGATGATGATACTGTTTCATATACTGAAAATTTACTAAGAAGGTCACGTTTAGATACTTTGACCACCACTCCAAATGTAACTATGTGAAATGATGTTAACTACAAGTTAACTATTTGACTGTAGTAATCATTTTACTATGAAGGCACACATCAAAACAACTGTATACTGTAGACACAAGAAGAAAAGAATTGTGTTAAAATATCAATGTTGTGTATAAAGAATAAAAATATAGAAAATAACTTTCAAAGTAGTAAAGGGGAAAAATTCATGAGCAGAAAGCCTTCAATCAGTCTATGGTGAAGTATTTACAAAGATGGCCAAAATAATTATTTGTAACCCTCTAATCATGCCCCTTTGCAAAATGATGTTTCCACTCTTCCTGTCTATGCAGGGAGAAGCCAGAGAAATATGGCCAGAAGAGAGGAATGGAATAAAAAAGAAACAAAGCCCCAAATTAATATATTAATAAGAGAGTTCAGCACACTAACAGGTTGCAATTCTTTCTACAATAATTATATAAATTTTGTAGATTTTCAAAAAAAGTGTGATTCACAAAATATAGCAGAAAAAAAAGACTTTGGTAATAAATCTGCAAAAAAAGTAAAGACCTTAATAAAATTGTAAAGCTTTTTAGATAGTCATCAAGAGACACAGATAAATCAATCTTTATCATGCTCATAGATATAAATTCTTGCTATCATAAACATGTCAGTTTTATGGACTCTAAAAAATAATTGTGTCCAAATCCTGACAGATGATATTCTCCAACTTCACCCATTTACTGGCAAATGCCATAATTTCATTCTTCTTTAAAGCTGAATAATATTCCACTGGGAAAACACACACACACACACACACACACACACACACACATATATATATATATATATATATCACATTTTCTTTATCTATTCATCTATTGAAGGACACTTAGGTTGATTCCATAGTTTAGCTATTGTGAATTTGATTCTACAACATGTACACTCAGAAAAATGAGAAACTATATCCCATCTATGTTTGATATATCAAAGTGCATAAATGTATTCTTCTGTCATATATAACTAATTAAAACAAATAAAAACAATAAAAAAGAAATGAAGAACTAAAAAAATCCTAACAGATATATATATATATATATATATATATATATATATATAGTGTGTGTGTGTGTGTGTGTGAAATTGATAAGTTTCCAAGAAGCATAACTCTCCTAAAGAAGGGATGGATTTAAACTTTGCACATTTCAAGACTAATTAGAAGGCTATAATAAATAAGGCAGTAACAGGTTTTGTTATGAGGATAAACAATGCAATAGTGTGGAGAAAATCCAGGAAAACAATGAGAAGAGACTACATGATAGAAATGGCCCTGTCTATTAAGAGAGAAAAGATGGCTTATTCAACATATGGTACTGAACAACTAAAACATCTGACAAAAAAAAAATATTGATTTGTGTCACAGACCATGGGGGAACTCTATTTCAAATGAATTGAAGGATTAAATGTGAAAATAAAATTATTAAAATTTTAACAAGAAAATAGAGGAAACAGATATATACTTATAGTAGATAAGAATTCCTTAAATGAGGCAAAAATTATGTATCATCAAGGAAAATGTTGATAAATATAACTATAGAGAAATAAAAAACCTCTATCAAGTCAGCAGAAGGAAAATTAAATGAAAAGCTCCAAAGTGGGAGAAGTGTTTGTAATAACTTAATTGGTCATGTTTTATATCCTAAATATCTAAAGACTTTTCAAATAGTAAGTAAAAGACACATTGATAGAAAAATAGCCAAAGACTCAAAAAGATATTTCATCGACAAGGAAACAAATATAAACATGTGATAATACATTAATTCTCATAAATGATCAGGCAAATGAAAATTAAAAACTGAGTAGAATACTATTTTAAAGAGTAGATAAGGATTTTAAAAATTAAATCTAAGAATCAAGTACCGGCAAGATCTTACACAACTGGAACTGTGCTGGTATAAGTGTAGACTGAAACTAATTACTTTTAAAACATTTTGGTTTGATGCTGATGGCCTGAAGATTCATATACCCTATGCCAGGAAATCCTTTCCTAGGTATGTACCGCAAAGGAGTTTACACACACACTAGGGTTTGTGAACACAAATGTTCAGCTAAATATTTTCCATAATGGATATGAAATGAAAAGAAGAGGAAGGAAGATTATGGTATTTTACAGTGCTGCAAAGAATAAGAATTTAAAAAAATAGAATCATATAAATAAATAGAAGAATCTCAAAAATGATTTTCAGTGGAGGAAAAGAAACAAGATGCAGAAGATTATGTTTATATTTCTACTTATACAAAGTTCATAAACTCATAAATCAAAACAACAAATTGGTTACAATTTACACTTTTGGGAAAAAACTGTAAGGAGAAAGCACAGAAATGATAAATGCAAAATTCAGGATAGGGGTCATCTCCAAAGGAAAACACAGGCATAAGACTGGGGAAAGAATAACAGAAGAGTTGAAGATAGTTTTCATGTTCTATTCCTTGAGCTGAGTATGTAGGACTGCTGATTTCATTATAATTTCAGACCTCATTTAGGCCATAACATATATACTCGTCTATGACATAATACTATTTTTGTTAAATAAATCAGCATTCTCTCAGCTGAGGCTGAACAAGGTGACACCCTACCTTCTTATTTCAGTAAACACACTGTAAACAAGGTTTCTTTCCCTCATCTACTCAATGCTTCATTTTTTGCATCTCTGCATGTTTTTTTTTTTAATATTTATTTTTTTAGTTCTCGGCGGATACAACATCTTTGTTGGTATGTGGTGCTGAGGATCGAACCCGGGCCGCACGCATGCCAGGCGAGCGCGCTACCGCTGAGCCACATCTCCAGCCCTCTGCATGTTTTTTGTTTGTTTAATTTGGTCTTTTCATGATTTAGGTTGCCAAGTAAGTATTGTGTTAAAGAGCAAGCTATCCAGTGTTCCTAAATGCAAGAAAGCTATGACACACCTCACAGGCAAAATATACATGTGTTGAATGAATCAGGCATGAGTCACACACTGTTGTTGATCCTGAGTTCAATGTTAGGAATTAATAATATATATTATGTAAGGTGTCTTAAACATAAATACACATAACACAAGCTTATGTATAGAACGATTGACAAATATGTGACATCACACTTGCAGGAAACTAACCCTGCAAGAAGCAATGGTTCAGTATTCACTAATTCAGTATTCACAGCAACTTTATAAAATAGAACTACAACAAATGATAAGAATCAACTATATCATATAAATAATGTTACACTTAATTTGTGTTACATATAATGAATATAAACATATACAAATTTCATCTTGTAAGTATATGTGTATGTGTGTACATATATATATGCACAAACATACATGCTTCTCTATATTATGTGTAATAAATGTGAAACATACCTAAATACAAAATATTTCAAAATAAAAATTAAAGATACAGATCATACAAAACACACTACCATTCATAAAATGTGTATATGAAAATGTATATGAATATATGCACACATGTTTATGCCTATTTTCTCTGAGAGGATACAAATGTGACATATCAGTGGTTAAAACAGAGGAAAAGAACAGTAAGGAGACTTACATTCTGCTATATATGTCTGGATTTTGTAATAGATGCATGCATTATTTAAATATTATCATCATTCATACAAAAAATTTTTAATGATACTTTAACTGAAAAAGTTCTTACATGATATTTTAAGAAAAAGAAATAAAGCATAAGACCAAGCTCTCTATGTTGGATAATCACATGGGTGGCAATGTCCTTTATAACATTAGGAACAAAGGAGAGGCACAAGAACTGAAGAGCTGGAGTGGAAATAGCAATCACTCATTGAAGATACAGCATGGAACACACTGTAGAGATATTTAGTATGATGTGTCAGCAGGACCATCCAAATAGAAACACACTGCCCAGCTGTTAAAAGCTCCCACTCTTCAGAGGCTCTTTAGTCAATCCTCACCCACAGTTGCAGAATGAATGATTGTAGCTAACAGAAATCTAACTCACAGAGAGAAATCAGGGTAAAGTTTATTTTCAGAAGAGTCATTTCATAGTCACGCTTCTCAAATGTTAAGAGTGACATGAAAGGTACAAGAGAATCTAAAATAGAATCCTCATTTGTCAATGCACTAGGGGATAGAGCTTTGTCTGGTGCATGGTGTCTGCACAATATTGCACTAATCCCTAAGTGTTTCCATTTTCCAGTTCTGTTATTGGTGAACTTTTGACGTTAGCTGAATGTTTTACATGAAATGGGACTCTTACTATAGTAGTATAATTTTTAAATTAAACTATAGTATAGCTTCTCCTTTACTGTGTGATTTTAGTCAAGTAATGAGCTCTCTGAGATTTTTTTCCTCATTGAGAAAGAGATAATCATAATTGTCTAGACTGCCATAAGAAGTTAAGAAATTGAAATCACATTGAGTTTAAGTAAATTTTGGTGAATTTTTTAGCATAGCAAAAATAGTATCAAGTCTCAATAGTTATTATCACACTGATAGTGAATACAGAACAATTGCTTAAAAGACAATTAAGCTTTTGTTTCAATTTCAAGTGGTCAATGAAAGATCGCCTAAAAAAGTCAAATTCCTCTCTTTAATGAAAAAAGTTTTTAATGATACGTTAACTGAAAAAGTTCTTACATTTTCAGAAAAAGAAATAAAAGCAACACCAAACACACTTACCCTGAATATGAAACATTGCTTATAGGATGTCCTGGGTACAGTTTCTGACAGAAGATCCTCACTCCTGTAGACTTCTTACTCTTTGGTACAATTAATTATCACTGCTTTCACTGATGGAAAGGCATAGCAGAGGAAAGCAGCTGAGGGCATGGCCATCAGGAAGCAGAGACAGTTCTGCTGACCAGGGACAAAATAGAAACCCCAAAATGCTTTCTTTTCATTTTAGGTATAGTTTTGCTAATATTAAAGATTGTATATCTAAGACTCGAGGTTCAACACCCTTCTAATTACAAGCATGTGATAACAAATTCATGCATTTTCATCTTGGTTCTTGTTATGGTTTGGATATTAGGTGTACCCAGAATGTCACACGTGAGACAATGCAAGAACATTTAGAGTTGAAATTGAGGCAGAAGATAGATCCCATAGGCAGCCAGGATAAGGGCCTTGGAGGTGAGGGGGACACATCATGCCCAAATGAAAGGAGACACCAGGTCTTAAAGGTATCTTATGACTCGCTGCTCCCTACCAGCATTAACAACAAGGCCTTCTTCTGGTCTAGAATCCCTGTTTCTGTTCCTTGCAGCTGCAACGACAGCAACCCTTCCTTAGTTACTCTGGCCCTTACTCCTAGCAACAGCTGACCCTAAGCAGACCCCTATCTGAAACGCTGCCTCTTTCTAAAAGACATGTCAAAACCACCAGTTGAGACCCATCCTCTAAATAAAGAATTGAAATTATGCACTTCTGATTGGCTTATTAAATTCAGAGTTTATAGAGCTTGATGGCATCCCTCACCTCACACCAATCACCTTTGTTCAGCCATCAGGTATGCCTTTAAAAACTCCCAGACAACAGATACCCACTGGCCTCCCTGTCTTGGGGCTCCTCTCTATGGGGAGTTCTACTTTGTTTCTTTCTATTACTCTAATCAATCCTGTTATTTTGCTCTTACCCTGTGTCCGTGGATTTCATTCCTCGAATTTGTGAAACAAAGAACCCGACTATCTAGATCCAATGTTACAAAATGATTGGGTTATGAGAGCCTTAAACTAATCAGTGGATTAATCCACTGATGTGGATAACTAGGCAGTAATTCCAGGCAGGTAGGGTGTGGCTGGAGGAGGTAGGTCACTGGGGAGTGACTTTTGGGTTTCTATTTTGTCCCTGGTGAGCAAAGCACTCTCTGCTTCCTGGTGGCCATGTCCTCAGCTGCTATCCTCTGCCTGCCCTTCCACCCTGATGTTCTGCCTCACCTTGAGTCCAGAGCTACGGAGTCAGTCATCTTTGGTCTGAGACCTCTGAAACTGTGAGCCAAATAAACTTTTTTCTCATCATATTGTTCTTGTTGGGTCTTTTGGTCATAGCAATGGAAAAGCTGACTAAAACAGTTTTATTCCTCTACAGGAATTTTTCAGCCACATTTTACTGTGCTTCATTCATTTAAGGAGGAGACGATTGGGAAAAGGGGGAGCTATAGAGAGTGGGGTTTGTGAAAAATCCCATTAGCTATTTTTGATTTATAAAATCACAGTAGGGACTTCACAACATAGCAAGTGCAGAAACACCCCATTCTCTTTATTAAGTTTTAAAATACAAATGTATCAAAATGTATCCACTGAGTAAAAACCTAGTGAAGGCCAACAAAAGGAGGCTCCTATTTCTTTTCCTGGAACTCCAACACAAGGAGATATATATATATAAAAGCAAGTTAACAAACATCTAAGGGAGCTCAGCAATAACATAATTTTTTACAACTTGGATTCAGAAACAAAGGGGAAAAAAGAGTGTGCTGAGTTTTGAGAGAAATATTAGAAAAGCATGAGGTTCTCTAGAAACTCATTTATCTCATTTTGTTTCTCTCCTGTTTTCTTCAGCTACTTAATAAAAAAGATAAAAAGAAAAACTGATGATGCTCACAAATAAATGCTTAATAACTCATCTGGAGATTAAGAATTTTCTTCATCACACATGCACAAAAAGAAAATCATCACATAGGATGACATAAAGTAGAGATAAGTTGGATTTTGGTAACTTAGATTAATTAAGCCAAGCATTTATGCATCTAGTACAGTTGCCCCACAATAACTTCAAAAATTGTTGCCCCCTGATATCATTCTACTTTCTCACTTCTCTTAAATTTCAAAGCTCAAGAAATATTCATACTCATAATCCTAAATGTCATTCAATACATTTGAATAGGTACCACTAAGATAATCTCCATCTTCCAGAAACCCAGGCTTCCACACAACAGCCTGTCAATTTTCCTCCTATTTATCTGACTACTAACATGTGTGGGTGGTGGCATCTCTTTCTCTCTTCATCCTATAAATGTGGTTCTCTACCAGAATGTTATCCCTGCCTATTTTCCTTATCATCCTAGGTGATGACATCCACTCAATATCATCTCCCATAGGATATCCTCAATCTCAGTCCTCTATGCTGAGTCCAACTCATATACCCATTTGCCCACTGGGCATACCCACTTGTATGTTTATACATAGGTAATCATGCTCATCATTCAAATATTTTTCAATATAGGTTGAGTATCCTAATCTGAAAACCCATACTCCAAAATGTTCCCAAATCTGAAACTATTGAGGTTTGGGATTTTGGAGTGTTTTGGATTTACAAACTAGGATGCTCAACTGGTAAAGACTCTACAAAGATTTCAAAATATGAAAAACTGAAATTAAAAACACTTCTGACCCCAAGAATTTCAGATAAGGAATATTCAACTCATAATCATCTCAGTGATTAGCAATACTACTCACTCAGCCACTCAAATATGAAATCTGGACAAATATGTATCTTCTGTGTCCACTTGGTTCTATCTTGTGTGTTCTCTTTGGCACCATCACATCTTCCTTAGCATAGGGCCACACATTTCTCCAATGCTTTACGATAAGAGTCTTATACATGGTCTCTTAAGTCAAAGTCCAAACTGCCACCATTTAGTCCTTTTGCATTGTTGCCAGTTTAACCTCTTAAACCTCTAATCTTATGCTCCCCAAGACACCAGGAATCCCAATTTCCTTAGCCAGGAATACTTAAGTCCACACTGCCTGGTCCCTTGGGGTTTCTCTGCTCATTCCAATCCAGGGCACCAGTGTCTTCTAAATTCACAGAAGAATAGAGAACCACTCAGTTCTCCCCACTATGCAAATACTAAGTTTACTCATGAGTTCCCTCCTTTGCATAGTACTTTTTACTTTCTTTCATTTGAATTCTCCCACTCCCAAGTCAAATCTCTGAAAAGCAAGCCTCACAGGCACTAAAAAGGCTTGCCCTTTACATAGGTATATAACTTCCTGTAGTTTTATGCTCTTTAAGACGAAAGTACATCTGAGTGGTATCAAAAACAACAACAAAATTCAAGCTGAGAAGAAAAAATGCTATTGCTGAGGACAGACAAGTACATGCAAAAGTGTATTTCTATATAAAATCAGAAATCTCAGGTCCAGAGCACACGTAGAAGATTTGTTGTTGATGAGGGCAGGATTTTTCTTGACTGTAGTGAGAGATATGTAGGAAGCAGGGGTTTAGAAGATGCTGGTCTGGAGATGTGCTGGTGGGAAGGCATGGGGGAAGCTTTTATGTAAGCTTTTGTCAATGAAGTGTTCAGGGAGGTTGTCATTATAGTCACAGGCACTCAGTAGAGGAAAGTGGAAGCTTGAGAGGAGACAATATGAATTATCTCAGAAACTGAAAAAGCTGAATTTGCATAGGAAATCTTACAGCATTAGTGAGTAGAAACAAATTTCAATGGCTGATCAGTAGTCCTGAGTTAAAGGTGACACCAGTCACGTTTCACTGTAAGACACTCTCTAACTCCAAAGCAAAAGTTCTCTTGCTTTTAGACAGAGATAAAGAGGTGAGCTTAGGGAGAACTGCTGTCCTTTTGCTTGGTTAAAAAGATTTAGAGTACTACATGCTGGGCATCACTCTGCAGGAACACAGGGAGAAGCAGAGCAAAGCTGCTCTCTCAATGAAGCTCATATTGTTAAGGAATAAATACTTAATGCAATTACACACAATGATCAGTGTTATAAAGAACATAAAGCTGGGTAGAGATCAGAACATTATTTGAGTGAGTATATTCTCCCAAGGACAGAACAAAGCTCCACTTTATAAATACTTAATGCCTTAAAGCAATAGGGCTTAATCTTCTAAAGTCACCTATTTTAGAGTAGAAAAGAGGGACATTCAAAAGGAGTGGGTATTTTAACAGAGTCCATGAAATCTTGGCTTGAGTAGAACTAGTAGGGCAGGCAGGGAAAATTAGGATGAATCAGTAGGTTTGGGGGCCAGATGAAATACACAAAGATTGCTAGAAAGTGGTCCACAGACCACACAATAGCTGAATTACAAGGTTAAGAGATGTTTCTGTTATGCTGTGGGAGCTAATGCAATAATAATAATAATAAAATTTGGCCAGTATTAGAATAGTCTGCCTTCTGAATTGTTCAAGACATTTTAGATTTTAAGAATGAGTCACCTTAAAAAAGACTTTGAGGCCGGAGTTAGCGCACACCTGTAATCCCAGCAGCTCGGGTGGCGGAGACAGAAGGATAACAAGTTCAAAGCCAGCCCCAGCAATTTAGTGAGGTGCTAACAAACTCAGTGTGACCCTGTCTCTAATGATAATAATAAAAAAAATACAAAATAGGGCTTGGGCTGTGGCTCAGTGGTCAAGTGCCCCTGAGTTCAATCCCTGGTGTCCACTGTCCCCTGAAAAAAAAAGAATGACTTTGAGGTAGGCGTGGCAATGCATGCCTATAATCTCAGAGACTTGGGAAACCAAGGCTGAAAGATTACAAATTTAAGGCTAGCCTCAGCAATTTAGAGAGACACTGTCCCCAAAATAATAATAAGATAGAAAGAACTGAGGATATATCTTAGAGGTTAATCTCCCCAGGGTTCAATCCCCAATATCCCTCCTTTCCACCAAAGACTGTGATTAGATATATAAAAACATGAATATATGAATATGCCTCTGTAAGTTAATTTGAACAAAGATTGATGTAAGAATGCTATTTATTATTGATAAAAGCTTATTTATGAGCAAAGAATTGGCATATATTATTTTTACTAAAGTGGCATCTTCTTTGGTTTATAAATCTGATTTTAAGAATTCTTTTTCCTGGTAATTAGAAGAAATCTAGAGTAAAAATTGCTACATTTAAAAAAATTTATCATAAGAGAAACACATTTTGAAATCTATTGTTTTCACTATATGTCAATGAACATAGTTTTAAAAACAACTATTCTCAAAGCTGGTCACTTATTGTTTCACGTTTTTTGACACATTTTTGATCTACATAAGTGTTTCCAAAGGATTTTTTGCCTGTGGTTTGTATTGTTATTCTCTTTTAGATATTGTAGAATGTAAGATCTACTAAGAAACAAACATTTTCTTATTCACCCCTACAAGCCATATTCAAAACAATGCCTGTGTGGTAGTAGAAGCAAATGTGACTCCATTTTGTTTTATGACTTCATCTGTAAAACAACCATGCCAAGTAGAAGGGTCATGACTGGGGAAGGATGTTCTTTTCCTTTTGCTATAGAAACCTTTAAGAACACGGAACTACCTAATGGGGTATTGTTTCTGTAACTAGGGTCACGGGGCTCTGTTTCTGTAACTGGGGTGACTGGGCTAACTGTGATTGGTTAGGCTTCCCTCCGCTTGACTGCACTGTCCCGCTTCTGTAACCTGGCTTGCTTGCATTGGCTAGACCTCTTGAACATCCCTTTTGCGGTTTTCAGGCTTATAAGGAGTGCCCTTGCAATTGTTCGGGGCTGTTCAGGGGAACAGCTTTATGTTCTGGTCAGCCGCCACTGGTGTGCTTCAATAAAGGCTTGATTCGATTATACGTGAGTGGTCTGGAAGTCAGTTTATGAAACCCTGGGACAAAGCTTTAACTATAACACCTGCATACTTGATAAAAATTTTTGTGTGTGTGATGCTGGGGATCAAACCCAGGCATGCACTCTACCATTGAGCCATATCCTCCACTCCCCGCCCCCCAATTTTTTCATGAACAAATAATCACAGAACACCTGAATAAGACTAGAGAAGAAATAAAAAAGCAGTTGAAAGTGATGAAAGAACAATGAAGAAAGACTCATCTTGTATAACTTAAAGGCAAAAAGGTGACGTGTTCAATACTTAGAAGTATGTTATTACCCTTACAATAGTAATGTTTTCATTTAACATACAAAAGTATAAACTTAAAGGTATCTGAATTTCATAGTAAGGAGTTTAAGTAAATCTTGGAAGATCATTAAAATCTAAAGAGATGTTTGTCCATTTAATGTGACTAAAACTGGTAGTCCTGTTTTCCCCACAAGTGAACCATTAGACAAATCCCAAGGGCGTTGTATCATCATAAATTATCATCAAAGAAAATACTTATGGCTGATCATCTTGGTTTATAAGCATAATTCCTAAATTCTAAGTAGATTGCTATTCATGCTTTAAAAATGACTGATATTAAGTGATGAAACCAATTTAAATGTCTGGTCTATACACTACAGATTCAAAATATCATGTAATAAGTCATATATAATGTGAACAATAAATGTATCACTTCTTTACATTTTAGACATTAAACTCAGCAAATGCTTGCTTCTTTTAAAACATTTCCTAGAATAACTTCTCAAAAAACCACAAATTAATTTTATGCTTTTACCTATATATATATATTTTTTTAAGTTATCTATTTTTTTTAAGTTACATATTCTTGATCCTAAAATTACACTGGATGGAAAAGTCAAGACTTAGTTTTATTTCACTACTAAGAATGCAATCAGTATATAGTGTTCTCTTGGTAGGTAACTTAAGGACTAACGATTTGGGTTCAAGGACTCTTCAGAACTCAGTGTAGTTTCCAATCTAGGTCATGAGAAGCACTGAATTTGAAAATGACAATCACTTTGAATATGAATCTCAACAGAGTTCTGTTTCAATCTTCATGATTATCTTAAATGATTAAATAGTATTTTCCCATCTAAAAAAAGCTGTGCTTACGTTTAACAAAATGGTAACATGACTCATTCATTGTAAATCATCATTAATGACACTTGAACAAACTATTAAAAACCATAGCCTAATATGCAGAGGATGGAGCCAATCTTCAGAGTGCTACTTGGCCTCAGTTTCATGCCATGTCAGCCTCCAGGAGAATTCCTGAAAGAGCAAGAACTTTCCCAGAGCATGGCATGATACAAATCTGATCTTCAGAAGAGATGTAACATTCCAAAGTAGAAATGTTTTGAGTAGTAAATGCTTTGATATAATTGTAAGTTTCAATTCAAACAGCAGGACTTTTAATAGATCTTTTCCCTCTTAAAAAGAAAATGTTTCTTTAGTATCTTCTGAATTTTTCCATTCCTGCTTATCTCGTAGGAATGTAAGAAGCATCAATGAGATAATATTTATAAAGTTTTTAAGCTCCCTCGAAGAAAAGTGTTAAATATCCAGAGGTATTAGTGTATCCTAAGAAAAATAGGAAATAATGTTCTGAAGAGCTGAAAAACATCAGTATGCTTTGTTCTTTGGGTACAATGTTTTGACACACCAAATAAATACCAGATTGAACTGAGGTCATAAGCATAGTTAAAAGAATATCTAATATTCTATAACAGAAAGAAGAGAATTTTTAATGTCTTTAAAAATACAAGCTATATTAACTATTATCAAGCATATTTACTGTCATGAAAAAAAAATAATTTCTTTAGAGAGTAGCATGTTTAGCAAATTGCTAGCCTCTCACACCTCTATGACTCATGATTAAACAGACTCATGAATCTGGTTTTTTTTTTTTGTAATGTCAATATAATCCCTTTTAAACCAATGTGTATTTTTTTAAAAGTGCCTTCAATATTTCTGCTAAAAAGGGAGGAAAACACCACATCTCTTTGCAATTTACCTTGAATAATAAATTGCTCCATGTTTTCTTTGAAAGGCTGCATGTGCTCTTTAGAGGAGACTTGGTATACTTTCCCAGCTTCAACCTCACAGGCTGAAATGAGACAGAGAGAGAAAGAGAGAGAAAGAGGCAGGCATTATTTAGAGAATTACACTGCTAATGAAACATTATAACAATTTTAAAACATATTAGCTGAAGTTTGAAAATCCTCTTATCCACCTTAATTGGCATAGGTTCTGCATATATTTTGGAGACATCAAAATACTAACATGAAAGGCCTATGATTAAGATTTTCTTTTAGAGAATTGTAAAAAGAAGTTTATCCATAATTAAAATCCAAATTTCTGAAAAAATAACAAAGAATGACAGTAATGGTGAAAGTTGTATAGGAACCAATAATTATGGGACATCTGCTACATGCAAAATGCTTTTTACCTATAATTTAATTTAATCCTTTGAACAAGTCAGTGAAATAGCTATTATTACCCTCTTATAGCTGAGGAAGTTAAGGTGCAAATAAGGTACTAATTTGCTGAAGGGTCTACAAATATAAGTAGCAGATTTGCAATTGATATCCTGATCTGACACCAAAGTTGGGCCACCTTCCTTATCTGTAGCATTGTGAAGGTCTTAAGGTAGTCTTCAGAGAAAAGTGAAAAGCAGATATATGAAACACAAAACTTTGGCCAAATTCATGTTTAACTCAGGAAAACATACTCTTACTACCATTCATGCAGTAAGATTGCCAATTCTCCAAGCCTTTTTTTTCTCTTTATAAAAACTGTATTTTCGGGCGGGCACTATAGCTCAGTGGCAGAGCACTTGCCTAGCATGTGTGAGTCACTGGGTTCGATCCTCAGCATCACATAAAAAAATAAATTAAATAAAGGCATGCTGTCCATCTACAACTATAAAAAAGATTGAAAACAAAACAAAACAAAACTGTGTTTTCCTCCTTCTCTTCCCCTCCGGGTCATTAACTTGTTTAAGTAGGGAATATAGGAGGGCTGGATTGTTAGCACACATTTTCTCCATCAAAGGTAAAAGACATCTGACTAGCAAAATTGAAGACCATTTTGGCACATCTAGGGTTCTCTCTGTCCACTCCTTTCCCAATCTCTGCCTGAACAGGCTCTTGCCCATTGGATGCTAGCAATTATCCAGAAATCCATATTCCCAGCCCAGACTCACATATTAAACTTCAACCTATATCAGACACTCAGTATTTTCAATACAGAACTCCATCTCTAAACTGGATACCTCCTTGTTCTCCCTCTGTTGGTGGTACCACCACATGCCATAAACAACTTCAGCCAAAACAGGAATTATTCCTCACTTGCTTGTTTAAATTCCAATTTTTTTTAACCTCCTAATACTTCTTAGGTTGACCCTATTTCCTTCTTTCCTGCTCTATTCTGGTACAAATGCTCTCATCCTTCCTATGTGGGACACTTTATAAAAACCTCTTTTCTGGGCTTCCCAACTCCAATCTTCCATAGGCCTTTGGCTTCCTTATAGCTTTAAAAGCCATTCAGAAGAGAACTGACCAATTACCTACAACTATTCAATAACCTTTACCCACAACAACCATAGTCTGAATAGAGGAACAACTTTAAATCCTGCAATATGGACTATAGTACTTTCTACAATGTAGAACTTGGCAAACATTCAAATATTCTACCAGCTACCTCTGAGACTTTGTGCAGACTCAATGCAAATTCTAATCCACACACCCTTGCTCAAGCTGTCTTTGATTGAAATGATTCTCTCTTCTTTTTCTTTTGTACCAGGAATTGAACTCATGGGTGCTTAACCAGAGAGCAATATCCCCAGATCTTTTTATTTTGAGACAGTGTCTTGCTAAGTTGCTTAGGGCTTCACTAAATTGCTGAAGCTGGTATTAAACTTGCAGTCTTCTTGACTCAGCCTCCCAAGTCACAGACATGCACCACCATGCCTATAAACCACAACTCCTACTATAAACTTATGTCTTAGCTCAGATGTAATGGCCCCTGAAAAGCATTCCCTGACCTTCTTACATCCCTTGCTTTCCTTCACCTCTGCAACCACTCTCCAGGAAGGACTAGGCATCCCTCCTTTGTGATCTTATTGCATCTTGTGCAAATCGAGTTAGAGCTGTTATTTAATGAACAATTTCATGTGTCAGAGACTGTTTCCAAGTGTTTTACATCTGTTGTCTCATTCAATCCTCATAAAACCCTTTGAAATAGGTTATTAATATGCTCACTTTACATCAGAGAAATACAAAGTCAAAGACATTGCCCACATTGACTGAGTTCATAATTGAGGAGGTCAGATTCAATAGCAACTGCCATGCTATATTAAAGTTATTTGTAAATGCTTCTATCCTGCCCCACTAGACTGCACTACTTGTGAGAAATCTGACTTGTTCCCATTTGTATGTCTAGTGACTGACACAGGCAACAGATTGTTGTTGGATGGCTGAGAGGCTGGATACATATCTATAGAAATGGAAATGATATTTCAGAGTTTGGAATTTAGCATACAGGGTTTAAATTCCAGTTCACTCACCTACTGAGAGACCTTATGATTGTGGGGGTTAATTATCTAATCTTTTCAGTCCTTAGTTGCATCACCTGACAGTAAATTTAATGAAATATTTAACATTAGTATTATGCTTAGCTAAAATGTGGGAGAAATGCCTAAAACTGAACTTGGAACATAGAAGCAGATGCAGAAAAGTAGTCATTATTGCTAGAGACCAGATAGAGTTCAGGATAGAAAAGTCTAAGATAAAATACTGAATGGACTCAGAGTGAAGTGGGTATAGACTTCCTTTACCTTGATTCCAAGGAAGAAGGAAACTGAATGAGAAAAGTTAGAGAAAGAGATGTCACTTTGAAGGGCTAATATTTTGGGATCTCCTACAGTGAGAACATTGGGACCACTCAAAACCTAGCTGGTGAAAGGAAGGGGTCAGATGAGGAGAGACACAGATTGTATCACTAGGATAACCCCAGGAAGCTAGAAATTCTGTTTTTAAAATGTCTTCAGATGAAAAATAAAGGTATATTTGATCGTATTATAATTGGAAGAGTTTTCTAAAAATGTGTAAATTAGGAACTCAAAGGGGATCAGTAACAATGCTTCAGGGAAATGAGGTCGAGATCCGCTCATTTTATCATTTCAGTAAATTATTTTTGATGCAGGAAGGTGAAGAGATGTTCCCAAAGTCTTTAAGCAGTTTCTAATTGCTAAGCAATCTATTCACACATGACACAGATATTGATCAACTACCTTCTGCATTCACAGTACTGCTCCAGGCACTCTGGCTACTGTCATAAACAGGACAGACAAAGCCTCTGTCCCCCCAAAATGTGTTCACTATACAGTCTAATTTTTCTTTGGCCGAGGTATATTAATATAAAACTTGTATATACTAATAGAAAACTTATTGTCACAGAAGTGTGCTCTGTCTGTGGACTGATTTCTACCTTTACCTCCTACCACACCTCATTTATTCACTCTGTTGTATTTCTAGTACTTAGAATAATTGCTGGCAGGAACCATGCATTCAACAATTATCTATGGAACGAATGGACACATTAATTGTATCTGCCTGTCATAGTGAACATCTTGTAAAATGTCATACTTATTCAAATTTCTCCAAAACTTCTTTTTATCTATCTCTCCTCAGTTTTTGTTTCAACTGTCAATTCCTAGGCTAAGAGGTTCAACCTCCCCTCAACTTTGTACCTCCCTTTTCTATAGAACATATAACTGATATAGGATGAAAGCAAAGCTTTAGATAAAACAGACCTGTATCCAAGTCTAGTTCTACTACTAGCTATATATTCTTGTACTAGAGTTCCTTAAGTTCACTTATCTTGAGTCTCAACGAGGAGTCGAATTTGAAGTACTAAGCACTAAACTGGCTTTCAGGAAGCTCACAAAAGATTATAATCATTAATTATTTATGCCTCATTCCATTTATTTGTTTATCTTTGCTCTGATTACAGTTCACATTCCTTCAAACAAAGAACTGTCCTATTCATCTCTTGTATCTAGTGTTTGAAATACAGAAATACTAAAACCTAGAGAAGTGCTTTCAACTATGCCCGTGGTCATAAATTTCCTTAATCCAGACAATGAGTCTCCAGAGGTGGATGGCTTACAATACCACAGGCACACCAAAATCCAAATCCAAATTAACAAAGTTCTTCACTGTGAAGTAAAAGCATCACAATTATTGGTGTACAATTGTTTGTAGGGAGTTGTTTCTTTACTATTTTAGTATATTAAGAAGGAAGGATCAGTTGGATAAATACAAAAGTAGAATATCAAGTTCTAGGGTTTATATATTCTCATATGTGTATAATTCTTATTTATTCTTACATATTCAATATGGCATATGTGTTCAATGTGATAACATATAAGGAGTAAGACAATCTATCAGAAAACTGGATCTCATTTGTAATTGTAGTCCATTCTGTTTCCCAACATGTCATCCTGGCTAGTACTTATCGTCTCCCAAATTGGTATGTGACTATGTAAATTTTCAAAAAAATTGCAAACACTACAATCTTACAAACTTGAAGGGTCATTTAGAACATTATTAAAAACAGAACAAAGATAGAGTTCTTGGAAAACTTGCATTACAGTCAAATCCAAATATTAAAAAACATTTGTTAAGAGACTGTTGGCATAACCGAGTAATTCTAATCATGTCAACTTTTGTTTAATTTAAAGACTTTTCTGAGCCAAAAAGATTCTGTATCGTGTTAAAGGGCTAATATTGGAAAGCATGTATTAGGGCTTCCAAATACAAAGAAAACCCCAGCCAGAAGAAAGGAGGAACAAAAGTCTCTCAGATATTCCCACTGGAAAATAGATTCCCGGACATTAATGCCATCCGCACAGTGTATGGTAGAGGAAATGTTTTTTTTTTTTTTAAAAATGCAGGATTTCTGGCTTATTGGGGTTATCATTGCCCAATAAACCCAGAACATCACACACAATTTCCTGAAATGAACCATAATCATGAGGAATCTGGTTATTGTTTTAGGGAACTGGAATACTTCAGTGAGGTTCATACATGTTTCCAAGTTCAATCAATGTTAATCACAGTGTAGAGCTGGTGCTTCCAGGTTTCACTGGCATCTACAAACCTGCCTCAGCAAATATAAAGGAAGCCACAGAGCAGATACAAAGGAGAAGAAACAAGGTTGAGTAGATGAGAAAATTCCTTATTCCAAAACCAAATTGTTTCCCACTTAAGCCTGGTTTGTATGTTATCCTGGATTCAGTTACAGGAAAGAGAAACCACTGAATCTACTTACAGATCAATGTAGGCAGTGGGATGCTTAAAAAATAGGTCTAAGTGCAAAGAGATTTGACCCTATATTTGGTCTTCAGAAATGAGTACCAAACAAACAAAACACCCAAAATCAGAAAAGGAAAAAAACCCTGTAGCACAAGCCCAGCGAGGGAGCTGTTATCTATGTCAAAATCAGTTACATATGCTATGAGGTGGGTGTCACAGACTCACTGTTGGTTTTAGATTTAATCCTTACCTCCTAAATCTGCACCATGAAAGACTCACCTTGTGTATTTATTTTGTCTCTCAGTGCTCATGAAACTAGTGATCTGGCACAGAACCTATGATTTGGGAAAACCAAATCTCTGTCTGTTGCTGTTTGATAGCAGCAAGCCAAATAGAAAACACAGAAGCACCAAAAATATGATGTCTGGCTTTACTACCTTCCTTTAACATGGACATGTACTGACAGAAGCAAAAATCACACACAGAAAGGAAGACACAGATTCAGAAATATCTAGGGGTTAAAATTAGCAGAGCTAGGCAACTGATGAGAATGCGAATGAGTGGTCCTTCACAAAGGTGCGAACTTCGGAAGCACCTGGGGTATGTTTTCAGAATTCATCTGCCAGGGCCGTAGCTGAGCTATTTTGAAACTTAATGGCTAAGGTTAAGACTCATTAAAAAAGTTCACAAAGTGATTCTAATGTGCACTGAGGAGTGAAGGAAGGAGTAAAGGAAGGATGCCAATGGAGTTTAAAATTTGGGTAGCATGGAAATAGAGGATGTAGGAGCAGAGTGACTTTTAGAGGAAAGAAAATGAACTTGGTTTTGAACTTACTGGGATCAGGATGCCAGTGGAACATCCAGGTGTAGTTTTCCAACAAGCATCGATGTGTGATTTTGCAGATCTGAGCAATGAAAGAATAAGACCACCTGAGACTAAAGCATGTACAGAAAGGAGTATGGTATCAAGGCTGAATAACTGAGGAAGAACAACTTTCGTGAAGAGAGAGAGAAAAAGAGAGAGAGAGAGAGAGAGAGAGAAGGCCATGAATAAGGAGACTTATAACAAATTAATAGACGTTAACAGAAGAATCAAAAGTGAGTGGGGCTAATGAAGCTAACAGAATAATGAGTTTAAAAGAGTCAGTCAGATGCAACAGAGACATCAAATAAGATAGGGGTTGACATAAAATGTCCATTAAATTTGGCAAAGTTACCAATAGTTTCAGTAGTACTTGGGACAAAAGACAAACTGGAATAGTGTGAGAAAGAAATGGGAAGTAATGAATCAAAAAACCCAGAGCTGACAGGAATCTGTCACCATCTTGGCTAATTAGCACAAGAATTCCAGAACTGACTGCCTAGCAAAGGTGTGCTGTGAGTCATAGAAACAACAATAAATAAATGAACACAAGTCTTTCATAACTTACAGAAAATACTCAAAACAGTCTAGTCTTGCCAGTGACAGACCAATAAGAACAACTGCAAACTAAGAAAAACACAGTATTTTTGGACCATTCTGTATGAATGATGTAGAAAAATCAGATGCCTGACAATTAGATGTCTATTAATTAATCTTAAAATAGCTCCCTATCGCACAAATATGATGAAAGAGGACAGAGATGCCACACACATAGAAAACCCTTAATACCTTAGTTTGAAGATGGAAGTCTTGACATTGCCACACATTGCAATATTCTAAGTTCACAAGTTTATGTCTCATGACAAAGCTAAATAAAACTGAATGCTTATGAAAGTATACTCTTCAACAGGTGTTTCACCAGTATATCCTTCTACAGAAGAGAATGTCAGAGTGAGCCTTGCATAGACAATCTCACTCATGTGAAATCTAAAAATATTGATCTCACAGAAGTTTAGAGCAGAAAGGTAGTTACTAGTGGTGGGGGAGTCACGGCTACTAATCTGTAGGTAACTCAGTTACAGTCAGGAGAAACAAGTTCTGGGACACTGTTGCACAGCAGCGTGACAATAGATAAAAATGATGTACTGGGCATCCCAAAAATTATTAGAAAGGATTTTGAATGTTTTTACCATGAAGAAATGTTGGAAGAGGAAATGTATCAAAACATCACATGATACTTTTTAATATGTTTATGCATTGGTTACAAATTAAAATTATAAACTGAAAGAGCAATATATTTAACATGTTTTTGCTTTGCTGTTTAAGTAATCATTCCCATAAGAGAACTCTGAACTTTTTCATCACCCTCCGTATACAACTGATAATATTTTCAAACACAATGCACTTCCATGAACAATTCCAGTCTGTGGGTTATAGGTAGATAAAACATATTAGCTGTGACTTTGCAAAACATAGTTAGCTCTTTTGTGCCTCGGATTCTTCATTTGTAATACACAAATAACAAGAGAACCTGCCTTTTAGGGCTACTGCAAGGGATAAAATTGTTAATATAGATAAAGTACTCAGAATCAGTACTTGGACAGTGAGGACGATAGAAGTTTAAACCATTATTGTTATTATCCTTGTTATTGACAGAAGTAGCAGCAAACAGAAAAGTTTGCCCTCAGAGTAAAGAGCCTGCCCCTGGAGACTGAATTTTAATCCTGGCTCTTTAACTTCCTAGTTGTGTATCACTGCCTAGTGCACAGCCTCTTTGCAAATCAGTTTGTTCATTCATAAATGGAGAACCTAACAGTGTCTAATCCATAGGGCTGTGAGATCAAATGATTTTATCTGTGCTTTAGCACATAGAACAGTACCTCATACATAGTTGGCTTCAATTATTATTACTACTGTACCACCACCACTGGTCTAGTAATACCACACAAATAGGAATCTGAGCACTTATCTCTAAATTTCAAAAAGTACTGACAGCAAGGCTTCATATGGTGAGAATAACATTTTTAAAGAGACAACTCAGAATAAGTTATATATTTATATATATAAAACATCTTTTACTGGCAGTAAAGTCTAATTACTTACAACACATCTCACTTAAGAGACACCTTATAATTGATGGTGACACAGCATGTGTAGATATTGTGGAGGACATTGGCTGGCTTGGATGATCCCTAGTCAACTATGTCTCAGAGAGTGTGTAAAATTTAGTTTTCACTTACATCTGGCATAAGTTGAAGAGTCTGAATGCTCTAAAGCTGAGGATGTAAGTATCTCTTTAATGATGGTTTGATGGATTCTTCAGGGTGACAGGAAAGACTGGTCAGTAATAGATATCATTTAAACTTTAAAAGATGATTTAGAAGCTCTACTCTTCAAATAAGTAAAAATATTTGATTTTCCTAAGATTGTTATAGAAGGTTGTTATTCCATTGTTTTAACCCATATTTAAGATGAGAGATGGGGCATCATAGAATAATCAAAATATACCAACTACAAACAAACCTGTTTATAATAGTTTACCTGTCATAAAAACAGTCTTCAACTATGTCCATCCCTAAAACCATACTATTCTAAAGGATTAAAAAGATGCTTAACCATCTCAATTCATAATAGTTGAACTATGGAACCAACCTTCAACAGATGAATGGTTAAAGAAATTGTGGTATATATACATAATGGAATATTACTCAGCCTTAAAATAGAATGAAATTGTGGCATTTGCTGGTAATTTGATGGAAATGGAGAATATCATGCTAAGCAAAATAAGCCAATCCCAAAGAACCAAAGGCCAAATGTTTTCTCTGATATGTGGATGCTAATTCCCAATAAAGGATGGGGGGGGGTAGGGAAGATAAAGGTATTTTGGGTTAGACAAAGGGGGGTGAAGGGAAGAAAGGGGGTATGGGGGTAGAAATGATAGCAGAATGAATGGTATTATTACCCTATGTGAATATATGATTACATGATCTGTGTAACTCTACATCATGTACAACCAGAAGAATGAGAAGTTATACTCATCTGTGGGCTGTATGTGGACTACCTTGGCATCACAGACTGATGAATAGGAGAATCTGGTATCTAGGAACTTCCAGTGGACATTTCCTCTGGCTAACTGCCCAGACACATTATGAGCCCTACTCAAGCTCTGCCAAAGGTCCCACACAGCACCCAAGATAGGGTAACCTCCTATAGTCACACAGTCCCTCTGAGATAGGTGTGACCTGCCATGATGCCAATCAACCTGCTGACTATAAGACATCATGAAGCAAGACTCCACTCCCAAAACCTTATCCCTGCCTTTGATGTACCCTCTTAAATAAATCAAGGGAGCCATTTTCTAATTGTCTAGCTCCAGCTCATGTGTGGACTGAACCTATCAGGGGCTCCATCTTTTGAAGCTATCTTTTTGACTTTGTTTTTTGTTCTTTACTAATTATTCTAGACTTTAATTTCTTAGGTGGCTTACATCCTCCTAAGCAGGAAGAAGAATCCCATATTGAAGCCCTGGCCACCTCCCCCAAATACTGCATCTATGTATGATGTGTCAAAATGCATTCTACTGTCATGTATAATAAATTAGAATAAATAAAATTGGTTTTTTTGGGGTGCTGGAAATAAATTTTTTTTAAAAAGTTGCTTAACCATTTAGGATTTGTACAAATAGTTTAAAATTAAATTCCACAAATAAAATAGCATATTGTTTCATATAGAAAACAAAGTGATTTCCATGAAATTTAAAACTTTTTACAACGTATTCTATGATGAAGCATGTATGAACTCATTCAAAGCAAAGCACCTGACACTTTTTTTCAGGAGATGGCAAAATCCTCCTTAAGAGGACTATATGATAATTAATGTTTATCAACAGTATAAATGCCACTGAAATTGGTGCAGAATCTTGGTATTACTGGCCAGTTACCTGGCTTCATATGTCCTGTCCCCTAAAATGCCATTAAGGGATACCTTGTAGTGGAATTGCTGCTACCTATGACTGCCCTAGAAGCTGCTTGTTGAGAAATCTATGGAGTAGTACTGTCTCTATCAGTTGTTTATATCTCCCAATGGTGATATACACTGATGGTGGAACTGGAATGAGTGAGTGACATGGTAAATGTTCATCTACAAAAAGAAGTTTAGTAAAGGCCCCACACAATTAGGAGGCAGTGACTGACATCCACCAACTGAAACAGATATACCACCACCACTGCTATTTGCTTTAGGAATCCTGTCTTGTTAGTGGGTTCCACTGTGGCATAAAATTAGTTACTGAGACTTAGTAATAAATACTTAGTAATAAAACATATTTTTCACAAGGACTAAAACGCCTACCAGGCAATTGTTTTCAGGATATAGAGAAATATCTTGTTCAGTGCTTAATATATTTAAATTCAAAACAGACCACCTCTGGGTAGAAATATTCTCTAGCTTGGACATATGAATGGAGAATTAACAAAAGGTACCTTTAAAGCAAAGTGTCAGGACTCAAAAGTCTTGTCAGTTTGAATTTCTTAAATTCATAAAGAGAATGAAGGGGGAGGTATGGAAAGAACCACATAAAAGAAGGAAGAAAAACAGATGCAGGAGTAGGAAAGAATGGTAAGAATAAATTATGAGAAAATAAGTATATGAAATGTACACAGAGATGTTGAAATGCTTAAGGAGGCACCATCTAGTCTCTCATTCAAAGGAACAATAAGTGTCAGAAAGAAATGGAATGAAGTCAAGGACTTATTAGGGGATTTATGGATTTAGAGTTTGGGAAAACTTCAAAGTCTACTAAACATATCTTGAAAGGAAAAAAGAATAGTAACTCTTGACATGTTTAAATCTATTTGAGGAATTCAAAGCAATTCATCAACACAGTTGTAATAATCTCTAACATTTCCCTCCCAGTAAGAGGAGATTTATATAGAAAGTGAACAAATGTTGTAGGACTCTTCTGGATTAATAACTAGAATCTAGACATCATTTAATATTCTATTAAGTTACATGAGGAAATGGAAAGGATTTTTGTAAGATCAAATGAAGAAGCTGCATACCTTGAGAGTCTAGACATTGACTCTACATTGAAAATGGTAGAACTTGATTTGAACTGTGTATTTACCACTGATTACCTGGGGACTTGGATGAATTCCTGAATCTTGCTAATCCTGCTTATTTCATCTGCAACACAAAGAAAGCAAACCATGCACCCTAAAGATTTGCTGGAAGGGCTAATGTGCTTTTGTTTTTGGGGGGTGTGTATACCTGGGAATGAACTCGGGGTACTCAACCACTGAGTCATATCCTCAGCCCTATTTTATATTTTATTTAAAGACAGGGTCTCACTGAATGCTTATCTCCTCACAGTTGCTGAGGCTGGCTTTGAACTGGAGATCCTCCTGCCTCAAGTCTCCTGAATCACTGGGATTATAGGCATGTGCCACCCTGCCTGGCCTAATGTGTCTTTAGAGTGTCTTAATACATGGTGTCATTTTTGTTCTACTTGCATTAATTAGAAATGGCACTAACTTCTGTGAAGTTCCAACTTTGGGAACACAGTAGAAGAATTTTAGGTGTCCTTGATAAATTAGTGAGCTTATCAGAAATCATGAATTCCAACAGACATACATGCAAGGTTGTATGCTTTGTGTCACAAAGCCCACATTCAACACAGAAAGGTGGCAAAAGCTTGAGAATGACAAAGAATCATGAGGATAACCAAGTCAACAACATAATATCTATTATCAAAAGCAAACAAGATGGGGGATTTACAAGCAGAAATGTTCTATCAAGCAGGTAAAATACATTTCTACTGCACTAGATACTGGTCTGAATCTTCCATGAGTCCTGTTATGATTTTTTTTTCTTCTCTGAGTTTTGGAAATGAATATAATCATTTATGGGGCTGTCTCAAAAGCTACGGAGAACCAAAGTTGGGAGAAAACAGAAAGAAATGCTTGCTTGGAAAAGGATATAGTACGGCTTAAATATCTCCAAAAATTATAAATCTTTTCTATTTATTCTTAACTTTAGAGCTATAAGAGGAAAAAATGGGATCACTTTAGAATAACATAAATAAACATTTTTAAAATGAAAGAGTCAAATAAGAAATGTCAGTTATAAAGATTTATTGTATTTTAGCTTTAAAACTACCTTCCTATATTAGGGCCTCTATTAAAATCATGTGATTTTTTTTTTTTTGAACTTCACTCTGAACTAATATAAATAGTGACCAAAATAATGGATTCTGTTTCTCTCAGTACTCAATAGTTTTCTGGCACTGGTATTTAATATTAGTTTTACTATATGCTTATAAATAATATTTGTTTGAATTATTAACAAGAACATATGGCAGTTTTTTAGACTTTTTCTCAAGAATGGTTTTATATTATTAACACCACAAATCTACAAACATGCAGTCTTCTTAAACATACTTTGTTCTTTTAATAAAATTTCTTATGTTCTTGAATTATATTTACTTTTCAATTTGGTAACTTATATAATCCTTCATAAGAATAGAGAAGTCTCAGCTGTCTGTAACCCAGTTTACTAAATTTCACATCTAAATCAAACATATTCCTATTTTCTTTTCTTCTTAAATTATTAAAAATTCCTATACATAAAGGAATGTATATAACACACAGAAGACATAAGTTCAAATGTATACCTATGTACTCAATTTCTAAGAAACAGAACATAACCAATTTGGAAGGGACCACTGTGTTCCTCAATGTCATTCCTCCTTAGGCCCCCAAATTTTATGTTTCTCATCTCCCATGATCCCTAAACAACTAATTATTATATAGATAGATAGAGATATTCATACATACACTTTAAAGACTGAAATCATACTATTTATATTTTTCTTATGTCCTCCTTTTTTTCAAGATGGTATTAATAAGATCTATACATATTTTTTTTTTGAGAGAGAGAGAGAGACAGAGAAAGAAAGAGAGAATTTTTTTAATATTTATTTTTTAGTTTTTGGCAGACACAACATCTTTGTTTGTATGTGGTGCTGAGGATCGAACCCGGGCTGCACACATGCCAGGCGAGCGCGCTACCACTTAAGCCACACCCCCAGCCCAAGATTTATACATTTTAATGCAAGCAAATACAGTTTGATCAGTTGCACTGTTCTTTGGAAGAAAATATCATAATTTATATTTCAACATATATGTACATCTGGGAGCCCAATACTGGGTCAGAGAAAATGGCCACACTAGACTTAATGAGATTTTGTCAAATATTTTCCCAGGAGATTGCATTGATTTATATTTTTGTCATTAGTATAAAAGAGTTCTTACTAGTCTACATCTTTGACAGTATTTCACATTCTCTGACTTTAAATATTTTTTAAAAGAATGCTAATCATTAGTGTTTCCTAAGATGAAATTCTCAGTATAATTTGAAAAGTCATTCACACATTCACACACTTAACATGTTTTCAGGCATCTCTACAAATCACTATTATGTAGCTACCACTGTGTTTTCATTAGTATTCTTCCACAGAAGTTCATCAGACAGCATCACTGGTAGAATAAGTACATTTTAGCTGTTTCTAAATTTTAGCCAACATTCATTCAGAAGGATTAGTAAGAGTTGACCAGTTGAAAATGGGAAAGGAAATGATTCTAGGACCTCAGTCTAGAGAGAAGAAAACATTCTCATGGAGATTACTGTCCATGAAACTAAGCCCATGATTAACATGTGCCATATATGTACACATGTACTAAGTCCCTATAGAAAACAGAATCTCATGGATTTGAATTAATTTGGCTATGACACAAAAAGAAAAATATTTTGCAAAGTACACATTATAACAAAATACTAATAATTTATAAAACAAATCTTAACTCAAAATATCACAGAACTAATCACCTTTAATTAGCTGTGGTTTTCACAAGATGGCTGGGTCAGAAAATCAAGTGATCAGTAACAAAAGAGAAAGCATAATATTATTTTTTCCAATACAGGTAAAAAATTTTAGAATAATCAACGACTTGATTTTTCTTCTAATAAAGTCTCCCTTTCACTAGCAAAATCACTGCAAGTAATGGAGGTTCAAGACATTAATTGTAGGAAAAGTCAAAAAGTTTCTGAAAAAAAAGTTTATTTGAATTAAGTTCATATACATTTTGTGAGGAAGGAGTGAAGAGAAATACTTGCAACTCAATTTAAAAAAATTTCAAATGAAAATATTGGTTTCAAAGCTTATGGAAAGAAATGTGAACATCTCAAACTGTAAGACATTATAGTAACCCACATGCTATACTGACTTGAAGGAAATCATGGAAGGATACATTTTAATAAGAGGCTCTTATGTATTACTTACTCAGTAAGAGTCACTTATATATTACCTATAGAAAAATTCTGAATAGCTACTTTCTATCTCTTTACTGCCCCTAAAATTAGAAAGATTTGTTTAGAGCTGGGCATATAGTGCTGCATGCTTTTTATCACAGCTACTAGGGAGGCTGAGGCAGGAGGATCACTAGTTCGAGGCCGGTCTCAGCAATTTCACAAGATCCTGTCTCAAAAAAAAAAAAAAAAAACAATAAAAACAACAACAACAACAAAAAAGAATGGCTGGTATGTAGTTCAGTGGTAGACCACTTGTCCAGCATGTGTGAGGACCTGGGTTCAATCCCCAGTGCTGGAAAACAAACAAAAAGCCCACAGTTGTTAAGTTCTTTTTTTCTCTGTCTCCCATGATGGTCAAAAGCACTTTCATCTTTTATCTGAGTTCCTTCTTAACTTGTTTCCCAAATTCTATGCTTATCAGAGCAACATTTCCGATACATAAATCATATCACTCCAATTCCCTAAATAGGATCCTCCAGTGGGTAGATAGTGCATTAGTAAAATGTAAACTCTTTTCAAAAAACATATAAACTTGTAGAGCCTTCATGATTAGAAAACATTCTCTCATCTCATGCTTACCATGTTTCAAGAATGCTAGGGCACATAGATACTTTTTTTTTCTGCCTGAAATGCTGTCTCTTCCTTTTCCTTCCCAGCCCCTATACAGACACAGACAGACAGACAGACAGACACACACACACACACACACTTTCACAATCTAGAGACTTTCTGCCTGTCTGAGATTTCATAATCTGGACCCTAAAGATCTCTAAGTCTTTATATTTCCCTGTACTCCTGCACTGGTCAGTATATGTAGGATTACATGAAATGCCAATAAGGCACTAAGATAAGGCACTGATTCACCTATTCAGATTTTTTTCCTACTTTCTTGTGTGTGTGTGTGTGTGTGTGTGTGTGTGTTGAATGGATAAATTGATTAATGCAAATCAAGTTTCGGGCTGAGGTTGTGGCTCAGTGGTAGAGTGCTCACCTGGCACATGTGATGCACTGGGTTTGATCCTCAGAACCAGGTAAAAATAAATAAAGTAAAGGCACTATGCCCATCTACAACTAAAAGAAATTTCTAAAAAAAAAAATCAAGTTTCATAAATTTGTGCTTCTTTTAGAAAAACAATTTAAATGGTGACAAATCAGAATTAATTTTTAAATATTTATTTTTTAGTTTTTTTTTTAGGTGGACACAATATCTTTATTTTATTTTTATGTGGTGCTGAGAATCAAACCCAGCGCCTCACACATGCTAGGCAAACGCTCTACCACTTGAGCCACATCCCCAGCCCCAGAATTAAAAATTTTTAACAGGAAAACAATATTATGTAAATTGCCTACACTATTATATAGAAAGTATTTCTTTTATTTAATTTGTTCTAATTAGTTAACACATGACAATAGAATGCGTTTTGATACATTGTTTGATAAATGGAGCACAACTTTTCATTCCTCTGGCTGTACATGGTGCAGAGTCATTCAAGTAGTGTAATCATACATGTATATAGGGTAATAATGTCCATCTTATTCCATCATCCTTCCTATCTCCACACTTCCTCCCCTCCCTTCACTTCCCTCTACACAATCCAAAGTTTCAAATGTCTTTCCCAAAATTTTTCTATCTGGTAGTCATACATTATGACTCAATACTTTTTGTTTTTTTGATACTTAAGGTAAAAAGGTGCTTTACTGCTGAGCCACATCCCCAGACTTAATATTTGTGTTAGCAACAGGGTTTCTCAAAATTCCTTGGGGCCTCACTAAGATGCTGAAGCTGGCTTTGAACTCATAAACTTCCTGCCTCATTCTCCCCAGATGCTGGGATTACGGGTGTGCACTGCAGAGATTCAATTCTAATGGCAGTATATAACTCAAGCCTTCCCAAACCAATTAGGTAGAATCAGACTTACCTTCCACTCTGCTTTTTGTTCCTATTTTCTGAATGTTGTAACTGTAGTACAGTGCAATTATGTTTGTATATTTGGCTTCTCAACTATGTATGTGGTGAATAATTTAAATACAGGGCCATTTATCATTTATCTTTTCCCTCCAGGCATCAAGAAAAATATCTTGGCAATAAATTCAATAAATACCAGTTCTGAGTTCAATTGGCTTTAAGGAGAACATATTTGGATAAACTTTGTTGACTTAAGCAGAATCAGGCTCCCTACATTATAGTCATGCTTGATATATACTTGATAATTCCAACAAAGAATATTGCATGCAGTGAAAATATAGCTATATTTTATTAAATAAGAATATAAGAATAATGAAATTTTGAGAAATATGTTATACACACATATGTTGGTTTTATATATATCTAAGATGGAGTCATCTAGAAATGCCATATAAAAAAAGAAAGAATAAAACTCAACAACTAATGTCTGATTCTGTTAGCATCCCTTCTACTCTTTTATATACAATATCTGAACAACATTGTAATTTCAGATATTCTGGTTCCTACCTATATTCTAGTTAAAGTATTTCTTAACAGGGACTTTTTTACATTGTATATTTCTTTTTTTAAAAAAATTAAAATTAGTTATTGATAGACCTTTACTTATTTGTTTATATGTGGTGCTGAGAATCAAACCCAGTGCTTCACACATGCGAGGCAAGCACTCTACCACTGAGCCACAACCCCAGCCCACATTGTATATTTCTTATGCTGAGGATGCTCCTGATTTTTGTAGGAACAGTCTAGACAATAAAAAAGTCCACAGGACTCACTGTTAGTAAGTGAGGCACACTGAATCAAAACATGAATGTATAAAAGCATGCTGAAATGGTTGTGTGAAAAGATGATTATGAAAAAAAGTCGAAGCCTGACCAACCTTGAAACATTTATAATGTCATAAAATGATTGTGGGCATCTCAATCCTAATACCTTTTACTTCATTCTTGACATGATTTCCTCTGTTCTAAAGAACCACCTAAGCTTGTCTAAAATCAAAACTATTGGCTATTGATTCCTTTACATCCCCATTCCTTTCTGTAGGGTTTAGCCTGCCTCTAGATATCCAAGCTATAATTAAAGTCATCTTGTACCCTCCTTCCCACCCTGTGTTATTACCAAATCCAGACACAATGTGTTTTCAAACACTCACAAATTTCTTTCTGCTCTTCATTCCTACCACAAAGACATAACTTATACTCTCAACATCTCTGACTGGCTAGGCATCATCTCTCCCAAGTTCCTCAGGATAGCCTTTCAAAAATGCAGGTATGAGTATATAACATCATTGTGAAAGTAAATATTCCTATGGCTAAGTAATGAATACAGAATCAAGTTCAAAGGCCCTTTACAAAGATGACTGGACATCTTCCCATTCCACTTTGTTGAGTGCCCTGTGCTTTGGTTATGTGAGACTTTATCATCCATTTGTTGTCACTTTGTAAATTCAGTTACTGAGTCAAGAACACATGAGGCAGGTGCTAAGAGCTAAGAACACTCAACATTGAACCCTCCCTGAAGAGTTCCATGCTGTCAAACACTAAAGGAAGTGACAATATCTTATTAATACAAATTTTAAATATTAAATACTATATATATTATAAATGTAAATATATTTAATGTAATATGTATAATATATAAATCTATTTTATTTATTATAAAATATATTAAATATAAATTTTATATTATTGTTACTCTATGTATATGATGAGATAGTTCAAATACTTTGATTTCTCATTTTCTATTAGCTTAATAAATATCATGGAATAATAGTTAAGGACTATAATGACTCAAATTTCTTGCTGCTCTAAATATCATAAATTTTATTATTTATTAAGAAGCCATCTACCCTTAAAATTATTACCTTTCTATAAGAATTGTTAATATTAATAGCCTGAAAAAAATTTTCATTCCCTCAGATACAGTACACATAAATCTGAGAATCTACATTAAGGAAACATCCAGAGATATAATTTTTTTTAAAAGACTATGAATAGGATGATCCACAGAACATAAATTTAAGAGTAATGAAAACTGGAAAGACTAATTCACTACAAGAATCAAATTACTCACTAAATTAAGGCACAATCATGAGATGGATTATTATGAAACCAACCTAAACGGTTTTTTTGGAATATATTAAATGGCATGGGAAAATGTTTCTGCTACAATTTTCAGTGAGAAAAAAATGTAAGATGTAAAAGTGAATACAGACGTCCAGTAAATGGAATGAAGAATTCATGAACTGCGTTTTCCCTCTTCTGAAAACACATAGCAATGAAAGATAACATAAAAAGAGGAAACTAAACAGACATGATGTGTTCTCAAAAATGTAAAGATTTCCTTGGATCAAAAATAGTACAGAAACCCAAGTTAATAAATAGGATTGAAGTAAGAGGACTCTGGACTCTGAACATGAAAGGGAAAGTGAGAGCTGAGCTTCTGGGAAGCCTGTGGTAGCGAGAGCACACACGGGGGCAATGGAACCAGCCTAACTACTGGAAACCCAGCTCTATGCATGGGCTCAACAGAGAAAGAAATGTAATTTTTAGTCAACTAAATGGACAAATAGTTTAACATCCACTAGCCTGTTTAGAAAGAATACTACTTGAGAAGGGGAAAAATTACATGTGACAACCATAGTATGATAATGGATTAAGTATATTCATAAAGGTGATCACCTATTGATTATAATATAGTAGCAATTTCTAAGGAATTGACAGTACTAAAAGTCTGGAAAAACATGAAAAGGAAAATGGATGGAGCTCAATTATTAGTTGGAATGTTCTAAAACTCTTATTTGGAAAGACAAATACATGATATAATATCATGTTATAAAATTGTGTAATTAAGAAAATATGTTAATATTTATAGTGAACCAACAAATTAAATAGAAATACTATACATGGCTTCCAAAATTTTATTGAAGGAGGCAAGGAGAGAATAGTGAAAAATGTATCAAGACAACATACAGACCATAAAGAAAACAGAATGCAAATATAAGTAATGTAAACTCTTCTGTTATAGAGAATATAAAGTGAACAAAAATTATATATATATCATGGCCCAATTGTATAATTTATGCACATGCAATAACACACCAGACAGAAACATACAAAAATATAAATATTATTTACCATTAGACTGTAGGAGTAAAGATAAATATATTTTCTTCTTTATATTTTTCAGTGTTGCCTAAAGTTCCCATCATAAACTAATGCAAATTTTAAAATCATATTAAAATTTTATTTTTAAGTGGTTATAACTCAATAGTAAAGAATGTGATTACTATATGCAAGGCCCTGGGTTTAATCCCTAGGACTCACATAAACAGCTTTCTAAATACTTATTTTTTTCTTCTCTCAAAAATAAGGAAGAAAAGAAAATATTAGCATTTTGCCATTTAAAATGCAATATCTACAAACTAACAATTTTAATAATACAAGTATGTTTAAAGACTGTTTTTCCCTGTATGCCTGTGGACACAGACATTGTTTCAATCTGATGATTCAGTTAATGAATTTTAAACAATTTTTCAAGTTAGGTAATAGGGGCAGGATGGTAGGGAGAGGGAGAATAAGATGAAAAGAGGGGAATAAAAAGACCTAGGGATGTAGCACAGGGATAGATAGCCCCTGGGTTTAATCCCCAGACAACACACACACACACACACATACACACACACTAAATTAAATTTAAAAAGAGGATAATTTATAAAGCATTTATTTCAAGAAGGGGGAGCAGGTCCAGGAGATAGGGGGGAGGAGGGAGGGAAGGAGGGAAAGAGGGAAAAGGAGAGAGGGAGGGAGGGAGGGAGGGAGGGAGGGGGAGAGAAGGGGAAAGAGAGAGAGAGACAGACAGACAGACAATATGCATAAAAACATTCTTGCAGCAAAACATTAACTGGTAACTTAATTACTCAATGCTATGTGCATGTTGAGTTGGTTTAAGTCACTACAATTCTTAACCCCCAAAGGCACTGCAACAGAAGCCATCATTTGGCCTGACTATATCAAAAAAAGCTGCTGATAGCCAGAAGAGATCAAAAGCAGATCAGATTGCTTTACAAGCTACATGTCACTGAGTTCAAAAAGCCAGGAAGCACCCTGAGGAGCTATGGAAATCTTAGAAATAAGTGGATGTTTCATAAAATGCCAGAATGAGATTCAGTTGTCTTATTAAAATATCTAAGCTACAGCATATTGTTTCTAAGTTTTTCCTGAGAAATACAAATCAAGTCTCTAAACAGAAACAGAATGATAGTGCCAGTAGATGAGTGACTTCACTAATCACATCTTAGGTCTTTTTATTTCATTTTTTTTTATTTAGAGGCAGGGTCATGTTAAGCTGCCCAGGCTGACCTTGAACTTGTGATCCTCCTGCCTCAGCCTACTGAGTTGCTGTAAACCACTGTGCTCAGCCATTACCCCATTTTCTAAACCTACTTAAAAACAAATTGCCTCTAAAAATATGGTCAGGTTGTTTAAGTATTCTTAAATAAATTCTAATCACTTTTGATAGGCTACATTGGTCAAATGATGTGAATGGCTTTATTCCTGATAAATCCTAATTTCCCAGAAATTAGATTTAAATTTTCTCTCACAAGATTTCCTTTTTCACAAGATGTTTCATCTTCAAACATCTTATTTTCTATTAAAAGACCTGAATTTTTGAAAATCAAAACATGAAGTAAATTATGATTTTTGTCATTTTTAATTCTCAGAGTTTGACAGCCTGGTAAATAGCTCTCCAAGCTGATCTCATTTTACAAGAACAGTAATATATGATTCCATTACTTCACAAACTAAAGTTTCATTTCCCCTCCTTCACTGCAAGCTCTTCAGAGGCAAGTGCATGCTTCTGTTATTAACACAGAACTAGGACTGCATTTCTCAAAATGTGTTAAAATGTGTTCTACCAACCGCAGAACCTATCACACATTCTGTGAAAAAAGTGCTCTGTGGTCAAATAAATTGGAGAACTACTGCAAACCCTTCTTTTGGAGAGTACTGTGGATTCCTTTCAAATTTAACATAATCCAGCAGTTTTTGGAGTCATTTGGTCATGAACTTTCCCACTTCTGTGGCATCAGACTTCTACAACCCATAGACAAGTGGGAGAGATACTGAGCTACCAAATGTTATAGTTGGTAATGGAGTGTATGGGAGTTTCAATTTCCTCATTTCTCTACATAAAGTATAAACCCTCATGGTTAAAATCATCTCCTTAACCTTCTGAGGCAATTAAAAATTGCTAAGATGCTCCTTCAGTATTTTGTCTTTTGTAGCTACCACATTGTTCAAGAAAGCACAAAAGGAAATGGTATTCAGTGGCACTGGGCTGCTCATCTTTCTGAAGTCAATCATCTAGGGTTATTAGCACTTTCAGGTTAGCTCCAGGTCTCATGAGAATTTGCCATGTTCATGATTACAGGTGTATTTAATACCTGTACAAAGAAGGCATGTAGATACTAATAGAAAATGGGGTATTCCAAAGGGAGGTACCAACCGAAGCAACTATACAACCACTGGGAATAAATAAAGTCATTATTCCTCTCATCCATCAAATTACTGCAAAAGTTACATCCTATCTTGCAAGACTGACTTGTTGATCAGAGTATGAAGTATTTTCTATATCCCCAGAAACACCCTATCACCACATCAGTGGTGTGTGTGTGTGTGTGTAAAATTTCATAAGTAAGTCTATCTAATATCCATCATACTTTTGAAGCATGATAAATTGGATAAATTCTATAGAAAGAAAGGTTTTGTTTTCTATCAGTTTAAGAATTTACTCTTTTGGGGGTGGGAGGTACTAGGGATTGAACCCAAGGATACTTTAACACTAAGCTACATCTATTCCCTTATGTCTTTTAAATTTTGACACAGGGTCTCACTAAATTGCTTTAGAGCCTCTCTAAATTATTGAGACTTGCTTGGAAACTGTTGTACTTCTGCTTCAGCCTCCTAAATCATTGAGATTATAGGCCTGTGCCACCACTACTGGCTTAAGAAGTTACAGTGCCATAATACTATACAAGTGTAACAAATTTTAAAATTGTTGTTATTATTATAAAAATAAAGGAAGTTAAGGTAATCTTTCTTGGCTTCAATTGATGTGTACCTATATGACAGGCTGAAGAAGGCTATGGAAGTGACAGAATTTCGGCCCTGTTCAACAACGATTGAGTCTTTGTGGACCCATAGCACTCAGCAATTGCCCAGTGTGAATTATTTTGCATACATAAGAACTATAAGCAAAATATATTAATTTGTTAAGATAACTGAAATTTTTATAAAAATATCTGTGACTAGAACATGATTACAGATGGGTTTCTAAAAAAAAAAATGCAATTGAGTCTCTTCAAAATTTATGTGTTTATTTTTGGCTCTGGACAGGGATTACCAGGCCTCTTATTTGCATCTTGTAATACAATATCAAATGAAAATCTCACATATATTTATTCACCCCCTTTCTATATTTAATAGCTATAAATGGCTTAAATAGATAACTGGGGCATTTTCAACGCTATAACAAGAGTAACCTCATGAAAAACAGAAAAAAAAGGGATCATATTCAGAAAAAAAATTTTACAAACTAATTGCTTCAGTGTAAATATTACTTAAATTTAGAAATTTGAGGAATTTTAGACTATCCCTCTTCAAAATGACTTAGGTTGAAATTGTACTGCCTCATATCCACACTGTTAAATGGGCAGAAACACAAACAACTATGAAAAAAACAAGAAAACAAAATGCCCCAAACAAACCAAGATGCTCCAATAGTAGAACACATTGAAAACATAGTAGAAGAAATATCCAAGGAGTGTAGAATGTACATAGTTAGACTGATCCACAATATAAAGGATGAGGTAAGGAGTGAAATCAGGGATATGTTTCAAGAGGTGAAAGATCATTTCAATGAGATTCTGAAAAAGCTGAAATCATTCTTGATTGAAAATAAAATAGTATGCCCCTGTGTTTTGTGACTATATATATATAATAAGATACTCTGTTTCCAGGAAAGTTCACAAACCACAAAACCTTAGGCAAGTATACTAAGGAAGTGTGAGTAGGGACCATTTATCTTTTAACAATGATATAATCTGTGTCCAACCATGACATGAATACCATGCAGCAAATGCTCTTGGCTATAAAATGAGATGCAAACCTGATCCTGATTGTTATTCAAATAACCAAGATACTACTAAATATCTAAATTTCCAACTCAACTTTCTAAACAAACAAAAAAAAATTGACAAAATTTTTCTATTGCCACATACCCCTAAAATTATGTTCTACAAGGCTACAAAAGATTAATTTACTTTCCTGAAAACCATTGAGAACACTACCTTTCTCATTAAAAAAAAGCATAAATAAAACATATAAGTTCAAAATTATAAGTTACCTTTTAAGTCTTTCTTCAGTTTTCTGAGATCTTTTTGAAAATCTTCAAACTTCATCTGTGAGGCCTGAAAAAGGTCCTGTGGTTCTGGCAGTGGAAAGACACATTGTTCTTTTCCGGCATCCTAAAGTGCAAACATTACTTTTAAACAAATCAGCATTGATAGAAATGAAAATTATACAACAGCAGCAAAGGTAAAAACAAAAGCAAAACAACAAAAAACACTGCCAAATCACCTAAAGAAAGAACAACAAAATAATATATGTAAAAATGATCTTACCTCATCAAAATTTCGAAGATAATATGAAACAATATATGACAGAAGGCTTCTGCTATTGTCCTAGGCAGAAAGATCAAAGTAAGTAACAATATATTTTATAAATTATTAAATACATAGTATTAAATAAAACAAACTGCAGTGGACCCACAAAAGTACATGACAAGATTAAAATTTTACATTTTTAATTGCCACACTAATTGTATCTAAAGAGTTATGCCTCAAGTGGAAGCAGAGCTGTTAAAGGGCAGTCATAACTATAAATACTTTCCTATTTTTACCCTCATCAATCATAAATTTAGTTCAATTTTTATGTTATTTATTTAATAATCTTATTATGAAGTTTTGTTCATTATTTTTATGTTTTACAATTACTACCATAAATGAAATGATTAAATATTGCTAGCTTTTCTATCTAGTTGGACTGGCAGATACTACTCCAACTCTAAGTGTGACCTGGAAATAGAAAAGTATCATTTCAGATAAATGGGAGTTTTTAAAATGTGAACACATAATTTGTTATATCAGCAACTGAGATTGAGGGATTAATACTCATGCAGCTTTAAATAATATAATGTGTGTAGTACTATATTTTTAAAAACTGTAAAATTTCTTCCCATCTAACAGTATGGAAAGACAGCTTTTCACTTCCTTTCTAGCACATTAAGAGGTATTAAATTTTAATTAACTTTTTGGTTTGCTCCAAGTTAGCAGATAATTTGAGTCTGAGAGACCAGATATGTGTGTATGTGTATGTATTTATGAATATGTGTGTATATGCACATATTTTTAAAATGAAAACCTATGATGCAAACTAATTTATATGAAATGTTCAACCTGTTAAACTGAAATAAGTTTGGCCTAATTTGTCTCCATACTTGAGTGACAAAGTTGGACCCACAGTGGCCTCGCTACATAATGAACTGAAGCTTAGTTTGATGTATACACAAATTTTCACCTAACCTGAATAAATACCCTTATAATCAAGCAACCGAGTCTCAATGATAGCTGAACTTTTATTTAATCACAGGCTGAAAGCTGCCCAAATAAGGCCATATAATGCAAATGCCAACTGTTGTCAATCAGGTTGTTTCTGTATGTCACTTACTTTTCAGTGATTATAAACATAACCTGCACATGTGGAGGTCTGGTGCCTCCTGTACCATCTTTGGTCTGGAATGCTGCCTTGTTCTAGAACTTTTACTTCTCAAGTAAACTTTGTACAGTTTAATTGGATAGTTTTTCTGTTAACAGATAAAGCTGATTTTTCCTCTGTTTATAAAAAGAGCAACCCTTCTTCATAATTGAGTTTGACATGAGATAGTAATATATCTATTAAAGGCTTCCGTAATTAAGATTTGCTTGTAAAATGATTTAAGCCACCTTTCTTCTAACTTGTAAATCAATTGAACAGCAGCTCATGCATCCATTACTGAAACATTTGTTAAAAGCCTGCTGGTAGGCATACCGAGGGAAAATTCTGAGTGATCTAAGTAATAGTTCTGTCCATGGTTACTGAGGAGTAGTTACAGTTATATTCATTTTAAAGAGAAAGACCAATTCAGGAAGACTTTGCATAGCTTTTCGGAGGGCATGTGAAATTATTTAATAGTATTTGCTTCTTGATTCAGTATTTTAGTTTTATCCTAGACTATTCCATAATTATTTAAATTAATACAATTTAACTTAAGAATTGAAACAAAGATGTAAACAAATACAAAAAACCATAAATAATCACAGTTCACCTATAATTAGGATTACCACAGTGTATTTCGGATCCATTTTGATAAACTGAATGTTGTTGATGTATTTATATTTCAATGTTATTTGAGAAAGTTGTTTCAATTTAATAAGCAGTTACTAAGAAATATTTGAAAACATGTTTAGGAAACTGATTTTTTTAAATAAATGTGATTTATTAAGTCTATACATTTCTATAAAATGTTTCTCATATATATATAATAGCATTTGAAATACATATGGTTATTTCAATAACCACAAAAATCACAAAAAATTATGCCAAGAAAGAACTATGTGCTATTTAATTTTGGGAAAGTATACTGTCTGGCATTTCATAGACACTCAATGAAAGATGGTGGATAAATATATACATATATATATTTGTGAATGAACGAATAAACAAAATTTTGATGAAAGAGACCAAAAATGTCTCTTTCTTATGAGAAAGATAACTGCATTATCCAAGAAGGACAATCCATACATTTTCAGATCTAGAAGCCAATTGTTTACTTAAACTCAGTATTTTAGAAATGTGTTCATAATTTCCTTCATCATAATGTTCTGTGTAGTGATTCTTTTATCAGAGAAACATAACTCTTTATTTTCTAAGTTTACCAAATCAGACTTTAGTCTGTGACGCTGACCATCATCCCTAACCTTATATTTCCACTGGCACTCTTACAATCTCTTAGATATTAATTTTAAACAAACATCTATAGAAATGTATTAAAAAAAACTAGATTTGCAAAAGGACTTAGACATTCCCATGCACATGAGTATGAGGAAGAAAATAATATGTAGAAAAGCAGGATCATCTTTTATATTTTATCTATAAATTGCTTCCTTCATCTTTGTTTTGCTTTCAAAATATGTTAGCTGTTGACCTCTTTTGCCTTATATGGAGAAGAATAAAATAACAAGTAGACATCTAATTCATTCAAAATGATTAGTCCTTGTATTCCCAAAAGATAAAATACTAGCAGACTTGGTAATGATAGACTGAAAATAATAATTACTTTTATTTAAAATATTATAGGTATCCATTAGAAATAGAAGTCAAAATTATTCACTTCGGGGGACATCATTATTCATGTAAATTGCAAATATCCTGTGGTTTACTTTTATCTAGCTCAGAATATAAAGGAACATTTGATCTTGGAATATAAAGAAATATTTGTTACAACTGATTTACAGTCAAACCTATTACCAAACAAAATGTCAAACAGAATATCCTCAATTTGCCTACATCCATTAATACAAAATACTTACACTGCTTTTGACATCTTTCAGCTTTGGGAGAATGTCTAATCCAAAGCCATCTGCCTGTCCCCGAGTTTTATTTCCACCATTCATGTAGTTGCCAAAGGCAAGAACCAAACCTAGAACCTGCATAACCCCTGGGCCATTTTTTAATGTCTGTAAAACAGGATAAAGAACAAAGTTTTTCTTAAACGAAGTTTTACTTGAAACACCAGAAATCAATGCTAACTATTAACATTATAGTAATAGTTTTGGGTCACAACCAAACTTTGTCCTTCTTCATTACTATGCATATTTTAAGAGCAGTTTCTCTGAAGTTAACTTTAAAAAGTTAAAATGCTTGTGCCCACAAGCATTCAGATAAGCTTTTGTAAGTTGAGAAATGCCAATCTAGGCCTTTTCTGTGATGTAATTGCAAGGAAAACATATATGGCTGTAACGTGAACTACTACAAAATATCATCATCATCACCCTAATCGTATCTATGTCTAAAACGATATTATATTTTTGGCATAAATTGTGGAAAACCAAAAAGGAAAATTATAAAGATTCATTTCCAAATGAGTATACACTCACTTCTTTTGGAACATACTTTAATTTTTCATGTCATTTCCTCTGAAAATGTCTTTAATAACGTCTCTTCACTTTTCAAAAGCATTTACCACAACTAGAACAAAATAGTAATATTGATTTTTGAAAATCAAAAAAAAAGTTAATATTGGTTATTTCTGCCAAATATTTATTCTTAATTTTCAAAGAAATTTTTATCTTCTGTTGAATCAAATGGCTGCTCTAAATCTTTTGGTTAGAATATTTATGAATAATTTGTTGAGGGGCCATTCAAAAAACATTGAAGGGAAGGAAATATTATGCCTTTAAGTCACAGTCACTTGGAAGTCTGCTATCTAGAGGGACCATAAGAAGTGAAAATTCAGTTTTGGCAAAAGCAGACGTACGAAAGCTCTCCAGTGGCCAGCACACACTGGCCACACTCCCGCAACATGGTCCTGCAGCCCTGTTTGCCAATCTGACCATGTGCTTTGATCTTGAAGCTCAATCATAAATGTTCCCGTCTGTGGGATTGCTATCCCTCCAATTTAATGAGGACTTAGAGTAAATAAAACTTTTTTTGTAATATGAACATGACTGAACAGAATTAAATATCAGGACTCAAGCTTAGTTCTCTTTGGACCAGAACCTACCTCACATAATTTCTGTAGCAATTCTAGTTTTCGACGAATTGAGCAAATGCTTTCTGAAAACGTTGACTGGAACAGGATGCAAAAGACTCGCTCTGAAAAGTTGGGGATTAGTGACAGTTCATAAAGGAACCTAAGGAAATAAAGCCAAGTTAAGAGGAAAAATATAATTCATATAAACAGATGTTTATCCTCATCTCATCCAATTACATACTCAAGACATTGTTTTTCCAAATGGCAAGAACCCACTGTGGCCTTGATGCCCTCTGTAGGGCCCAAAGGCATGCTTACTGTTCAGGTTTGTCCAGAGACTTGGCATTTTCCTTGTCTTTGGAGGATCGGCCGTGCTTTTCAATTTTTTCCAGTTCATCTGACTGAGCTCTCTGGAAAAACAAAAGCCCAGCAGTTTCTTAAAATCTGGTCAATTGTATCCCTTAGGTAATGATGATCTTAATAGAGCAAAATGCTCCATATTTTCATATTTCTTAGCATATGTTTGTAGTAAAACTTGACTTAATTCACAAGGCATTTTAAAGTGTAAATATGTTTAATACAAACCAGATCATCCCCCAAACTCCCAAATAATGTTATTGACTATTAGTGATCTGCAAAACATTTATTCATTCAAGCATACTTTAAAACAATAGTTTTCCTTTCTTGTTATTGTGGCTGTTTATAATGCTCTCTAGAAAGCACAAGAATGTCATTTTAAAAATCATATTTCTTATTCAGAAATCAATTAAATTAAGTTTGGAAGCAATTTGATCCTTAAGTTTTTATAACTTATTTAACCTATTGCAATCATTGTGTACTCCTTTTTGTATTTTGGGGAAAGAAAAGTACTATTAAATTATTAAGACATGTAACAAAAATAAATGGTTTTGATCCCTTTGCTGAACTTGCTTTCTGAAACAAAAAATAGTTCCAGGCTAATTTTCTTCCTAAGTGTCTTCTTTCACCTTCTATAATGGCAAACTAAAAATTTGGTTTTTTAATGAAGGAGGATCATCTGCATTTTAACTGTAAGATAGAAGACTTTATAGTATATTAAGAAGCAATATCTATTTTCTTTTACAGAGCATTTGAATTATTTTTATTTGTATTCTTGTCTTTATTGTACAATTCACAAAGATGTTTCAAGAGTTCAAATAATACATTTTCTAAATGCATTAAGGAGTAATCGAATATTACCACATTCTGAGTTTTAATCCAGTTCTCAGAACTTAATATTCCTTATAATTTTTTTTTTAAACAGAAGAGCAACTCAGACAAGAACTGCTGTCGAAGATGAAGTCGCATCATCAAAACAAAGCTGCATTTTGCTCTGCATTTACTAATCATATTGAAATGTAGGTTTGCAGTTGGTAGGATTAATGAAGACTTGTTAACTCAAAAGAAGTTTCTTATAACTGAGGACATATGGGCCAGAGAAAAGTTGGTTTTCTGACAATGTGATACATTTTGCTTTGGAATGTGATACAGCAAAAGGATACAAAGATGAAGGTGAATTGTAATGTAAATGTCCCAGACTACTCCAAAACCTAAGAATCACTTTTTTTTTTTTCAGAATTTCAGTTGCAAAGTAATGTAATGTTACTTTGCCCCCATTTACTGGGAGTAATATTGCCTGATTTACTTCTTGGTTTCCTGGAGTCAGTCTCACAGACACCATGAGGATGTCACTTAAAGTCACATTACAAAATGATCTTTTGAAAATGACAATATCCATCTTACTAGCAAACTAAAGAACAGGGTAAAATTATAAAAGGACATTAAAGCTAAGAATACTGACAAGGTAAGAGTTACCACAGGATTCACAAGTCCACACCTGAATAGGGTGCAGAAAGATTTACAATTTAAATAACTCCTTTAAAAGAAATGGGAGTTTTTAATCAAAGCAGTTGTTCCCTTGCTTTTTCCAAGCCCAACCTCATTCTATACCTAAAATCTCATCTAACATGATACAATCTGGTGAAATACTTATATTTTTTTTATTTGATTTTGTTTCTTGAACTTGACATGGACCTAACCTAGCTATGTGCTGGTACATGGAGCTGAATGACTAGAAATCCACTCCACAGGTCTAGCAACTTTCCCTGTATCCAACCAACAAAAACCTTAAGGACAGCTACCAGAGAGAAAAGATGGCCAAGGTAAATCAGAATAATTGAAGTTATAAAGGAAGAAATAAAATTCCTCAATGCATTCCCAGCAAAGTGACTTTCTATTAGTATTATATTCACATCCCAAACTATTGAGCAGGTATGAATTACTAGTTGCACAGCCATTTATACCTTGCACTTTACAAAGAAATAGACCTTTTCCAAACTATAACAAAACAGACCATTTTTGCTCACTTCAGAAAGAAACAAAGCTGCTCTGGACTGTCAGTATTTTGTATGGCTACAGAGGGAACATTTATCCATGTCCCATAACCTTTTTTCTTCTCAACAACTGTATAAACATGATGCAGTACCTTCTATTTGCTTTCCTTTCTGGAGCTTAGATAAGGTAATCAACCAATATCTATCTATCTCTCTGTCTCTCTCTCTCTCTCTGTCTCTCTCTCTCTCTCTCTCTCTCTCTCTCTCTCTCTCTCTCACACACACACACACACACACACACAGAGTAAATTCTCTTTCATGGTACTAACACTTATATTAGTCCATTTTCACTGCTATAATGAACTATCTAAAGAAGGCTAACTTTATAAAGAAAAGAGGTTTATTTAGATCACAGTTTTAAAATCTGAAAGTCCAAACAGCATGGCACAGGCTTTGAAGAGGGCCCCACAGTAAATGGGGAATGTATATGTGAGAGTGAGAGATCACATCTCTAAATAAAAGGAAAAAAGTGGTTTGGGAGTCCACCTCATTCTTATAAATTGCTCCCCTTAAGAGAGCTCAAGGGTCCCATGAGAGTCAAGGATTTCTAGGAGAGCTATTCCAATTCTTTCTGAGGACAGTGCCCTCAAGGATCTAAGGTCCTCTCACCAGGCTCCACCTCTTAAAACTTCTATCACCTCCCACACCACCACAAGCTTCCAACACATGAAGCTCTGGGAAACACACTCCAACCACGTCCAAACCATGACAATGATGGATGAGCAAACACTGAACCAGGACTCCTGGGGGAAACCCAGGGTTCCGGTGAGCCTCGTTTTCATCAACTGATCGAATGAATGTAACCTTCTGTAGGTTCAAAGAAGCTTTTTGAAATATATAATATTGATTCATTAATGCTGAACGTAACAGCCAACAGCACCATAATTCATGCCTGAACAAATTTGTTTAACTTACAGAATTTTCCTCTAAGGCACATCACAGCATTCTTATCTTAAGAGCACTAGACAGCTCTTCAACACTATTTTTAGGAGCCATTTTAGCCAGCAAAATCACTAACCAAAAGCACAAAAATGCAAAAAACGTGGCACTAAATAGATTACAGAAAGAATATTTGTTTACTCTATGAGAGCTGAAACAAGAAGGCAGAATGTTGCCTTGTTCAACCTCAGCTGAGAACATGCACTTTAGGAGACTCAAATGCTTCAGGGCATGTCCTCAAATAACCATAAAACCTCCGGGGATATTGATTTTAAGGTTATAAATATATTTTCTATTTGGTTCTGGAATTGAACCCAGGGGCAGTTTATCCAATGGGCTACATCTCTAGCCCATTTTTATCTTTTATTTATAGACAAGTTCTTGATAGGTTGCCTTGGACTTCACTACATTGCTGAGGCTGGCCTCAAACTTGTGGCCCTCCTGCCTGAGCCTCCTGAGTTGCCGAAATTATAGGCGTGCACCACTGTACCTGGCTTACAAACATATTTTAGTGAGTAGATGAATTTATCAATATGAAATCCACAAATAATGAGGATCAAGTCTGTATGAATCATCACTTCACAAACACACACCCATGAGAAGAGAGTGAGCATCATTGGATTATTATACATACCCTGGACTTTCTTCAACAAATTACTTAAGGAAAATGTATTTCTCTTCATATTACAACCATGGAAATGATTGATATGCAGAAAGATGGTGGTAGCACACCTGAATGCACACATTTGGAAATATTAATCATCTTAAAGATGATTAAAGCTTGGTATATCTCAGAAGTGACCTTGGCATATCTCAGAAGTCCCCTTGTAGCCTGTATACCCCTACTATGGCTTGAATGTATTTCTAGAACAGTTTATGTGTTGGAAAATTTATCCTCAAATTCTTGTTTATGGAATTTGGAGGCAGAACCATTGGGAGGAAATTAGAATTAGATTAGGTCATAGGGTGGGACCTCCAATAATGATTTTAGTGGCTTGTTTGCTTTATGTATGTATGTATTGGGAACTGAACCCAAGTGCACTTTACCACTGAGCTATACCCCCAGCCATTTTTAGTTTTTATTTTGAGCCAGGGTCTGGCTAAGTCATTTAGTGCCTCATTAAATTGCTGAGCCTGGCCTTGAATTAGTGATTCTCCTGCTGCCTCAGCCTCCTGAGCCAGTGGGATTACATGGATTAGAGGCTTTACAAGAAGAAAAAGGCCTAAGTTAGCTTGCTTGCTGTCTCACCATGTGTTGTTGCCCTCTGCCATATTATGATGTGGCATGATGCTGGTGCCATGCTCTTAGACTTCTCAGCTTCTAGAACTGTGAGAAATAATTTGTCTTCATAAATTACCTAGTTCTCAGATGTTTTGTTATAGCCACTGAAAATGGGCTAAGGAACATTCAAACAAAGTTCAGACGTACAATGAATATTCATTGTTTAAATGAAGACTGGTCCATAGTGGAAGAATGGTGTATCTGTAATTTTGTTGACTATATTTTTGATGCAAGGTTTAAAATAGCTATTTGTGAAGAACCAAACTACTACTCACAGTATAGTATGTTGCATTTTTTTTAAAGAATCATAATTGTCAAGTGCCTCATTCAAAATGACTCCCTCTTTTATTTCTCAAAAAATGTTTTAGAAAGGAACGTCACCACAATATCATAGGAGTCAACATCAGAAAGATGATCCAGCTGATATGTCATGGTGGGGATATATATTAGGTAATAGGAACATGAGACAGGCTTCAAGTTTGGACCTTCGACAAATTACTATTGCTCTCCTGCTGTCTCATCCTACTATTATGGTGTGGAAGAAAACAAAAGCTAGAAAATTCCAGCTCCTGCATTCAGGAAGTTCATACAGGAGGCAGACAAATGAATACATGTCATAAAATAGTGTGATGGACAATAACTAAATTGTAGAACCAACCTAGATGCCCTTCAGATGAATGGATAAAGAAACTGTGGCATATATACACAATGGGATATTACTCAGCATTAAAAGAGAATAAAATCATGGCATTTGCACATAAATGGATGGAGATGGAGAATATTAGGCTAAGCAAAGTCAGACAATCCAAAAAAAGCAAATACCAAATGTTTTCTCTGATACGTGGATGTTGATCCATAATTGGGATGGCGGGGGGGATTGGGAGAAGGGAAGAATGGAGGAATTTTAGATAGGGCAAAGGGGATGGAGGAAAAGGGAGGGGAATGGGGTAAGAAAGATAGTGGAATGAGGTGGACATCATTACCCGAAGTACATGTATGAAGATATGAATGGTACTCTACTTTGTGTACAACCAGAGACATGAAACATTGGGCTCTATAGGTATAATATGAATCGCAATGCATTCTGCTGTCATGTATAACAAATTGGGATAAATAAATAAATTTTAAAAATAGTGTGATGGGTGTTCCTTTAGTGGTACTAAGCAATGTTTGCATGGTAGTGATAATTTAGAGAACATGGAACATTTAGAATCTACAAATAGTTCTGGAGAACTGCGAAGGCAAAAGATAAACCATCCAAAATCAGCTACCCTTGAGTCACAAAAGACGAGATCCCTGGAGATCAAAGATGAAAGTTAGACAAGGACAGACCCTGCAGAGGACTCACAAGTCAAAGAGAAGGATTGAAAAGCCAGAGAAGAGGCCACGTGACAGAAGAGGTCAGAGATAGATGATGGGTTGGTGGACCAAGAAGGCCCTCCCCAGATGCCAGTGCATCTGGAGGACTTCCCAGCCTCCAGAACTGTGAGAAACAAATTTATTTTTTTAAATTACCCAGTCTCAAGTATTTTGAGAAAAAAGAACACTTTAATTCTCAGGGATGGGAGCGAGTGTAAAAGGGAAGAACTAAGAGGATTTTTTTAAATTTATATATGACAGCGGAATACATTGCAAATACAGAAAACAATACTGTTCTGTTTATGAGCTTGACTTTGTGAATGAATTTGGAGATGAGATCAAGGTTTAGAAGAGATGATGAAAAAAGAAGAGTGGAAAAGCTTTTGAAAGAACCATATGTGTGGACTGCAAACATGGGAGAGAAGAAAAGGGACTATAATTAAACAGGAATGAGCCAGGCAATGAAAATAAAGAGGGGAGGAGTCCTGCAGTGGTGAAAGATGGGGGAGGGATCAAGTTATTAGGAAAATAACTAGGGTACAATGCAAAGATCAAGATTAGAGAAGCTGCAGTGAAGACAAGGAGGAAAAAATATGTACCTCCTAAATATCTTAAAAAGATACCAACATGCTAGACATAGGTCACCAAAGTCCCCCAGATGCAGCTTGCCTCTTTGCCATTACCACGGTCACATGACATGGCAGCTCCCTCCCTCCTCTACAATGCCCTTCCACACAGGGCTTCCTCAGAGCCAAAGGCTCTAATTTATCACATGCTCATTCTTCTCCCATTGGGGAATCATTTTCTGACCCAAAGACCATTTTCCAACTACTTTTCCTCAGGAGCACTTATGGCCATTCTGATTTTACATTTATTTTTGTGAATCTCTGATTAATGTCTTCCCCGAAGAGAGATTTGAAGATTCTGTGAGGGCAGGGACATTATCCAAATCCTATCACCTTAGCCTCCTCATGGCACTCCTCAGAAGGACCAGAGACATTCCTCTGCCTGGATTCTTTAAGCAAGCACTAGATTCATAATAATATCAGAGTTGAAAAGAAACACACGATCATTGACTTTAGCAGTTCTCAAGTTTTTAAACTTGGGATGCTTTTCACTTCTAAAAATTATATATGAATTCAAGGTAATTTGGGAGCTTATAGATTATATCTATTAATATTTACCATATTAGATATTAAGACTGAGAAAAGTATAAAATACCTAATTCATTCAAATAATAATAAAAACCTATTACATATATAACATACTTAATTTTTAAAAATCTACACTAAGGGAGTAGCAATGTTTTACAATTGTTTAGTATCTGGCCTAATAGCTGGGACTTGTATCTGGTTTTGCATTCCATTTCTTGTGACAACGTCATTTGAAAGAATCTTAGGAAGAAAATCCAGCTTTACTCAGGCAGGAAGTAAAAAAGTGAATGGTACTTTAAAAGTTTTGTTTTGGGGTAGATGTGGATATTTTTTGATGCTACACTAATTCCTTGCAATATAGAATATAAAATTGTTATCAATTAACATTTTACATAAAAACCTATTCTCTCCTACAGTTGGAATGATCATTTGCAAAATGATGACTGAGTTACAGAGAGACTCCAAATTTTTAAGATATAAAAAAAAACAAGATCAGTTATTTTAAAATACTACTTCCAATATCATCAAAATAAGTCTTATATAATGAAGAAACTGTCAATCTCATGGTGGCAGACATAAAATTTCCAAACATCTAATTGCTTTAGAACTTGAATTTTATCATTGGCAATAAATACTGTTTTAATTTGTTTTTCTTTTCAAGTGACAGAATTACTTTGTTCTTAACAAATACCAATGTATGCATAGCCACAGTTTTATAACCATGTTTGCAAACAGAAATGGTGTTTATTAAAAAAAACAGTTCAATTAACAACTTAATTAAACAAGTGCTTTTTAATAAAAATAGCTATTGTACTTTGTTATTTGAAAAAAAATGCTTCATGTGTACTTTGTGTGTTGCTACAGGGAACATTAGAAAGATGCACTCAAGAGCTGAGTTTTAAGAAAATTAATGATTTTGACTGTCTTTTCACAGAAACTGGCTTTTTCCCTGTGAGTGAACAGCGGTGAAGAATTACAATGACAACTTGATTTGTAGTTATGCTTTGATTTATGCTGAGGTGCCAGGAGTTTAACCTATTATTGCCATGCTAGTCAGGTTTCCATGACTGTCATTAATACCTGAGATAATTACAAAGAGAAAAGGTTTATTTTGGACCACTGTTTTAGAGGTGATCCATGATTGATTGGCTCCACTATTCAGGGCCTGTGGTGGCACATGATGGTAAAGTACATAATGGAACAAAACCATTCACTTCATGGACAGGAAGCAAAACAGAGCAAGGAGGGAGCCAGTCTTACAATCCGCCTCAAGGTCATGCCCCCAATGACCTTGGACCTTCCAATAGGCCCCACTTTTCAAAGCTCCACCACTTTCCAAAAGTACTACATTGGGAACCAAATTATTAACTCATAAGCCTTGGAGAGATAGTCAAGACCCACTGCTTTTGTACATTCAGTGCAAACAACTACACTGCCTAAGAGTCAAACAAGATCTCAGTGTTTAAAAAAAAAAAAAAAAAAAACAAAAGATCTCAGTGTTGTTATGAGAATGGATTTGACTCTTCTGGAAAGGACTGTAGCAATCCCTGGGTATCCATGGAGCAAACTTTGAGAAGTAGTATTTGGTATAATTTTCCTATCTAGCTTACAATTAAATTCTCTTCCACCACCACCCCTCCACTTACGTGCTTTGGGTGACAAGTTTCAAACTATTCACTACATCTGTAAAAAACACTATCCAAAAGCAAAATCAAAAATAAACAAAAAGCCAAGCATAGTGGCACACACCCATAATCCCAGCACTCAGGAGGCTGATGCAGGTGGATTGTGAGTTCAAAGCCAGATTCAGCAATTTAGCAAGGCTCTAAAGCCACATAGTAACACCCTATCTCTAAGTAAAATATAATAAATAGCTGGGAATTATCAAGAATACAAGCAATAATAAATGTTGGTGAGGACGTGTGTGTGTGTGTGGGGGGGGGAAGTACACTCATACACTGTCGTTAGGACTGCAAATTGGTGCAACCACCATGGAAAGCAGTGTGGAAATTCCTCAGAAAATTTGGAATGGAACCATCATTTGATGCAGTTATCCCACTCCTTAGTATTTATCCAAAGGATTTAAAATCAGCACACTACAGTGGTACAGCCATATCAATGTTTATAGCAGCTCAATTCACAATAGCTAAACTATGGAACCAGCCTAGGTGCCCTTATTCAGATGAATGGATAAAGAAAATGTGCTATATATACACAATGGAATATTACTCAGTCATAAGGGAAAATTTGCGGGTAGATGGATGGAAATGGAGACTATTCATGCTAGTGAAATAAGCCAATCCCAAAGAACCAAAGGCCAAATGTTTTCTGATATGCGGATGCTAATTTACAATAAGGGGATGGGGTGGGGAAGAATAGAAGTACTGTGGATTAGACAAAGGGGAATGATGGAAAGGCAAGGGGAATGGAAATAGGAAAGAGAGTAGAATGAAGTTATACACAACTTTCCTATGTTTATATATGAATACACCACCAATGTATTCCACATCAGGTACAACCAGAAGAATGGGAAGTCGCACTCCAGGTATATACAATATGTCAAAATACATCCTACAGTTGTGCATAACTAAAAAAGAACAAATTTTTAAAAATATATCTTAAATATATATTTATTTGAACCTAATTTTTTAAAAATAAATACATGCATTAAAAACAGGGGGGGTGGGTGTCTGTGGATGTGACTCAGTGGCTAAGCATCCCTGGATTCAAACACTGGTACCTGCCTCCCCACAAAAAAATTACAGAAAAATATTCCCTCTATTTGCAGACATTGGAACTTATGTAAATCTGAGTTCCAAATCTCTTTCAAATATGAGAAAACAAAATTTTCCTCCTTGGTCTTCTGTGCCGAGTACCCATTTTTTTCCTTAGAGTTTATATGGCATGAATGTGAGTCCCATCACAGTCATGGTTACTCACTATGTTTCTGATTATTCATTAGGGAGGCACACATAAGACCGTGCCCTTTACCCAAGTGTGAGCCAAGCCTCTCATGGTGGAGTTTCTCAACCACTGTTTCAGAAAGACTGTTCAACTACATTCTTAAAAGGGACTCCATTTCCTTCGATTTATCATAGACTAAGACCTACAAGTTATTTTTCATATTTTTAGGCTTCACTCCGTTTCTCTCATTTTGTGTCTATGAAATTGATTATTCTGGACTCAAACATGATAACATGTTAATTTATTATTTTTGAAATAGCCATTAAATGTTTCTAAGAAATCTATGCCTTGATACAATAATGACATTCTCAGGTCAATCTGAGAAAGATTCATAATCGAGAAGACATAATTTTTATGTGTTTTGAAGAATATATCGACTCTAAATAGATGGAGAACTAAGCTCATTAATGTGCTGTAAATTTTCTCTGCTTCCTCTTAGAGGCACAGACATCTACCGTATAACCCACACCACTACTCCCAATCTTCTGCTTGAAATATGCTTTTCTCACCTTTGCTTGGCATATTTGGTTTTGCTTAGATATCGGCCTGCCCTGAATATCTTGATGCCATTGTAACTACTCTCATCTCCAAGATGGTAGCACAGAAACTTCCATGTTTTTTTTTTTCTATGCTGCATGTAACACAATGTCCTTATGGTGATATACATACATGTCTATTTTTTCTATTGAGTGGAATTTAAGCTTTTTGAGGAAAAGGATCATGCTTATATATCTCGGTATCCTAGTAACTAATATGGATCAGTGTATACTTACAAGTCATTACTTTTTTTAAACATCAAGAAATTGTCAGTAATTGAATAAGGGAAAAAAAAACAAGAAGGAGGCTTCCAGAGTTAGAGAGAAAGAACAGGAAAATACCAATAGCATAATATCAATAGCACAAGAAACATTAAGGATGGATAATGCCAATTGCTTATCATCATTCTTACAGTGTAAAGAGTCTTTAAGAGATAAAATAAACTCTAAAATAGACAGCTGCACATGAAATGGAATCACTCCTTCCAGATGCTAATACACAAATAAGTAATAAATAAGAAAGCTAAGCCCAGCCAAGGTCCATATGAACCCACTCATCCATACATTCATCCAACAATTCTCTCTATATGAAGGGATGCTAGTGATCTATCTGGAGTTTTATTAATGATGATGGGAGTCATTTATCGAAGTTCATTCATTCTTCTGATTTACATATCAATTAATAACATAAAAGAATTTCCAGGTTCCAAATGTTCAACTGACCAACCTTCCCTGTCCAAGTCTTGTTCACTTCCATTCAGGGAGTTTCCTTCCAAGATGACATCAGTTCAGTCTCTATTACTACAACTATTATCTTTAGCTATTTCATGTCTTTAACTAAACACCCTCCCTTTCCCATTTTCATCCAGAACATCTGCAGAACTGTACCAGAGTATCCACTTTAAGATTTACTGCCTACAAATAAATGAAATAGACCCCAATTGCTTCTAACCTGGATGCTTTCAACAGCTACTAGAGTCATCATACTAAAACCATGTACCCCCTTCACCTAATCACTGACCAGTACAGACCCAGATTCCCTTCTGTCATTACTAATTCCACCAAATATTCTGACCTCCACCACTCTAGACCCAGAGACCCCCCTGCATCTGAATTCAACTAACTTATCTCCTAGGAAAAAAATTACTACTTCTTAAAGAGAGGAAGAGATTTAGATGGGGTATATTGACATTGACTCATATCCAGTTTTGCTACCTGAGTCTATCAATTATGCTAAGCAAATTTTTCTCAAATGATGTTCAATAGAACAACTTATGATTGCTGATATTCATTAGGAATTGCTTTATATCCATTTTGTAAACTCATGATGCCAAATATTCTTAGAAGTTGTGTTGTTGAAAAGACTATCGAATTTTTCCTCAAATTTAATCAATCACAAAATGTATGTATGTGAAAGACAAGAGGTGAGGGATGGAGGGAGAGAGAGAATACACAATAGTAATATCTCCAAGAAATCAGTGTTCTAAGGGACACAAAGTGGAAATACTGAGCCAGGCCAAATTTATTCAGTTTCTTTCCAATTTCACAAGGTAGTCATGCTAAATTTTTGCCTCTTTCCTCAAATATCATCACCTCTGTCACTTTTCTATTTATTAAGAGATCTTGCTACATAGTATTGTTCCTTTTGATTACGTTATATCCACTTCTTATAGATGTCCTCTCACTCTTTTGCTGACCCCTCTGAGTCTCTTAGTGCCAGGTCTTCATTCCCTGTTCCTGACCCCTATATAGCTTATATCTTTAGCTTGTGTTCCCTTCCCAATCCCCTGTTTCCCTTCCATTTCCAGACAAGCAACTACTTTCTCAATATTTTCCCCTGGATATCTCAGAAGCACCTGGGGATAAAATAAATCTAAAAACAAACTCATGTTTCCTTCTCCCCAAACCTTTGATGTTCCTTATTCTAATAAACTGGAAAACCTAGCCAGAGACATGGGGGGTCATCTAGATAGTTCTGTATTTCACTTCCATATCCAATGAGTTGAGTTTCAGATCACGTCCACTGTCATCATCCTTGCCCCAAATACTACTGTGTCTCTGTTTAGCTACTTCAGTATCATGTGTGTTCTTCCTATAATTTTGCTGGATATCTCTCATAGCATCAATGTGATTTTTTAAAAGAAGATCCAAATCAGAACATGTACTCACACACGTAAAGTTCCTTAATGGTTAGTCATTGTTCTAGAATAACACCACAGACTTTAACATAACACATCATAGACTATAAACACTCCCTTTATTTTCTGCAATGCTTCTCATGCCATGCTCCCACTTGCTGAGTATATTTCATCCTCAATGATTTCCCACTGTTTCTCAATTAGAACAGGTTCCTTTTTCATGAATGCCATTCCTTAAGCCTAAAATATCCCCTATGCCACTCATCTTCCATATCTAACACCTCAGCTTTAATCTCACTACTTTGGAGAGTCCTTCCCTGCCTTAACCGACCAAGCTGAATCCTCCTAACATATTCTACTTGTAGAAATGTATTTTTCCTTCATAGTACATATCCCAACTGTAAATAAACATTTAAGGCCTGATACTCACATTGAAAGGAAAGCTCCCTCAACAAAAGGATGATGTCTATTTTTGTTCATAATTGTATACAACAGCATAGAGCATATCCCTGAAATAAAGCACTCATTTAATAAAGATCTAATAGAATAATGAATGAATGGAGTTTATTACATATAAACACCATCAAACTTCTGCACTTCTCCCTATATTTTTGCTCTTCTTTCAGTCTCACCTTTCCTTCCATCTCTTTGCAACAGAAATAATTAGCAGGAGTTGAAATGGGTACAGTTCCAGAAGAGTCTGGAACTAGTAGAGTCTGGAAGTAGTAGAGACAAACATAATACTTGAGAATATAAATGATAATGGCCAGGAATCTTGCACGTATGTCCAATGGCTAAGTGGCTTTTCAGGTATCTGAAAGTCTTGAAAATTTAACCACATATTGGTAGACAAGTGAGAAACCCAAAATTCAGAGCCAGGTACACATGAGATAATGTCCAAAATCACTTCACTTCCTAAATAAGGTCAGTGAAGGAAAACATATAGAAGTTCTACATCCTTATTAACAGAGCTATCTATTTCTTCCTTTAATTAATGCATTGCTCAATTAAATTTCAATTGATGCAATCAAGGATAATAACAAGGGAGGATTGATGACCCTATCAAGCATAAAACATCAAAACTATCAAATTTCAACTCAGGAACTAATTTTAGTAGCAACTAAGTTCACAGCAGATATTTACAGTCTTCTGCATACACTATAATATTTCTAGTCTTAAGTATATTACTGAAATATTATCATAATAAAAGAATTTAAGGATGGTCTAATGAACATATATTGCATCAGATTGGCAAAATGTATTGCTTACTAGTCGACAATACCATTTCCCTAAGGCTTGCCTGTCATCATAGAAAATTACTGGGAAATGGTTAGGGTATGTTTTTCATGAAGAACTAAATAGTTATAAAAGAGTTGATATGCAAGAACCACTTTCTGTACTCTACCAAGCTTAAAGATTTGTTAACATTCTCAAAAAGAAGGGACAGATTACAGAACAGAATATATATAAAAACAATGGGTAGAAGAGACAGAGAACTTATAAACAATTTGACACCACACACGAGGATGTGCAATTCATGTTCCTCTGAGGGGAGATCTCCTGACAGACCCAAAGAAGCTTTAATAAAAGGAAGCAAATAAACATTTCCATTATTGAACAAAGTTTAGAATCAACACAAAACACAAGAAAAATAGTAGCAGAAATCAGAGCTAGAATTCAGTCAACATAAAAGTACTCCAGAAATAATTTTTATTAATTAATGATTTATTCTTCATATACATTTTTAAAGAATTTGATGACAATAATAACACGCACTTTCTTCTTTCCTCTCTTTTTAAGTAATAGAAGCCTTGAGAATCTCTTCATTTCAGGTCAGTACATAGTGAAGACAAGTCAGTAACTGGAACAGCATTTCTCAGGAGATTGTGACTATAACGTGGGCAGAATACAGCAATCCTGTAACCTTTCTACTCAAGCATATATGGTTTCCTAACTACAGACATATGGCACATTTCTCCCCACTCAAAACATCACAGTATTTATGATCTACCTTTCTTTTTTAGGGGGTGGGACTTGAAGTGCCTTGTAAAATATTTTGCATTAAACTATTTTTTTCATAAATTGATAGCACTTAATTCTGGTTTAGTAATTAAAATTGTACGTATATTTGAGCTGCCTAAAAACCTTATATTCTCCTTGCAGAAGAGGGTTAGTTGTTATGGTTTGAGTAAGAGGTATCCCCAAAACCTCCTGTGGTAATGCAAAATGTTTGTAGATAAAATGATTGGATTATGAGAACTGTGACTTAATCAGTTCATCCTAGTTTGAATGGACTGACTGAGCAGTAAGTGTAGACTAGTGGGTTATGGTTACAGAAGGTAAGTGACTAGTGGTATGGCCTGAGAGGATTCATCTTTTCTCCCCCCAACCCCATCTTCTCCCTCAATCTTTGTTCCCTGGCTTCCACAAATAGAGTAACACTTCTCCACCATGCCCATCTATGGACTGAGACCTCTAAAACCATGAGCCCCAAATAAACTTCCATTCTTCTAAATTGTTTTTGTCAGGTATTTTGATCACAGAGAAGAAAAGCTGACTAAAACTAGGGTAATAGCTAGCCAAAGCCGTTTCTCAGAAGTGTATTATGTACAAAAAATACAAGTTGGAAAATAAAATATATACACTCTATGCATAAAGAAATTTTCAAGGCGTTAATATACATTACTTTATATACATTATCTTTAATATGTAACTATTATGTAATATATTTTAATATTACACAATATGCACAGAGATTCCTAAGAATGAAACCACTAGATGTAGCTAAGAAAAAATTTACTTAAAAAAAAATAAAAGAAAAATCATACTTCAACTTTATCAAAGGTTCACTGTTTTAGTCAGGTTTTTCACTGCTGTAACCAAAAGACCTGACAAGAACAATTAGAGGAGGAAAAGTTTATTTGGTTCATGGCTTCAGAGGTCTTAGTCCACAGATGGCCAGTTCCATTCTCTGGGCTAGAGGTGAAGCAGGACAACATGTTGGAAAGGTATGGAGGACATGGCAACCAGGAAACAGAGGGACAAAATATAAACCCCAAAGTCAAAACCTCCATGGAACTATCTCCTCTAGCCTATCTATCGATCCCTATCTGTTTACAGTTATTGCTCAGAGATTCCCTATCAGTTGATGAATGCACTGATTGGGTAAAAGCTCTCAAAACCCAATCATTTCACTTCTAAACTTTCTTGTATTATCTTACACATGAGCTTTTGGGTGATTCCTCATATCTATACCAGCATATTCCACACCTGGCCCCGCAAAACTCATGGTCATCTCAAGTTCAAACTACATTTAGTCCGTTTTTCAAGAGTCCCCACAGTACTAAAGCTCCAGCATTATTCAAAAGTGTAAGTCCAAAGTCTCCTCTGAGACTCTAAGCTTACTCTCAGGATGAGCCTTTGTAAAAACCATAAGGGGTGTGTGTGTGTGTATGTGTGTGTATCTCCAGTATATAATGGCACAGAGTAAATAATTCCAGGAAGAAATAGGGGAATGAAAACAAGAAATTGGACCAAAGGAAGACCAAAACCTACCTGGGCAAACAAGTCCTATAGTTCCACATCTAGCATCTGCAGCACTTAGCATCATCATATTCTCTCAGAAGGGCTTGTGTACTCCACCTTTATGGTCCTGCTGGTTGCAGCACATATGGTCTCTCTCTCGGCTTGTTCCTGCTTAATTCCTGCATCTTTCCTTGACAGATATCTCACATTCCTGGCATTTCTTAATCGTGGGGGTCTCCACTGCAATTTGGGCTTTCTTCTCACATCTTCATGCATTGCCCTTTCAGGGACTGCACACAGGGATTCTGACCCTGTTATAGTCTGCTTGACCTCCTAGATCGTCCTTTGAAATGTGGGTGGAAGCCTCCATGATTCCCTAATTCAAGCATCCTGCATTGATGCAGAACCATCATCACATGGTTGACAACAAGGTCTGCCACCATCTTCAGAAGGAGCCAAGCCTCCTGTGACTATGAGGTCTCTGAGTGCTTGGGTAGATGATCATGGTAAAGAAAATTCCAATCCCCCAGGCCAATTCCATGCAAGCCATGGTCTCTTCTCAAAGGAATTTTTACTTTTATACTCTTGAGCCTGAGATGAGTGTGGTCTTGTAAATTTGTGAAATGCTGTTATGTTTTAGATATGGGGTATTCCCCAAAGCTCATGCATGAGACAGTGCAAGAAAGTTTAGTGATAAAATGATTGGGTTATGAGAGTCTTAACCTGATCAGTGCATTAATTCCCTGATAGAGTTTAACTGGGTGGTAACTATAGGCTGATATTGAAGGTGGGTCATGCATGAAGAGCATGTTTCTGGGGTATATATTTTGTCTCTAGAGATAGAATACTGTCTCTCTGTTTTTTGGTGCAATGTCCTGAGCCATTTCCTCAACCACACTCTTCCACTATGATGTTCTGCCTCACATATGGCCATGTGAGGCAGATGTGAGGAGAGCTGGCCATCCATCCATATACTTCTGAAACCATAAAGGCCAAATAAATATCTTCTCCTCTAAAATTGTTCTTGCCAGGTCTTTAGGCACAAACACAAACACATACAAAATTGACTAAAACATATGCACACTGGCCTACTGTTTCTTGGTAAAGTAGTTTTATTTAGTGTCTATAATCTCTTTAACAAATATAACTTAATAATTATAATTTCTTCACCCTAGTTTTACTTACACTTTTCTAGCAGAACTTCAAGTTTTTCAAATCTCTCTGCTCTGCTTTCTGCTCTTGATTATCACATTAAACTGGGCTAAAAACTGTCAGCAATATCTTTACCACCATCTGAATGCTATGCTTCTGCAAGATTAATTAGTTCATCATCTTTATAGTCAACCTCATAGAAGTCTCAGGATATGGGCAAAATGTAAACAACTTCTTTCTACATTTAACTTATTTGCACATCAAAATTAGTGTCCTCCTTATAAGTCAAGGAAGGATATGGAGAAACCCTTCCCTACTTTCGTTGCCAGAATATAACATGAATGGTCTCTGGTGCAATTTTTAATAGAGTCCTCCTCCTCTGAAACCTCATGAGCACAATTCTTACTGTTCATAGTGCTAACAGAATTTTGGTCTTTTGAGCGCCTACCAGATTAAGTTCTACTTAACATTCTAAAGCTTTTCCAGACTGCATCTCCAAATTTTTCAAAATTCCTCCCCACACAAACCAGCTCCAAAGGCTTCTGAGTCACATAATCAGGTTAGTCACAGCAAGAACCCCATTGCTGGTAACAATTTCTGTGTTAGTCAGCATTTTTTTTTGCTGCCATGACCCAAAGACCTTAGAAGAGGAAAGGTTCATTTGGTTTAACAGTTTTAAAGGTCTCAGTCTATAGACAGCCAACTCCATTGCTCTAGGCTTGAGGTAAGGCAGAACATCACGATGAAAGAGTATGAAGGAGGAAAGCAGCTGAAGACACAGAAATCAGCAAGAAAGGAGAGCTTTACTCACCAGGGACAAAATATAAACTCCAAAGGATGTCCCAGTGACTTACTTCCTGTAGCTACACCCAATCTGCCTACAGTTACCTCCTATTTAATCCATATCAATACATAAATACACTAATTAGGTAAAAGCTCTCATAACTCAATCATTTCACCTCTAAACTTTTTGTATTATTTTACATATGAGCTTTTGCAGGACACATCATATCTAAACTGTAACATTCCCCATTTTTGGAAAATCATATTAGAAATGATAAAGCTATTTTTAGATTCTATATTCAAGGTGATTATGAATATAGGGGAAATACCTATTGACTTCATTATGTCCTCTAGTTCAAACATACCCAAGCATTTACATAATTGAATGCATCATATAATATTATAAATTACATTGTTATTTCTACTTTATATTATGTACAGACATCATATGATTTGTTATATATGTAGATAGAATGTATTACCTATCAATTTCCTTTCAGGATAATTAAGGATACATTGTAAACATTTGTTAGGAAAAGGAAGCACAGAATGAGTGGAATAGAGAATTGAAGGCCTGGCTCAATGGATACATATCCAAGATGACTCAAGTTTCTGTAGGCAGCTCACTTAGTAAATACCTCCAGTAGAAGAAGATAAGCGGTAACCTAAAGAGCAAATGGAACAGCGTGAAGTAGCATAGCAAGTTTCAAGTGATTAATTTCTGTAGTGGGTGAACTAATTTAAAACAAGATGAGTGCATGGGTAGGGAGAAGGAAAAGGTCAGGACCAGGAAGAAGTGCTGTAGATTTCTAAAAATAATTCCTCTTTAAAACTCCTTCATTGACTTATAAGGAAGACACTAATTTTGATGTGCAAATAGGTTAAATGCTGAGAAAAGGTGTGTGGGACATCAATTCAACCAGCTCAACAACTGCATCTTACTTGGGGTAACAGATTCTATAATATGTGGTTAGAGACTCTGCTTTCTATCACAATCATAATAAGATAATTTTCTTTATTTTACATGTAAAAGCAAAAACTGACCTTTGAGTCTGTGGAACTTCTGATCACAGAGTTACTTTGTTCTAAGTAGTCCTACTATCATTAAAATTATAATTTTAAAAAACTAATAATTTAAATGAAATTCTACTTAAGAGAACTTGTTCAGGTTAGTTTTCTAAATACCAAAACTACTCATGGTAAATATTTTTATAGTTCTTACTATGTGTCAAGGAGATAGACTACTGAGGGGCAAAATTATCTCATGATAATTTTCATGAGATTGGAGAAGATGAGGGTAAAGATAATCAAATGACTATGTCTAGGCTGACAAGTGCCCTGAGGATTAAGTGCTTGTTCCAGTGAGACACTGTAATAAGAGATTTGACAAAAGGAAACATTTCCAAGAATATTAAGAAGGAGAACTGATGGTTCCATGACATTTACTAGGAGGAAAGAAGAAGTACAAATCTGTAGAAAATAACAACTTTTGTCAATGTTGTTCTTGTGGTGGGATCTGGATGTTTTTTGAGAAACTGAGAGAGGCCAGGTAGCTAGTGGGCAGAGATTTGCAAGATGATAAAGTAGGCAGACCATGCAAAACCTAAAACAAAGGCCATGAAAGAGACGTGCTCAGAACACTTACCTGCAAACAGCAAATAGCTATAAACTCTACAAACCAAGAGCAAACATGACAATGCTCAGTGCAAAGGTGATAGCCAACCCTGAGACTCAGGAGGCTGAGGCAGAAGGATTACAAACTTGAGGTCAGCTTTAAGCAACTTAGTAGGAACCTGCCTCAAAATGATTGATAGATAGATAGATAGGTAGATAGATAGATAGATAGATAAAGGTGGGGATATGTCTTAGTGTTAAAGTGCCCTCGTTTCCATCTCAGTTACCCATCTCAAACAAAACAAAACAAAACAAAAACCTAAACTGATCAAACTAAAACACCATATAAAAACAAGAAAAAACATCGTATAGTAATGATCCCATGCCATTTATTTCCATATATTTCCATCACAGCAGTGGTTATCATTTTAAATCTCATTTTCTAGGAATTCATGTGATATAGTTGGTTTGTCCAAAATAAGCATAGATATGAAAATATCAGTCAATAATTTTATGATTTGGCAGGCAATATCACATCCTAGATGAATAAGAAAGAAATATAATCCCTGGTTTTCATTAAGTCTATGGAGTTAAAGCGATTCAAGATCCAAAGCTTTTTGTTTTTAATTCTACAATTCACCTTAAGCACGTTTATAGCTCAGAAATGAGCATACTTGCAGGGAATCCACGAACCAACTCAATAAAACAATGAAATATGAGAGCATGGTTTAAAACAGCTATGTGGAGAAAGTCAATACTCCTCTCACTTCTGTTTGAAGAAACTGATGATTAAATGTTGCTTAAAACATGAATCAATTAAATTCCTCTAGGAAGTTATGGGAACACAGATGGTTAATCCAATTCATTTTCATTAATGTAATACGGTATACACTTTTGAGGATGCTATATCATGTGACACACACTATATCCTCCTTTCAGATTAAAGTTTATGGTATGTCAACTACTAATCTAAGTAAAGATTACTAAGACTTTAAAGCATGCCTGTGAAATCCAATCCTGAGAAGTGTAAATTTAGACTTCTAATTCTCTCCACCCTACCTGCTTCCCCCCACCACCCGCTTCATTCTTATTGGATTAGAATTGTTTAATTACAAAGGGGTGTGGAATTTCCCCCCCTTTCTATCTTTATTTATTTATTTTTCTCTGTAACTGAACTTCTAAAAGGATTCACTTCTAAGGTTTGGTTTTAGAACCTTGTGATATTTTATTTGTTACCTGAGTATGAAATAAAAGTTAACCCATTTTCAGACAAACAATTCAACTGACACTTGGATATTTTTACAAACACATTTTTGACATGATGTTAATCATTCACCTCAGTTTAAGAAAAAAAAAAAAACAGGAATGTATTTGAACTACTTCCTATTCCCCACCCACAGTCTATCCTTTCCTACTTATCCCATAAACTCACAATGCCATATAAGGAGTTTACTTTAAGAATCAGAAGCTGCATATTTAACCAACTGTAAATATTATATACTGCTTATATAAAGACTTAACTATGAACTTGATGATAGTCAATAGCCCTAAATAAACTATAAAAATTTTTGTTTTTAAAAACTCACTAGGATGTACTGTATTTAGTAACTATGTGGTTTCACTAGGTTTTAATTCCTTAGTAAACAGGAATTGGGCCCTCAGGATTGTGGTTTTTGAAATTAGGGTGTGTTTAGACTTGGAAACTGCGCAAAATTCATTCACATCTAGAAGGGACAGCTCACTGCCAAACATATGCAATCAGGAGAGAAAAAAGATTACATTCTAAATAAGGTTTGTATAACAAATACTTCCATCTGTTTCACAGAGATCAAATAGAACTACTTTAAAACAGTCCAATGATATTTAAGCATCTGGCAAAAAGAAAGAGTGTATTTATGGGAAAGGATTCAGGTTAGCAGCATTTTTTTTTCCCCTTCAAGGATAAGTAGTGCAATGCTAAATAAGTTTGTGGCACATATATTTAATGAGAAAATTTGAATTTAAACATTAGCTTATTTTTTTCCTAGATAAAATTTACAAATCCCCTCAAACGCTATTATAAAACCATTAAGGCAAAATTAAGACTCTATTCAGATATTTTCCCACACTGTTTCAGAGCTGATATTAATAATTACAGTTTTACCAACACAATAGTTTGACAGATTTCCAAGAAGGACCCAAGCCAAGTCTAAGTACATGCACATCACTTTCTGTTTCTGAAGACACCTTCACAAAAACAAGACTCAAGCCACAAATGAAATGTGACTTAACATGCCAGATAAGACTGAACCTTCCCAAAACTCAACCCTCCATACCATCTGTACTAGTTACTGCCTCTTATTTCCCAATTTAGTTTCTGGAACCCACTCTGAGATAATGGAATGGGTGGGCTCAGAATTTATTCCTTACAGTGAACATGATAATAAGCTTTGCCTGTAGGAGGTTCCAGAGGGACTGCAGGAGGAAGAGGGATCTTTGTCCCACCCTGGTGTGCTGTGGTTTGGCTTTTCTCCTTCCTGATGTACTGTTGATTAAAAGTATTGATGTTTGAGGACATCTGAAGTAGCACACTCAAGAGGGCAGAGCCCTCTAGCAATTTTGCGATCCTTGCCTAGGACCAGTAATCACTCTCTAGGCAGACACCATGCACTATGCACCTACAGTAGCCATGGCTCACCTGTGCCCTGATGTTTGTTTCCTGGGCCCTGCAACATGGGAATAGAAACTCCAGGTTTTTTGTAGACTGTAGCATCTGTCCCCTATGTGCTGCTCTACTGTATGTAGCTTACCTGCCTCTGAGAGGTTTGTTTCCAGCTCACCCAGAAGCTGTTGGCCAGCTGTGGCCCAGGCAAACCACTGGGCTATGATCACACTTTTCCTCAGTCAGATCTGCATACCAGCTATCCTTCCTTGGGCATGCTCATTCAGCCCTAGGGTACCATCAGAGTTGCCTTTACATCTTGTGCTCTCCTACCACGGATAATTATTCACTATGATGAGTTTCCCTTTTTGCATTACTGCATTGCTTCTGTCCCCTGATTGAACCCACACTGCTAAGACTATATAGTACTCAGAAGCCTCCGGTTCCAATTTGTGTCTTGAGACTATTATAGATTCTTATATTTTCCAATCTCTTTGAGTGGGTGAACAGACATGACCACAACGGAATTCTTATTTCTCCTTCCTTCCCTCTCTCCACTCATCCTTCCTAAGGCCTAGACTGAATATCTTGGGATCCCTCTTCATTCCTCTTCCCCTCTGTCTGTCTGTCTGTATCTCTCTCTCTCTCTCTCTCTCTCTCTCTCTCTCTCTCTCTCTCTCCCCTACTAAATATCCAACCTATCATCAAATTTCTTTGGCTTTCTCTTCAGAATGTTTCCAGAATCTGATCACTTCTTATCAGCTCTGTTGTGTCCTCTGAGATTGAAGCCATCATCATCGTCTCTTAACTCGTAAAGGTTTCTCACGTGCAAATGGTCTTCCAATAATCTCTTCTCTTGTATCAGAGCATTCCTTCTAAAACATGAATTCTGGACTCAAAACCCTGCACTAATTTCTCATTTTCATCAAAGTAAAAACAAAATCTTATAAAGACCTGTGAGGTTTTAGAAGAGCTGAATTCCCCAACATCTCAAATTATCTCTATTTTCCCCTCCCTAGGACCACAGCAGCCATTTGAGCTTTCATGCTGTTCCTTGAATACACCAGGCTCTCCCGCACTTCATACAGAGCATCATGTACTACATTTCCATCTGACTTCTCTTCCTCATCTCTTGTAAGTCCTAGCTCCTGTAATTCCTATGAAAAAAATAATAATATTTAAAATTGTACCACCATCCCAGGCAATCTCCATTTCCCTCATGTTGATTTTTTTTCTATAGCATAAAACATTTTAAAAACTATAAATGTATCTATTCTAGAAAACTGTAAATTTAAGAACTTGAAAAAAATTATACTGATCTCTTATAATGCTGGATCACTTCCAAATATTACAATAAATCCCTAGACTAATAAGATGACATTTTTCATTATCAGTTCTGCTGATAAGAAATAAAAAGAGGGGGCTGGGGATGTGGCTCAGGCGGTAGCGCGCTCGCCTGGCATGCGTGCGACCCCGGTTCGATCCTCAGTACCACATACAAAGATGTTGTGTCTGCTGAGAACTGAAAAATAAATATTAAAAAAAAAATTCTCTCTCTCCCCCTCTCCTCTTTCTTTAAAAAAAAATTGACTAAATTCTAATATGCTTATTAAAAAAAACATAAATTAAAAAAAAAAAGAAATAAAAAGAGGGCTGGGATTGTGGCTCAGAGGTAGAGCGCACGCCTAGCACTGGCGGGACCTAGGTTTGATGCTCAACACCACATAAAAATAAAATGCATTGTGTTGTGTCCATCTACACCAAAAAATAGATATTAATAGATATTAAAAAAAAGAAATACAAAGAAAGAAATACATAAAGAAAACACATTCAATTATTTGTTAATAAGTAAAATAATAACAGTGTTAAACTGTGTAATAGATAGGTCCCATGGCATTATATAATAGATATGTTTCTGTAAGTCTGAATTTATTTAAATTGAACAATAGTAGCATCTTACAAACTACATAATAATAGTGTTTTATCTGGATTAATAATTTAATTGAAGGAAGGATTCAGCCAAAGATACACTTCAGTTGAAGACTACCATTTAATTAGACAAGTACTATGGCTCTAAGCAGTTTCATTTTCAATTTTAACAATTTCCCCAATTTATTTGATTATTTAACATATTTTTTCCACTACAGATTACAAAACTAATAGTGATGCATTAAATCCAGTTTAAAAAATATAATACTAGGGAACCCATGCTTTCAAACATGATCAAATTCTTTTTTCAGTGAACCTACATATCAGAAAGAATACTAAACTCACTTAAGTGTTTTATTCCGAATAACTAAATATAGTTACATAAACAGAATACTTTGTTGCCCTAGGAACAGGATAAAATCATTCAATGCAACAAAAGACAGGAAAAATGTGGCCAAGTCTCAAAGGAAGATACAATCAGCAGGTACCACAACCCCAAGATGACAAATATGTTCAATCAGACAAATGATTTAAAGCAATTATTTCAACTATGGACCATAATGGAAAGGAAAATAAATTAAAATGTATTTTTATGTTTAATTTTTAATTTTAAAAAAGTGAAGTTTTAAGGAGAGAATTCTGGGAAAACTAAAAATTTGTTTCCCCATATAGACAATAAAATCAGTAGCAGAATCAGTTTGATATAACTATTTGGGGACTCTCTCTAATTAAGGCTTATAACTTCCAGGAAAGGCCTGCACTTTGAATTGCAGTTAATTTGAGTCAATTTCAGCTCTCAGCATATAAGCAGATCCCCAACCCCCACAACCCCATCCTGTGAAAGGCAACTGTGTACTTATTCCTCAAGCAATCTGCACATAGCTTACAGGAACCAAAGTATGCATAAAAGGACTCTACCCACCAAATATCAGGGATCTGTGCTCTGATTACTCATTATTGCTTATAATTACACAGTTGCAAAGAAGCAGGAAGCTACTGTTGTTTCGCCTGTCCTTGACTGTTGCAAGTTTACTGCCTGGTGGAAGTGACTGTCAAGGGCCAGAGCTCTTTTTTATATCATTCTGTTTTCTCCTTTCTTCGTTTTGGCATTGAGACTAGGACATTTAAAAGTAACTGCATATACAGGAAAAATTAGTGATTATGCATTCCCAGTGGAGAGGTACACAGAGTTAAAAAAAAAAAAAAATGAATGTAAGCATTCATACCACAGGCTGATTCTTGGTCTATGTAGACCACCTATATCAACCATAAGAACCAAAATAGAAAACAAAATCACCAAAAAACACTAGTAAAAGAGGAGGACCTAATTTCCAGAATCAGATTCAAATATCCAGTTTTAGATTCAAATGTCAAGTTTTCAACAATAAATCACAGGGCATACAAAGAAACAGAAATGTATGGGCCATTGAAAGGGCAAAGATAAGTCAATAGAAAGACACAATGGCAGATCTACTAGTCAAAAATTTTAAAACAACCACCCGGAACATGCTCAAGGAACTAAAGAAACATGAAGAAAATTAAGAAAATGATGTATCTATACAGAGACATAAAAGATATGTATAGACATATCTATACAGTATCTATAAAGAGATATAAAACCTAAAAAGGAAATAAAAAGAAATTCTGGAGCTAAAAGTACAATATAAATGAAAAATTCAGTAGAAAGATTCAAAGGCATACCTGAGTGGGCAAAAAGAAGAATTCATGAACTTGAAAATAAGACAAGGGAAAGGATCATGTCTGAGGACTAGAAAGTGAAAACAAACAAACAAAAAAAAACATGAAAAGAGGTTAAGGAACCTGTGGGACACAAGAAACCAAACCAAACATGGTTTGTTTTGGAGACAGAAGAAAAAAGAGGCATTGAGCATAGTTGAAAAACAATGCCTAAAAATACTTCAGCTTTGATGAAAGATATGAATATAAACATTGACACCAGTATGAGTCCATAGATAACCACACCAAGACACATTATAATCAAAGTTTTAAAAGACAGACAGAATCTTGACGGCAGCAAGAGAGAAGAAGCAACTTGTCATCAACAAGGGATCCTCAATAAGATTATCAGATGACTTCTCACCAGAAACTAGGGGAGTAAGAAAGCAGTTAAAGTACTAAAAAAATAAGTAAATGGTCAATCAAGAATCCAGCAAAAGTGCCCTGAGAAGTGAGAGAGAGATCATAGCATATCAAAGCTGCAGTGCTTCATTACCAGAAGATCTGCCCTGTAAGAAATGTTCAAAGGAATCCTGAAAGATGAAATGAAGACACTAGACAGTAAATTGTAACTGTATGAAGAAGTGAAGGACACAGTGAAGATTTGAGCACCTCAACCACTTTAACTCCCAGAATCAGCCACTCTCAATTGAAGACAAAGCAAATTCTCTTTGTGACCATGAAACACTAAGGTCCCCAAAGAATCATCTGAAGCAAGAAAGCTCAGCCTTAGGACCCTTTCTGGGAATGGCAGGGGAAATATTGTTATCCCTATACTTATTTTTGCAAGTCATAGAAAGAATAACAAAAACAAATATCTCACCCCATATTGAAAATATTATTCTACATTGATGTTGCATAATGGTAATATAATCTTGTTTTTATTTTCATATTTATATTCACATATAGCAAAGGGGAGAATAAAAAAGTTAGCAAGCCTTTGTTATATAAAATTATTCTAAACTTTAATAGTTCAAAACTATATTAAATTTCATAATTCTTCTGTTCTACACTGATTTGTCTAATAGTTATACTCAGATATCACAGTCAGGATGGACCCATGTGTTGAGTCTATTAACGTGTTTGATGGTTAGACAAATGTTCTTAAAGGAGTTTCTCTAGAATATATGACTATGGATAGACTTTCTGGGTTGCTTGTTCCATACACCCTTAATTATATTAGACCACACCAAACTGCTTTTCATTGAGGTCGCATCAATTTATACTGATACAGTATAAAGTTACTGTTTTTAAAACAATGTTCACATGTTCATCAATACTCTTAAACTTTTTTGATTAGAGATAGATACATTTCTAATTTTTTTCTACTGAGAAAAGACACTTTTTCATATGTTTACTAGACAAACGAGTATACTTTCTTTCGAATCATCTCTGTAACTTTGACCCATTTTTCTTTGAGGTTGTCTTTTGATACATAAAAGAAGTTTAATAAATTCTGCATCCCAATTTTTTGAGGGTCCATTACAAATGTCTTGATCCAGCTTCTGGATTATCTTCTAAGTTAGTATTTTGGCTTGAATATCAATTATTCAATTTGTAATAAAAACTTATCAATGTTTCACCCATAAATCAAAGGCATTTCTGTATATCAGTGACAAACCCACAGAAAGGGAAATGAGGAAAACCACCCCATTTTCAATAGCCTCAAAAAAAAAAAAACAACTTGGGAATCAACTTAATGAAAGAGGTGAAAGATCTATATAATGAAAATTACAAAACCCTAAAGAAAGAAACCAAAGAAGATCTTAGAAGGTGGAAAGATCTATCTTGCTCTTGGATAGGCAAAATTAATATTATGAAATTAACCATACTTCCAAAAGCACTATACAGATTTAATGCAATTCCGATCAAAATTATAATGACATTCCTCATAAAAAAAAAAAGAAAAAGCAATCATGAAATTCATCTGGAAAAATAAGAGACACAAAATACCTAAAGCAATCCTTAGCAGGAAGAGTGAAGCAGTTGGCATCACTATACCAGACCTTAAACTATACTACAGAGCAATAGTAACAAAAACAGCATGGTATTAGCACCAAAACAGACTGGTAGACCAATGGTATAGAATAGAGGACACAGAGACTAACCCACAAAATTACAATTATCTTATATTAGACAAAGGTGCCAAAAACATGCATTGGAGAAAAGATAGCCTCTTCAACAAATGGTGCTTGGAAAACTGGAAGTAGATATGTAACAAAATGAGATTAAACCCCTATCTCTCACCATACACAAATCTCAACTCAAAATGAATTAAGGACTTAGGAATAAAACCAGAGACCCTGTGTCTAATAGAAGAAAGAGTAGGCCCTAATCTTCATCATGTGGGATTAGGCCCTAACTTCCTTAATAAGACTCCTGTGGTGATAGAATTAAAATCAAAAATCAATAAATGGGATGGACTCAAACTAAAAAGTTTCTTCTCAGCAAAAGAAACAATCTGTGAGGTGAATAGAGAGCCTGCATCTTGGGAGCAAATCTTTACCCCTTACATATCAGATAGAGCACTAATCTCTAGGATATATAAAGAGCTCAAAGCTAAACACCAAAACCCCCCCAAATAACCCAATTAATAAATGGGCCAAGTACCTGAAGAGACACTTCTCAGAAGAAGATGTACAATCAATCAATAAATATATGAAAAAATGTTCATCATCACTAGCAATTAGAGAAATGCAAATCAAAACCACTCTAAGATATCATTTCACTCTAGTCGGGATGGCAGCTATTATGCATACTACAATAAGTATTGGCGAGGATGTGGGGGAAAAGGAATACTAATACACTGCTGGTGGGACTGCAAATTGGTACAGCCAATATAGAAAGCAGTATGGAGATTTCTTGGAATTTGGGAATGGAACCACCATTTGATTCAGCTATCCCTCTCCTTGGTCTATACCTAAAGGACTTAAAAACAGCATACTACAGGGACACAGCCTCATAAATGTTTATAGCAACACAATTCATAATAGCTAAACTGTGGAGCCAATTTCGATGCCCTTCAGTGGATGAATGGATTAAAAAATGTGGCATATATACATAATAGAATGTTACTCAGCAATAAAAGAGAATAAAATCATGGTATTTGCAGGTAAAGGATGGAGTTAGAGAAGATAATGCTAAGTGAAGTTAGCCAATTACCCCCCAAAAATGCCAAATGTTCTATTTGATTTAAGGAGGCTGATTCATAGTGGGATAGGGAGCAGGAGCATGGGAGGAATAGATGAACTCTAGATATGGCAGAGAGGTTGGAGGGGTAGGGAGGGGGCATGGTTATTAATGATGGTGGAATGTGATGATCATTATTACCCAAAGTACATGTATGAAGACACAAATTGGTGTCAAAATACTGTGTATACAACCAGGGATATGAAAAACTGTGTTCTGTATGTGTAATAAGAATTGTAATGCATTCCACTGTCATATATAAATAAAAAATAAATTTAAAGAACTTATCAATGTTTAAAGAATATAACAAATTTTAAAAAATAGAACTGTCAAAAACATAGCCAAGTAAAGATTCTAGATTAAAAATGATATATTAGAAATAAACATTTTTCACTGAAAGAGTTGCACGGAAAAATAGAGATGACAAGAGAGGGTCAGTAAAAGTATGATGAACAGAAAGAACAGAACCTGAAAAATAAAATGATGAGGGATCAGAAGTTAAGCATAGTGTTTAACACAGTTTAACATAGGGCCAGAAAAAGAGGATTGAAAGAATTGGCTAGAAAATAATATTTGAAGGTTGAAACATTAAAAATTGAAAAAGTTTCAAATGTGGAAATATAATTATACAACATCAGGAAGTCTATAAAATCCAATAGAGAAAAAAACACACTCATATTACAATAAGACTGATGAAAAACAGATAAAAAGAAAATCATAAAATCAGGCAGAGTAACAATACCAAGTAACAATGATGGAAGACTTATCATCACAAACAAGGAGGCCAAGGAGACATGGAATATCTTTACGGAAATGAAATGTTGTCAGCCCCAACCTCTATATCCAAGAAACATATTCTTCATAAATGAAGATGAAATAAGCTATGAGAAAGAGAGAGAAGAGAGAAGAGAGAGAGAGAGAGAGAGAGAGAGAGAGAGAGAGAGAGAGAAACTCTCCATTGAAAAGACTTATCCAAACAATATTTCCCTTCAGACTGAAGGAAAATCTAATCTAAAGAACAAAGAAAGAACTTTAGAAATGGGGAAAATCCAGACAAATATAAAATAGTATATTTAAGTTGCTTAAATATGTTTGACTATTTAAAACAAAAATTACACTGACGTTTTATGAAATATAAGTGCTTATAGATGTTACTCATGTAACAGTGAAAATGAAATACAGCAGTAGAGGCTGTGTTTACCATGTATGAGTCCCTGGGTTGGATTCCCAGCACCATCAAATAAAACAAAAAAAGGTTGGAGGTATAACTCATTGGTAGAGATTCAGTTTAGCATGAGTTCAGGTTACAGCAAGATGGCTGGCTATGAAAGAGAAAATGCACCACTACCAGCTACCAAATATTGAACTTCAGAAATGTGTTAATATTGAACCTCAGAAGCTATCAAACTGTGAGATATAAAAACATCTATTATTTATAAATCACCTAGTTTGTGGTATTCTGTTATAGCAGCCCAAACAAACTAAGAGTACTTGTTCTACTTTCATGTTGTAGAATTATAAGAAGGTAGACAGTGGTGACAGCAAATTGGCAAAAATAAGAGGTACCTATCTTCACTAACCCCACAGAACACCTTAATATAAACCCTCAAAATTGGGAATAAGTCTGAGTCACCAATGTGGTTCACGGAATGGGTAACAATAAATTATATTTAAAAAGATAAGAAAAATTGTCTGGCTTTGGACCCTCTTATCTCTACCTCTCTCCCAGGTCAGCATAGTATCATACAGAGATGCTTCCCTTGGGACAAGTCTCTATAGAGGGAAAACAACCAGAGGTGAACATCAGCTTCCCCAGCATCACAAGATGCTTCCTAGGAATTCTACTCTGGTTTCATCACATGGGGAATGCAGGGGAAAATGACACAGCCAAACTAGCTGGGGCCAGGTATAAACAAAGCAAGGAGACAGAGACCCCAGCAACTAGCAGGCAGATCTTGGCAGTAACTCTGTGTACCTGATAGGGGTAGCACCGAAACAGAGGTATCATCTAACAATACAGTCCTGAAAACTTGTGCTGGTTGTTCCCAAAGCGGTAGAAGTCCACCTGGCTTGAACCCCTACATGGTTAACTTCCAGAAGCAGCCTTGATTTAACTCAAGGTCTCACTAAGAGCAGAAGACAATCACTGTAGTGAATTACAGCAAAGAGCAGTGGCTAGCTCTGTAGTACTTGGGAGTTTAAAAATGCATTCAGTCAAGCCTCAAAATGTGCACCAAGGACTAACTGAGGTATGGATGCAAACCTCAATTATTTATTTCTATTGAACACAGCAGCTGGTCCCACTTATCCTGATCAACCATTCCACCTAAAACCAGGGCCCTCATATAACCCTTTCCAATTGCTAAACAAAACTAGTGGTGTCATCTGGCCAGAGAACATACCCTGTGGCCTGGCCCTATCTGAAGTGATTGCAATGTACATCCAACAGCCCACTTTGATTGGAGAGTCTAAACAGCTGCCTGAGCTGATCTGAGAGCAAAGGCAGCAACATAGCCATCTAGAAGGCTGAAAGTAAGCTCTGCCTGCCCAGGATCATTACCAGCTAGCCCATCTAGAATCACAAGCTAGACTAAACAGTGAAGGTTTACCCCTGCCAAAAAAACATTGTAAAAGCTGAAAAACATGGCTGTCTTCTCAAATGCACAAACACCAATGCAAGAACACATATTACAAGGACTCAGGAAAATGTGACACCTTCAAAAAACAAAAAACAAAAAACAAAAAAAAAAAAAGAAAGAAAAGAAAAACAAACTAACAAAGTTCTAACAATGCATCCTAAAGAAAGGGAAATCTATGAAATGATAGGAAAAATTTTCAGAATAATTTTCTTAAAATTCAATTAACTATATAAGAATATACAGATAAAAATTTAAATAAGATTTAGAAAACACACAAACAAGACAGTTTGAAAAAGAAAGAGAAAATTTACAAAGCAAACCTAAGAGGTGAATAATACAATGATAAACTCTAAAATGCAACAGGGAGCTACACAGCCGGCACAACTGAACTGAAGAATCAATCAGTGAATTTGAAGACATTTTCAACCATCAAATCATAGGAGCAAAAGAAGAAAGAAGAAATCCTGCAGGAGTTAAGGGACTCAATCAAGAGACCTAACCAATGAAAAATAGGAATTCAAAAACAAGAGAAAGCATACTTAAAGAAATAATTGAGGGGTGGGGTTAAGATGGCAGAGTAGAGCTAGGCTTTATTTTACAGTTTCTCTGTAGCTGAAGAACAGCTACTCAAGGAACAGCAGAGATTGCAGGAAATATTGTGAAGTAGGCCTGGCTGTCACCTAATCAGGGTGGCCCAGGTAAAATGTCATTGAAAAAGGCACAGAGAAGACTGCATGGAGTGAGATTCAGATCATAGATGAGAATACAGCTGTTTTCTCCATGAGTCCAGTGAGTCTGTGACCACCTGAAAAGAGTAAGGAAACCAAACAATACATGATTGCACATGGTGACTGAGCCTCAGAAGGCCACAGTCATGTGAATGTGGTAGAGTAGATAGGACCTGCTATACCCTCTCCATCCTATAAAAGTAGGCTTCTCAGGAGGCACCCAACATCCAGATAGGTAGTGGAGATAGGCACTAGTCAGTCCCTAGGGGTCAATATAATCTGTCCAGAGTATACTCCACCCAAGAACATTTCCATCAGACTTGGCATCAGTTGTAGGAACATCCTGTTTAGAACTCCACCTTTACCCTAGGAGTAATATAATCTGTCCAAAGTAAACTCCAATTGATGGTACATGCCATTCCAAGCTACTGTGTAGTGGTGAGCAAGGAATCTTAAGAGTCATTTCAACAAATTTTGGTCCCAGGCCACTCCAGCTGGCAGCCTGGTGAGCAACATAAAAGGAAGGAGGGTTTAATAACCCTCTCTGAGGGGTGCATAGCCCAAGAGGAAAGTTGTTATAGTTTGAATACAAGGTGTCTCCCAAGCTAAAACTATTAATAACAATTGTAGTTAATACAAATTTTCAACAGATACATATTATGAAGTGATATAAATTCTAACATCAAAAACATAAAATGTAGAAAGAGGAATATTTATTAGCCAAAATATGGACAGAACTTTATAGAAAGAGAAAAAAATCCAACTAAAACAATGGGCAAGGGATCTCCTTCCCAAAAAAGGAGACACAAAAGGCCATCAAATTTATCCAAAACACCACTCATCATTAGAGAAATGCAAACTTAAACCACAATGTGGATCACTTCACAGCTGTCAGAATAGCTATGATTTTAAAAACCAAAATAAAAAATCTGTCAGTGAGGACATAGAAAAAAGGGAACTCCTGTACACTGTTGGTGGGTATATAAATTAGTACAACCAATATGGAAAACTTGTATGGATGTTCCTTGATAAAACTAAAAATAGAGCTGATGGTGTCAGTGGTGGAGTGTTTGCCTAGCAGGTACTCAGGCTTTAGCTTCAATCCCCAACACCACAAAACACAAACATCAACAAAAAAGCTAAAATGTCCTGCCACTTGGTGAAGTAAATTGTGAGTACATACTAGCTGTGTGACCTTGTGAAGTCATTTAACCTGTGTCTTTTTCCTAATGTGTAAAATATGGATAATTAGAGTACCTGCCTATAGATCATTAGGGAGATGCAAATCAAAGCCACAATGAGATAATGCTTAGGATGATGAAAATGTGAAAATAAAGGCAACTCTTGTACATTATTGGTGGGAATATAAACTGGTACAGTCATTAGGAAAACAACATGGAGGTTCTTGAACAAACAAAAACAGAACTTATATTTTGTCCAGCAATTTCACTTCTTCGATGTATCTAAAGGAAATGAACTAGTATGTAGAATAAATAGCTACACTCCTGTATTCACTGCAGCATTATTCACATTAGCCAGAATATGAGAATAAGCTAAGTGACACTGATAAGTGGATAAGGAAATTATTGTACATATATGTAACGAAACATTATTAAGCCATTAAAGAAATCTTGCCATTTGCAAAAACACAGAAGAACCTGGAGAATATTATGCTAAGTGAAATAAGCCAGTTATGAAAGACAATCCCTAAAACTGGAACTCATAGAAGCAGCAGTATAACAATAGGGGTGTTATACTATAATAGCATAGGGATAGAGAAGTCTGCAAAGAAGGGCAATATTGGCTAAAGGGTATAAACTTTCAGTTATAAAGTGACTAAGTTCTGGGGACCTATTGTACAGTAAAAGATGTGCTAATATGATTCTGGTAACCATTATATAATGCATATGTATATATTAAATCACCATTCTCTACATGAACTTTGTCAATTAAATATTTTTAAATTTTAACACTGTGTGTATAAAGGGCACAGAATTATTGTTAACCTAAATTAGCTCCTGTATAAGCATTGACTATTATTTCAGAAGAGGAAATGAGTGATCTCATAAGTAACATGTTTTGAATCACAATTTTAAAACCATAAGATCACACATTTTCATAATATGCCCCTAGAAAATACTGTAACAAACTGCCACTTACAAAAACTCACTGCTCCCAGATCAAATTTCCTTAAAGGACATTTAACACAACCAGCCCACATGTGCAGACATGTATTATATATGCTTCATATACTCACACATAAAATTCCTTCTATTACTCACATTCTCATAGAGAGCTTGAAGAGTCTCCAGGTCAACCACTGAGTTGTCCAAGTTCACAACAGCTGTGGGGGAAAAAAAAGACAAAGGAACAGAATATAAATTGCCATAAGCCTGCTGTGAAAAGATATTTGGCCAGCTCAGACAATAAAGTTCATTGAAGCGGTCAGAGGGCTTATTTCAATACTTCCACTTATCCCACTCCAGAGACCATGTTTCAAGAATTTCAATGGTCCAGATGTCAAATGTTAAGGCTTTCACTTGTTCCTCACATACTAAAATGAATATGGCCCAGTCGAAGGTCAGAGAGAAGCTGTCTTTCATTGTCCATCTGAATAAATTTGAAAAATCTCTGCTTAGTACCAGAAATGGATAAATCATTCCTAAAACTGCTATGTCCTAGTTTTGTACCAATAAATATTTATACTTGCCAATTTACCTAAAACCTTGCACAATGGGTAAATCTAATCACTAAACGGACAGACATGGTATAGAAAAGATAGATGTATTTCCTGTTATAATTCCTTGAATTGTTATAATCAAAGGACAATGAGGGCTGAGGTTGTGGCTCAGTGGTAGAGTGCTGGCCTAGCATATGTGAAGCACTGAGTCCGATTCTCAGCACCACATATAAATAAATACAATAAAGATCTATTGACAACTAAAAACTATTTTTTTTAAAAGGACAATGATATTGGTATTGAAATTAGTGCAGATTCATCATTAAAAATCTTTTCTTAAAATACAGCAATCCATGATTCCATCAAAACCGAAGAAAGATCAGTGAAGGAGGGGAATTGTGGGGGAGGGAGGAGGGACAGAATAAGGGAACATCAGTAGAGTGAATCTGACCTAACATATGTGAATATACCTCCATGAATAATAATAATAAAAAAACTATAAATAAGCAGCAAATAGATCAAGTAGAGTACAATGAAGGAAATGGGGAGGGAGGAGGAAGAGGAAAGAGGAAATGCTGGGGACTCATGTAGAGAAAATTTTATTCCATTCTTTTATAATAATGCCAAAATGAATCCTAATGTTATGTTTAACTAAAAAGGACTAATAAAAATAAATAAAAAATTTAAAAAGCATCAAAAAATAAATAAAAACTTCCCATGATTATACAAGGAAGAAGCAGAATAGACAATCAGGAAACCAAGAATATATTCTTTAAATGCATTTCTTGGCCTGGAAGTATTGTGGTGTATTTGGGGGGTACATGTGGCCTATTACTTGGTTTAAGCATAGATTAACCAAAATCATTCTGCATTTCCCACATACACATTAGCTAGAAAGACGTTACATTTGCCCAGATGGATTTCTGCCAAGTAGCCAGGGAACCTCTTGAAGGATTAAAGATTTCCAAGAGAAAAATTATAATGTGGATAATCACAAATTGGATATATTTATTTTGATAACTGAGGCATTTTACCATGTTTCTTCTCTCAAAGCTTAAAGTACACACGAGACATTTCCCAGTTGACTCTGGCAAAATTCCAAGAAAGAATTAAGAAATAAAAGTGGGAAATGGAAGAACAGAATGGATGAGAAATCTAACCAAGGTAATTTAGCATTTCTGGGAACAGAGCCCAGATTCACCAACAATTATACCAAGTAGAATATGATACTTCCACCCTAATAATAAGCCACTATCTCAATATAAAAAGTAGGCCTCCAATATAAATATAAGAATTTACAATTCTCATACGAATCTTCTTATTCCTTAGACCTTGTCAGGCATAGCACAAACTGTTTAATGTTTCAATGTAGCAAATATCTAGTCCAACTAAATGTGACTATACTTGAAAAATTAAAGAGATTAACTAGTAATTTTTGTTGGGGAAATATATAACAAAATGCAAAACAAAACAAAACAAAGCTAATAAAGACAGCAAACTCATGTATGGAATTATCTTCTCTAGATTTATGCAGGGTCTACAGCTAAAAAAAATGCTAAGTGAAACAAAATTTCTGGCTTGAGAATTCATTATCTATGTAATAGTCCAGTAATTTTCTGTATTCCTTTAGTGACATAGTGAGAGATTGGTTGGAAAATAATGAAGGAAATGTCAATGGTCAATTTAGTTTAAGATTTCATCCTTAGAACATGGAAAAACTACACAACAAAATCATTCATATTTAAACAAAACTCATAAAAGATATGTTTGTCATTGGACTATCCATCATTTTTAAAAACATACTATTATCACTACAAGTTTTCTGCACATTAAACTTGTAAAAATGCTGAGATTTCATATCTTTTTCTCTCATGAAATGTTATGTACCTACAAAAAAAATTTTAAATGTCATATGTTCCTAAACGACTTTTCAAAAAATCCTAACCCATGAAACTTCATTTTTTATTTATGCACAGAAAATCTCACTGGAGATTTTTCCACACAATTACTATTTCTCCACACAATTTTCTCTTAGTTTGCTTCATATTTGAGAGATGTTAACTCAATTCCAGTAGGCATCAGCAGTGTTAAGGATACAATATAGTCATCCTTATATAGCTGAAAAGAAAGGAAAATTAGCTTCCCAGAGATGAATGGACACAGAAATGGGAGTTCTAGGAAGGAAACAGATAAAAATATGTAATTTGAGAAAGATTAAGGTTATTGAAGTGCCAGACTTCCCCAATTTAAAAAGCATCTGTGAACATTTCAGAATACAGGACATAGATTAAAATTAATGTTACTAGATTTTTAGTAATGTCTTCTACTGCTCCCCCCCCCTTAAACCTGTGATTAGGTAGGTGGTGCATTTTCAATTGAGAATTAAGAATACATTTATCATCTCAAAGTTCTTTGTAGGTCAGCTTTAAAATGAAGGAAATTAGATAATGCATTCACCAAAGTTTTCAGCAAATGTCAAGTGTTTCCTATACATCAAGGATTATACTAGTTTACTAGAAATGTTAACAGTTAATTGCAAAATAATAAGTTGAGATTAGAGCTATGGGGTGGGAATGTGCTTAATTTTCAAGTCCTGAAAGTCTGCAGACAGCTGAGGAAAACTCCAATCAGATTTCTAGTTACAATCACACTAATGGAAAAAATACATATATATATACATATATACACATACACACACACACACACACACACATACATACACATATATATGGTTGGAGGTGCAGGTTTTGCTCACCTCTCACATGAGAGGCCCTGGGTTAAATCCCCAGCAAACCTACCACCACCACACACAAAATAAACACACACACACACACACACACAAATATAAAAGGTGGTAAAAGATTCAAATAATTCTCATTTCCAGGTCCAAAATTTCAGCCTGGTTTAGGGAGTTAAACATCTGAGTATTGCAATTATATCAAGATACTAATGGCTCAAAAAGGAATACTATTTCTATGAGGTATAGTTCACTGATGTAAAAAGAATGTAGAACATAGAATTGAACTAAACTGTGTTTAAATTAAAATTTTTTTTTGCTGCTACATTACTTCAAATAAGTTATTTAATAATTTTTAGATTGTGTATTGGGGGGTGAATAACAGAAAACATTAGCAAAGTTTTGATCTTGGGTATTCATGGCAACCAAAGGCAATAACAATAATAAAAAGTCTGGTGTGTGGTTGGCTAATTTCTTTTTTCATGTGAAATGTTTTTCACCCAACTTCAACTCTTAGGAGATCCTCTGGACTCTAATAAGCCTTATTACCAAATTCAAAGTTGAACAATTTTCTGTTTATTTCTAGTTGTGTTTCAGTTCCCTCATGGATCAAAGAGAAAAAAAAATCCAACTGTTTCTAGTGAGGGATGCACTTTTACCTGAATGATAAAATATTAGAACCAAATGTACAACCTGACATATGGCTGTTGGGTGTTGTTCACTATACACTACCATGTAATTATCAAGCCTTTAAACTATTAAGTGAAGACTAGACTTTAGAACATAAATAAGCCTGGAATTCAGGATATTCAGTGATATTTAATTCAGATTATTTTATCCTCTAATATTCAACAAAGTGCTACTGTGATTATAGTTCAGATTAGACGCCACATCTATTTCACATCTATTTCCTTCTCATTAAAACATTTCAGGAACACCCATCATTGTCTCGGTGTTACGTCATTGCCACTTCTTCTCAGCCTACAAACAAGTCCATAATTTGCTTTTAATTATTTTTCAAATATATATGCATAAATGTATATTATATATTTATATACATTCAGATTTAACCAGGAAGCAGGAAGCATCTGTTCTGTTTTTATATAGAAGGGTGCAAGAAAACAGGAGGCATTAAAAGGTAACATTGGCCCTTTATGCACATTAAGAGTATTCATTTCTCAAATTCGCTAATTAAAATTAGTAGAGGAGTTAACCTCTTCTTTAAGCAGCTTATAAATTAACATGTGTTAATAATCACTCCAGACTAAGATGGATAGAAATTTTATTTTTAGCCTAAAATTTTATAAAATACTGATGACGTGATAAATGTTGAGAAATAGAACACTACTCTTTCAGGTTCTCATACAACAGGCTGTGTTTCTTTAATCAAGACACTAAGCTTCTCTGAGACTTTCTTAGGTGAGATATAACTTTTGTTTATAGCATATGTTTATCATATGGAGAAAATAGATAGTTATTGAGAGAAGCATAATTCAAAAAGCCTTAGCATCATTTGTATAATTAAGTTTAAAATGTGTATTATTTTTTAATACACTGGTTAGAAACTAGAGTCAGAACCGGAAATGTGCTAGATTAAAATTAGGTTCAGGATTAAACATTTGCTTTTAAAAATCAAAAGTGAAGTGCAAAAATAGCTCTTCCCTTCATGAACTCCACAGGCATGAGTTCAGTAAGACCCAAAGCCATTATTATTAAACAATAGTGGTATAAAAGGAAGAGTGAAAAAGTTCATTTTGGAACTTGAATAGTTAACCTAAAATATAAAATATGCCTCAAAATAAAATGTCCAATAGAAAAAAATCCCTTTTTTCTTAATGTTAAGATATTATAGGATATAAAATGAATTAAGGAAAGAGCAATTAAAAGCAACCAAGAACTATAGATCAAGGTAGGAAATAATATTGCACTAGACACATGACATTATAAACAAGCAGATGATAATCTGCTGTTCATTCCCTGCCATTTGGTCTTGCAATTACCATGTCCTCTTCCCTAGCTGCCTTCTTCAGCACCAGAAACATGGGACAGGTGTCTCATTCAAACCTACTAAGATGATATATCACCACCAGATCAGAAAGCAAAACAATATATCTGCCTGAATGTCTGCATGACATTCCTGTCTCTGTGCTTACAAACAACTGCACAGAAAGAAAAGAATCATATTTTAAGAACTTGCCTTAAAAGAAATTGTTTTCAAACAAAACACAAATTATTAGCCAACTTTGCAAAACATACATATTTCAGTATCCAGCTGAAGTAGCTAGCTTTAATTTTCAACATGATGTGATACACATTCTAGTTGAATGCAACATTTTAAACCATTGAACCTGCTAGTGTCTGACTTTCTCCAACTTTTATGGGTGTTTTTTGTTTGTTTGTTTTTACTCAGGGATCTACTGGATGGGATAGGACTGGAACAGTTTCCAAGTTGCATAGATGGTCCCTTCCTTCCACCAGCCCTGAATGCTACCCCAGTCACTGCAGTCTCCTACCTTAATCCTTCCTATGTGATTTGCTAAAGTGGATAAAAATACCCTACTACCAACTAGAAAATCTCATAGTATTTATTGTCAGATTTATTACAGATTTATTATTTATTCATTTTTGCAAAATAAGCTACACTAAACCTTAAGAATACATTTATCATCTCAAAGTTCTTTGTAGGTCAGCTTAGCTGCGGGTCTCTGCCTTAAGGTTTCCCATAAAAAAAAAAAAAAAAACTGCAGTCACATATGTGTTGGCCAGAGCCATATTCTCATCTGAAGACTCTGTAGGAGGACCTCTAAGCTCACTCTTTGGGGACTGAGTTCTGCAGGCTGAGAGCCTCAGCATCTTATCCCTCCCTACTGGTTGGAAAACCATGTGGCCCAGATGGTTTTCTCCACAGGACTGCTCAAGACAAGGCAGTTTTTAGAGTGAGAAAGAAAGGAAACACAAGACAGACCCTCATCTTTATGTAAACTAATCTTGGTGATTATAACCTGTCACCTCTGTTATATTACATTATATTATATTCATTTTAAGTCACAAAGTCCAATTAACACACAGGGAAGGAATTACCCACAGGCACAAATAACAAGAGGTGGGGATATTTGGGGACCAAGAGGTTAACCACCACACCATGTTGTTGACCTGTGGCTCTTTGTCCCTTAGACTTCAAGTTCCAACTTGTGATTCTCTCTTTCTCTCTAACCTGTAATGATTTTATTTAATATAAATGTCTTTACTTTCCTTCTAGGCCCTCAGAGGACACAAAAAAGCATCAGGACTCAGTGGATAGAAATGTACTAGTCAGGAAAGTGGGCTTCTCATATAGGCCTAGTCAATTAAATCATCCAAAATTACTAATTGCCATAGAGATGAAATGAGATACAATAGATGTGTAGATGCACATAAGATAATGTGGACAGACCCTTCTATTACAATTGCATGATTGTATATAGAAGAACCTGGTATAGAAGAGCCTTGGAAAAAGATTTTCCTTGGTTATGGAAAGCTTGAAATAGACTGAGGTAAGTAACTCCTGAAAATTAACTTTAACCTTAATATTACTGGACAAACTGAGCATTCCTGGACACCAATTAGATTATCCCTTCATAAACAAATAACTTCACTCTGGCAGTCATGGGAGTTCAAAAACACAGAGCACAAAGATAATAATGCCATGTCACACCGTCATCTGATGGACAGAACTAGAAGGCACTGAGATACTGGGGCCTGAAGTCAATTGGCTCCAGGACTTATTTTCTGCATAACATACAACTTCTGAATTTTCTCCTCTGCTAAACAGACTTAATAAGATCATGTACTCTACAGGGTTCTGGCAGGAGATTGAGTAATACAAATAAAGCCAGACGTGGTGACACATGTCTGTACTTCCAGAATTCAAGAAGCTGAGGTGGAAGGATCATTTGAGCCTGGGAGTGTGAAGCACATCTCAAAGAAAATGAAAACAAAAGCAACAACAACAACAAAAAAAGTAAAATGTCCAGAAACAGTGCCACACACAAAGCAAATTCTCAGGAGATGTTTACTATTATATTATTATTATGGTCCCTCTCATATTTCTATACAGAAAATGTTCTAATATTGTCCTAACATGAATCTTGATTAAGAGGTTTTAGACAAACCAGGTTGGAAATAATCTCTGCAAAAAGAACGACAATTTTTCTTGTACTGACAGTAACATGGGAGACTAAACAAGAACCCACAGCAAAACCATCAATACTGATTTTGGCTATGGCATGTGGGAAGAGAAGTGGCATTAGCAGAAGCTAAACACACAGATAATAATGTGTCATGTCATACATATGGACAGGACTAGAAGGCAGTGAGATATAGTAGGGTCTGAAGTCAACTGTCTCCCAAGACTTATTCTCTGCATAACCTAGAGCCTACATTTACAGTCCATGCCCTCTTCTCACTGAAAAATAAAGAATATGATGTTAAAGAATATGATGGCCTAGAGAAACACCTTTCCCCCATTTTGGAATCTGGAAGTCAAAAGGAAAGTTAACATGAAGTTAACTTGCAAATTGCTGAGATTTGCAAATTGCAAAGTTAACTTGCAAATTGCTGAGAAGCAAAGATTTTTGTTTGAACAGAAACCCATCTTAAGTAGTAGGGATCAGAAACATCCTCTCATTTGACATGGTCCAAGTTTATTATCTTACCCTAGCCACTGGGAGCCAAAGTTGTCTGAGAGACCTCCTCAAGGAACTCTAAACAGCTTTAGACTTTTTTGACTTTAAAATCAGGGAAAAGGAGGACATATGTGAAGTTAAATTCTATTTCACTATATGTTTCAGTGCATTAGAAACTTTCACCTTTATGATGGTGGGGGGGGGGTAGCGGCTACTTGAATAATCTGAAAATTATTATTTTTTCATAAATGTCCTATTAAAAAACACTTTGGGGAGCTGGAGATTATATGCTCCCCATCTATAAGAGCTCACAATATAGTGATGTGGATACATCAACAAATGATTTCAGTATAATATAAGTTGAAGGCAGGGCTTATGCAAGCAGTTCTGAAGTGAAAAAGATCCTGAAAATGACAGTTTGGAAGGGAAGGAATAATAGTTTAAATCTTAATAGCATCACCTAACATCCAGAGGGCTTCATTTGATTTGAACTGAGATATATACATATTGGTAGGAAACATCTCTGGTTAAAATAACAGAGTTAATACATGCATCTAATTTTATTCTCTCCTACAGAGAGGATAAAAAAGCCATAAAACTATGACTTTTAAAAAAAGATAAATTTATAAGAACTGGAAGAAAGAAAGAAGAAAACAAAAGCCAAAAAAAAAAAAAAAGAAACCTAACTCTACCTGATTTAATAAACCTTAAGATGGTATACCTGGGAGCTGAGGTTGTGGCTCAGTGGTAGAGTGCTCATCTAGCACGGGTGAGGCACTGGGTTTTATACTCAGCACCACATAAAAATAAAATAAATAAAAATAAAGGCATTATGTCCACCTACAACTTTAAAAAAAATGATCTATCCATACCTGACACTGGAAAAGCTGAGAAACAAAAGGCAAAGCACTGATGGTAGCTACCTGCCCAGCTAAGGCTAAGAGAAGGAGAACTAGAGGTAAGGAGCACTGGATGTAAATTACCAGTCAGTTACATCTCCATTCTGAAAACACCTCCCACCTATCAGGTTGATTTTCTTGAGAAATTAAAACAAAGTCTTGGGACAAAGCCATGGTTGTAGAACAGGGAGCCATGGTTGTAGAACAGGGTACCATTCTGAAAACACAGAGACCATATGTTGTCCTGCATGTTGAATACAGAAGTCCCCACTTTCACCAGCCCCTTGACCCCTGAGGGGTTAAGAATACAGTATGACTGACATTTAATTCCCAGGCCAGAAACTGGATGTCTCCAGGGAATTTCACTAGCCCAAGAGGAAAGACCACAAGATAAAGACACTGGTGGTTACCCAAGACACAATGCACCCAGATAATGCCAAAGAGCTCTACACAAGCACTCATGGCTTCTCATCAATTTATAAACTATTAAGCAAGAACAGACAAATGAAGGTCAGATCTACATGATTCCTCTGCCAGGATGTTAGAAACAACAACCACCACCACCACCACCACCACCACCACCACCACCACCACCACCACACACACACACACACACACACACACACAAGCTGCAAAAGAGCTTAAAATTCCTCCCCCTCCTACAAAGTATCTTTAGTCCTTGCTGTCTTTCTACATTTCTCCCTGTCAATTACTTTTTTCCTTCCTTTTGCTTGTTTATTTATTTTTGATTGGTGCTTTTTACTTATACACAAAGGTGGAATTCCCTGTGATATATTTATATATGCACATAGCATGATTTTGTTAAGCTCATTCCATATTTCCTCCCCTTTCCCTGTCCCTTATCCTTCCCTCATGATCTCTTTCTACTTCACTGATCTTCCCTATGCCATTATGATATTTGATTCCCTACCCTGCCCCCTGCCTTTTTTTCACTTATTTTGCTCTAGCTTCCTCATGTTAGAGAAAACATTCAATGCCTGATTTTCTGAGTCTGGTAGATATCACCTAGCATAATATTCTCAATTTCCACCCACTTACTAGCAAATCCCATAATTTCATTCTTCTTGATGGCTCAGTAAAACTCCATTGTGTATATATATCACATTCTTAAAATCTATTCATCTGCTGATGGGCACCTGACTACAACCACAACGATGTTTACAAGCAGCCTAATACACAAGAGCCAAATTACTTCTTAATTCTATCCCAAACCAAGTTTTCCTCCTGATTACTGAGTCAGCAATGATTAAGATATTGTGAAATCTAAATGCACATTTCTCTGAAGGATTGGACAAAATTAGAAATTCCTTCTTCTTGATATTATGGCTTAATTTGTCCTCCCAGATACTGCTATCTTCCTCCTGCTAAATAATGTTCCGTATTCCTCAGTCTCCTTTGCTGGCTTCTTCTCTCTCCAACCTCTTATAGTGTCCTAAGGCTCCATCCTGGCGCTTCTTCTCAACTCACAACATAACCCAGTGTGTTGATGGTCTCACCTAGTTAAATGTTAGGTATGAAATTATCCCACACTTTGTTAAATATCTTTTCCTTAACTGCTGACTTGCAAAACCAATGGTTTTCTTAAAATTCCCACTGGATGTCTAACAGTTACACCTACTCTGCCCACCTCTTCCTGGCTCCCACGATGGAGTCTCCAACTGTTAAGATGAGGCATCCTTCACTCCTTTCATTCTCTTATATTCCACACCCAACATGTAATGAATCCCGTTGACTCTATGTTCCAAACATCTCTAGAATATGATTTCACTTCAACATGCCACCACTACGCCCCTGTTCCCAGACTTTCCTATTGCCAGGATTATTGCAACAACCCCCTTATTGGACTAAAGTGTTCTTTAAACATAAAAACATAGAATAGAAAAACTCATTAGAAGTTTTGAAAAAAAAAATGTGAGAGAATTTTCCCAAAAGTAGATCAAGAAGGAAAACATTAAGAAAATTAGAACGATTCAGGAAGATCAACAATCAAATAATAGGAGCCTTAGAACACAAAACAAAACAAAACATAAAAATTGACTAACTCTTAAGAATAGATTGCAGTGAGTTGAGAAAGAAAAACTACAGTCACATACTCCCTCTGGCCTATTTCTGCCAAATATACAGCACTTGATTCACACTCTAGCCCAGCCAGATGCCCTGTCTTTGATCATCTCTCTGCATCCCTTCACTCTCAAAAATAAACACTAATCTTAAAAACTTTCAGGGTCTCTGAAGTTAGAAGACAGACCACAGTAGAAACTTTTTTTCTGCCTATCTTCTAATCTTTATCTAGTAATAGAAATACTTCTCTCTTTTAAACTAGCTAAGTTTGTGCTTATTTCTGGGTTTTACAAAACCAAACAATATAATATTGAGGAAAACTCACATAGGTAAACAAAGAAGTGCAAGAGCAATGATAAAAACTGAATATAACTAAATTCTGATGGAATTAATCAGATATAAGAGATGAATTCCAATATCTTTGAGTTTATTAGAAAGTATAATGATGATCACAGGGTCTGGATGAGAAGAAAAGTCATTCATTCATGTTTGTTTATAACTCAATTCTCCACCTCTCTTTCTGGATTTAGGAGATTGATTAAGATTATTGTAGGGAATGATATGAGCATCTAGTTAAAGTATACTGATAAAGATATTCTAAATAGGAATCAATTCTTGGTAATTAACCCACTTGACAAAATACAAAAAGTGTTAAATGTATTTGAATCAGTTAAAAATTATTTTCATCTATAAGTTAAAGAATGAGAAAGTGTTTTAAGTGAAGTTGAGATAAGTCAACTTTAAGTCAGGGGCTAAAAAAGTTTTTCTTTCCCTCATGTGGAAAACATGAGGGAAAATGCTATAGCTCTATTCAGCATGTTCGAATTCTAGGTAAAATAAAGGAAGAAAAGACAAAGTGACAAAAAATAATGGGCACTAATTATTAGAATTCTCTCCAGATTTCAACTTATGTGTCATAAGCCAGGATAGTTTCTCATAGTCACCTGGAATGAAAGGAACACCGAAATGTAAAATTGTTAATGTGGGCAATCTGCTATCTCTAACAAAATAGCAATTTCATGTTCCAGCCCAAGTAATCTTGAAAACACTCCCTAACTACAATCACCCATGACACATGTACCTCTCAACTCTACAGTTTAAAATAAATAAGTCATCTCATATACTTAACATATTCTTTTTCTTTGTATAGATGTGTTCTGTCACTCCAAAGAGACTTCAAAGAACCTGACAGCAGTGATCTTGCCTTAGAGATGATTAGATCATCCTAGAGTGCCTTGCATACTTTAGACAATAAAGGGAAAACATGAAAATTAAGTCATTACTGAGCCTTCAGGCAAAAGCCAAAATAACCTTAAGGAAGAAACAAACAGCAGGAACCAAATTTTGTCTTCTTGGTCCCATAAATCCACAAAGGCAGGAACATCTGAGAAAGCAAAAGCCAAACACTGGCATGAACAAAAATACCTGCTGTGTCTGGGTGTGGTGATCATACCTGTAATCCCAGGGGCTAGGAAGGCTAGACAGGAGGATCTTTGAGTTCAAAGCCAACCTCAGCAAAGCAAGGTGCTAAGCAACTCAGTGAGATCCTGCCTCTAAATAAAATACAAAATAGAGCTGGAGGTGTGGCTCAGTGGTCAAATGCCCCCGAGTTCAATCCCTGGTAACCCCTCTCTCAATACCTACTGCAAACAGCGTTATTTGCGTAAATATCTAATAACAGAAAGAGGAATTGTAAAGTAAAAAGAAAAAGATAGGTGTTATTAGAGGAAGAAGCCTCATTTGCCTCAGGGAAGAAAATAATAGTGAACACATGCAACAACTTACGAAAGCCAGCATTTCTTAGAGGAAGACACTTGCTACCATATTCATCTGAACATTTTACACTGGATAATATGATGAACATAAACACTATATTTGCATTCTTTATGCATTTTACCACCAAGAATGCTTGAGCATTTGGAAGCATGGGGTCTTTAAGTACACACACAAACATGCCCACACTGGGAATTTTGCCAAAAGGCATATTGCTAGGTATTCTTAATCTACATGTGAAACACATAAACTCTTGAAAAATATTTCAAGTAATTTCAGATTATCCAAAGAACATCTAAATTAAATGGCAAACATACCATACATTCTTCTATCTTATGAGTTATATGTGTGTATACACACACACACACCCACACACACACACACACACAGAACATATATTTCTTTTTTTTTTTTTCCTCCAGTATTTGGGATTGAATGTAGGACCTCACATGCTAGGCAAGTGCTAGGCAAGTGCTCTAGCTAAATACCCAATCCTATCATTTATATTTCTAAGACTTCTAAATTCTATTAGTGCCCTTCCACTTTAAGTCCCCAATCTATACACTAACATGTTTATTGATAACTTTCAGTTTATCAAAATAATTAAAAAATTATGGTTTTCTCCAAAATTACTTAAGACTTAAACTTGAGCTTTGGAATTCAGACAAATCTGAATTGAAAACATGAATCTCTGGCTAACTCACTGTTCATCACCTGAAGAGACTTGGAAAGCCCTCTGAGTCTTAGTTTGTTCATAGGGGAAATGGGTATATTGATGATAATATTACTGTCTCCCTCAAATATTAATTATAAAGATTAAAAGTAATTCTTCTTGGGCTGGGGATGTGGCCCAAGCAGTAGCGCGCTCGCCTGGCATGCGTGCGGCCCGGGTTCAATCCTCAGTACCACATACAAAAACAAAGATGTTGTGTCTGCCAATAACTAAAAAATAAATATTAAAAAAAATTCTCTCTCTCTCTCTCTGTCTCTCTCTCTTAAAAAAAAATAATTTCTCTATCATGTGCAATATGGTGTTTGCCATAGAAGAAACTAAAAAATGAAAGGCCCTTAATTCTCTCATGCATTTGGTCTTATAAAACATAATATATATTACATAATAAGAATGTACATTTTGTATTATTGTTTGAACCTTAAAAATTAAAGAAAGGCAGAACATTGAAATCATAATTGCAATCAAGAAGGGCATTTTAAAAGAAATTGCCCCATAGGAGGAGGGTTTAACAAAGCTAGGTATCAAAAGAGTAGAATCCCGGGTATTTGCCCACGATGCCATAGAGGGAGACATTGGGCTAATGAATGCCATTCTCAAACCACCATAGAGGGTATTCCGTTATCAAAAAATGGACAAAGACCAAGTGTCTACCCACGATATCGTGGAGAAAGGCATCAGGCCCCGTTGTCAAAAAAGGAATTGGAGGGCCCAATGCCCCGGGGCCCAAAACCACAAATATACGGGGCAATGGAGGAACCCAGCAGCACCATCAAGGTGGTGCCCAGGACGCATTATCCATTAGATCCCTCATCAGACAGACTAGAGGGAGCGCAGGGTTGGACATCTGTGCCTCTGCCAGAGCAGTATTAACTCCAGAGATGGGAGTTCAAATCATTCCCACAGGAGTAAAAGGACCTCTTCCCCAGGGAACAGTAGGCTTATTATTAGGACGCAGTTCTTCTACACTTAAAGGACTTATGATAAGTCCTGGGGTAATTGATCCCGATTATGAGGGTGAAATAAAAATTATAGCTAGTTCTCCAAGAGGTATATCAGTAATTTCATCAGGAGATAGAATAGCACAGTTATTAATAATACCAAGCCTACATGATAAATTTTCCAGTTGTAATGTAGAAAGAGGTTCCAAGGGATTAGGCTCCACAGGTGTAGATTGGGCTATGCTATCTTTAAATTTAGATTCTCGCCCTATGCTAAAATTAAATATTCAAGGGCATGATTTTAATGGACTGCTGGACACCGGCGCTGACCTCAGCATCATATCTCGCCAGGAATGGCCTAAACATTGGCCATTACAGCAAGCAACCCAAACGCTTAGAGGCCTAGGAGTGGCAACTAATCCCCATAGAAGTGCAATGGTATTAGATTGGAGGGATCCTGAAGGATGTGAAGGAACTATACAGCCCTATGTATTGGACCATCTCCCCATAAATTTATGGGGACGAGACGTCCTAGATCAATTAGGATTGACATTAACAAATAACGTCAATCCTAATGCGCCCACTACTAGGGCAAAACAAGGCTTTAGAAAAGAAAAGAGATTAAGAGATCAAGAACAAGATATAACAGCACCAATTCAAGTAGATCAAGAGATAGATAAACATGGATTGGGTTTTCAAAAAGGGCCACTGAGACAATCAAAATTACTTGGAAATCAGAAAGACCAGTGTGGGTTCCTCAGTGGCCCCTAACTAAAGAAAAGATACAAGTAGCCCATGATCTGGTCAAACAGCAATTAGCGGAAGGACATATACAACCTTCCGTATCTCCCCATAATACTCCCATTTTTGTTATTAAAAAGAAATCTGGTAAATGGAGATTATTACAAGATTTAAGAGCCATCAATAATGAGATGGTTATTATGGGACCTGCTCAATCAGGGATTCCCCAATTGTCTGCTCTACCAAAAACCTGGCATGTTCTAGCTATAGATATTAAAGATTGTTTCTTCTCAATTCCAATTCATCCCGAGGATAGTCCACATTTTGCATTTACTATCCCTGCACTGAATCATGAAGGTCCTGATCAGAGATATGAATGGAAAGTACTCCCTCAAGGGATGGCTAACAGCCCAACTTTGTGCCAAATTTATGTTGATAAAGCAATCCAGCCACTTAGAAATCAAAACCCTGAACTACAGATATTTCACTATATGGATGATGTGTTAATGGCACATAAAGATAAAAACACATTGCTAGAATGTTATGCCACGCTTACAAACTTATTAAAAAATTATAATCTAGAGATAGCAATAGATAAAGTACAATTAAATCTTCCAATTAATTATTTAGGAGTTCTATTATCCTCAACCATGGTCCGTCCACCAAAAATTCAAATACGAGTAGATCAACTCAAATCACTTAATGACTTTCAAAAGTTATTGGGAGATATAAATTGGATAAGGCCTTATCTAGGCATACCAACAGGAGAATTAGGACCTTTATTTGATATTCTAAAGGGTCCATCAGATCCAAATTCACCCCGCATGTTAACGCCTGAAGCTAGAAAGGCATTAAAAATCATTGAAACATATATGGAAAATATGCATTTGGATAGAATTGATATAAGTTTGCCTTTATTATTTATTGTACTACCGACAAAAAATATTCCTACAGGGGTATTTTGGCAAGAAGGTCCATTATTATGGATACATTTATCTTATTCTCCTAATACTATTCTTACTAGATATCCTGAGGCTGTAGGGCAATTAATACTCAAAGGAATAAAAGCAGCAAAAGGAGTGTTTGGGATTTCTCCCAATAAAATTATTACTCCATATACTATGGATCAAATTGATGAGTTAGCTAATGAGTTAAATACTTGGGCAATAATCATGTGTAAATCTAGTGTTGCATTTGATAATCACTTGCCATCTAATCCTTTGTTGTCTTTTTGGTCTAAGCATCCTATAGTTTTTCCAAAAATGACAAGAAAAACCCCTATCATAAATGCTCCAAATATATTCACTGATGGGTCAAACAATGGTACAGCAGCAGTAGTTACTCCTGATCAAACTTTTACATTTTTAGTACCCAAACAATCAGCTCAAAAGGTAGAGCTCAATGCAGTATTGCAAGCTTTTATGATGTTCAAAGATTCTACATTTAATTTATTTTCTGATAGTCAGTATGTAGTTAATGCTATCGTATCTCTTGAAGATGCTGGTAGGATTTCTCCTTCCTCTACTATTTTCTCTTTGTTTTCTGCTATACAAAGTCTAATCTGGGATAGAAAGGATCCATTCTTTATAGGACATATCAGAGCACATACAGGATTGCCTGGAGCCCTTAGTTTGGGTAATGAACTAGCAGATAAATCTACACATGACATACATATTTTCTCCACAATAGAAGAAGCTATAAATTTTCATAAAAGGTTCCATGTCAATGCTAATACTTTACAAAAACGTTTTAAAATAACTAAAGAACAAGCCAGACATATAATAAAACAATGTCAAAATTGTGTGACATTTTTGCCACAAGTTAATCTTGGAGTCAATCCTAGAGGACTGATACCTAACCATATTTGGCAGATGGACATCACACACTTGCCAGAATTTGGAAAATTAAAATATTTACATGTTACAGTTGATACTTCTTCTGGATTTTTGATGGGCTCCCTTCATCCCGGAGAAAAAACTAAAGATGTTATAGCTCATTGCTTACAAAATTTTGCCACTGTGGGTGTTCCTAAACAGTTAAAAACTGATAATGGCCCTGGTTACACTTCCAAGTCTTTTAAACAATTTTGCTCATCATTTGGCATTACTCATATAACAGGAATCCCATACAACCCACAGGGACAAGGCATAGTTGAAAGAGCTCATCAAACTATAAAAATGTACTTATTAAAGCAAAGGGAGGGAATTAGTAAGGGGTATATATCCCCCAAAGATAAACTTAAAATAACCCTTTTTACTCTAAACTTTCTAAATTTGGATTCATCAGGACTTAGTGCTGCGGAAAGACATATGTATCCAAAAAATGTACATAAGCCTAAGGTACTTTGGAAAGATATTCTAACAGGACAATGGAAAGGTCCGGACCCAGTAATAGTCTGGAGTCGGGGCTCCATCTGTGTTTTTCCACAGGAGGAACAGCAACCAATTTGGATTCCAGAGAGATTAACTAAAACAATTTCTACAGAAAAAGAAGATGATTTGACTCAAATCCATAACAGCTGATATCCAGAGTTCCAGCCTGGCTATTCTTGCATCTTCGACAGTGATTTACCACGGTGCCTTTTTCAATATCTATTTTATTATTTGCATTTTTCCCACATCATAAAGTTCTATTTTATTTTATTTTATTTTATTTTACCTTATTTTTTAAGCTCATATAAACCTAGGTTAATGTTTTTCTGATCAGTTTTATTTTTTTGACTGTGTTTTATTTATTTATTTATTTTTTTTAACTGTAAAGTTTTTAAACATTGCAATGGAGATTTCACCTAGCTATAGCTACAAGGCCTTTATTTACTATTGTCTTATATGTTCTATGTTATGTATGCTGTTTTGTGTTGTATGTCTGTATGTGTGTATGTCCATATTTCATTTATAAGGAGCGCTCATGTATAAATAGATACAAGTATTCAAAAAAAAAAAATTTAGTCACGTGACTTATATGGTTTAATTTACTTTAGGTAAACAGCTGTTATTAAATTTTGTTTTTAAAGGTGGTTAACAGATATGTTTGTTTACTTTCACCTTTCCTTTTCATTATATTTCATAATTCTGTTCAGGATAATGTCTCTTTAGCAACATGGCCATAATTCCCATCTCCATCCCAGTGCCGGTGAAGACTAAGACCAAACTACAACTTTTATGATAGCTATCATTATAAACTGTATAAATTGATACATCAATCAAAATAACTCAATAAGACTGCTCAATCAAGGACTTAATTTACTTTGGGAGGAAATGGACATATTGATAGACTCCTCCAATTTGAACTGCTCAATCAAGGACTTAATTTACCTTGGGAGGAAATGGACATATTGATAGACTCCTCCACTTTGAACTGCTTACACAACTTGTCTGGACTATGTATCACCTGTATGCATTGTGTTCTATTTGTTGATACAGCGAACTGGTAGTGCTAAATATCTTAGCCGATGTGTCACCAGTGTTTCCATAGGAGCTGTCAATTGGCTTGGTGTCGTGGCAATTCTGCGTCTTTCTCCCTTCTGCTAGTGATGGTCTAAATTTCGGGGCCAACAGAGGTGAGGCAAGAACCTCACCCCCCCACTGGCACCAAGGTTAAATTTGGGGGCCAACAGAGGTGAGGCAAGAACCTCACCCCCCCACTGGTGCATAGGCCTATTACACAGGTATGGCTATATACTGGACTGGTAGTCAGTGACGGGTATGATTCGGTTACAGTGGTATCAACCTAAGCCAGGAGACTGACGCAATAAGGTCAGTTTTCCCATGACGGGTAAGAACCATATGTGAATTGGACATACCTAACAGGCACGGTCCCTAGCCACATTTGCCTGTTGTTTATTTAAACAGTAGGGGGCAGATGTTAGGAGCCACAGCAAAAATATTGATATAGGCACCTTTGGATTTAATGACTGCCAGCCAGCAATTCACATTCATATGGTAATTGGACTCATGCTGTTCAGCTGGGCCCATTTCAAGACTCAGGTTACTCATGTCACTCTTGTAATGGGAGAGTTCCCATTGGTTGGAAAAGGATGGTAGGAGGGTGTTCCGGGGGAAGTGGAAACCCCCCCCCCCCCCCCCCCCCCCCCGCTCAGGTAGAACACACACGTGGCGGGCCCACCTGTTAGGGGACGCACATGGCCTTTCTCTAAATAAAACTTTGTCTCAGTTTGACTGGCTTGTGTTTTTGTGCCCAACCGGGTTGGAAGATTGCAAGCCCGCGCGTGCACTGACAGCTCAGCAGGGAATCGCTCAGCAGGGGTGCCGCAGGCAGTGCTCGGCAGCAGGAGCGGGACTCAGCGGGCCGGCCCGGGGGCCGGGCAGTTTGCGGCATATATCAAAGTGGGCTAATTTTCAGCTGTGGTATAAGCTTAACCACAGCACATGAAGATTTGCTTAAAGAACAATGAGAAAATGGGTTATTTCAAGTCATCAGGCAATCTAGGAATTTCTCTACCATAAGAAATGTACAAATGTCAATAATACCTGATAGGTATCCCCTCAAAAGATGACAGTGATAAAATGACATGTGTCCAGTCCTTGTTAAATAGAAATAAAAATTTTGTTAATAAAATAATATGATGGTTTTTGTTTTGCTTTTGGATGCTTTGGATTAAACCAAGACCTTGCATATCCTAGGCAAGGGTTCTACCTGTGAGCTACATTTCCAGCCCCAAACAGTATGAAGTTAAAAGAGAACCATTTCACTAAGAAAAAACATAAATTCACTTCAGAAATCTGCTTCTAAATATCAGTAACCGAGGCAATAATCACAAAATACTTATATTCATCTGCAAATAAAACAATATCTTTTTGAAAACATCATGCATTCATTCATTGAACAAACAGCCACAAAGTGAATCACAGCCAGATATCCTTCTCAATCCTGGGGATACAGTGGTAATCTGACATGCATAGTTCCTTCCCTTGTTAGAGTTTACACTTCTTGGCAAACAATTAAAATACGGTATGTCCTTACAAGGAAGAAAACTGCATTCTTATAGTATTCTATAATTTAGAAAGTTATATACATTTATATTATATTATCTTTTTCAGGAAGTTTAACATGGTGGGGTTTGTTGTAAGGTACAGACAATGAAAGGCCAGGATTCTGAAAATTTTGAGCTTAGGCTACACAAAGGAAGATTTTCCTGTAGGAAAAAAACTAGAATCTGATACACAGTCCAGCACTGGCGCATCTCAAGCATACTTGCTTATACAAGATTAATGACATAAGTTACTGATTAAGTCAGCAGGTTTCATACACCTATTGGCCTAGTTTATAAGAGCTGTACAAGTTAAATTGTTAGAGAACAAATGCATTTTGTTTGAGTCAGTATGTCGCCTTCTTGTCTAGGCAGGGGAGAAAGTGGATACCAAGACTGTAATGCTTTTGGAATAAAATCTTTAAATGCAAACATGATTGCCATTGTAGACTGTTTAATCTAGAGATATTGTATTTCATTTCTGGTTTTGGAGAGGTTTGTTGATTTGACCATACTGGGTACAACTCAGTGCTTATCTCAACTGTTTAGATAAGATTTACTTGACTTTGGCAGGTGACAAAATCTAGGGTGTGGAATAAAGGAGGTAGAAAAAAAGTCTGGCATACTCCCAGATAGTGTTTATTTTAAGCATAGTGTATAGATGAGCAAATAATTTCAAACAACGCACTGTACTTCATGTAAAACATTCACTGTCTGTTGAATGTTTTCTGTAAACCAGCACTGCAAAATGTCCTTTATTGGGCATAAAGAACTTCACCTTCTTGCTTAGGTAAACATTTACACTCTTGTAAAAGAGAGCTTAGTAATAGGACCCTAACTCTGAGATCCCTTTTGCCACTGTTTTCTAACACATGTTCCAAAAGAGAAACAGTATTAAATTTCATGTTGAATGTATGCATATATGTTGCTCCGTAAGTACAGGAGCTATCAGAATTCTAAAATTTCTTATGCCAAAATATCTTTCATACTGATAACAATCATATTTTTTCAATCTAATTTTATATAATCATGTCTCACTTTGAAAGAAAACTCCAAAATAATGATGTTAATCAAAGTTTTAAAGAAATTTTTTAAAACCCTTTTTAATAAAAATCACCTAAATATTTGCTAAAAAAAATAAGGTTCTTCACTCTACTTGAGCATTTATATATTTTCAGACATGTTGAAGTAAGAGAAAAAAAAACTAGTTTGGTCACTGAAAGTTTTAAAAAATCATCAAAAAATAAAGAAACATTAGTTGTGAATTTATGTGACTGAGAAGACTAAAACTTAGTACCAATATTAGACATGTTATGGTAATGCCTTTCACAGCTAACCTTAACTAATTTGTGCTTCATGACTACTTTTCTAAAACACTGAAACTATGAAAAACATAACACCCATATAATATTTACCATAATCACCTTGAGAAAAATATCACATTTACTTAGATAAACATGATTAGTAGGTGCAAAAATATGGTATACTAGTTTATGTGTATATTGTGTTGCATTTGGCTAATGAAGGTTTCCTTTTATTCTCTTGGTGTATGGATTGGTGTATAAGAATTAATATTTTGTTGTCTAGAGGAATGAAGAATCTCAGATATTAGGATTTCTTTTAATGAATAAAATCTTGCTTCTGAGTAAAGAAAGTTTTGAAATATATCATGGAGTTATCACTGTTCTAATTCCTCTGTGTTTCTGAGGTTTAATTAAAATTCCATAGGTGACTGGTAAAATGGAAAGACGACTGTTGGAGGAATTTTCCTTCTACCTACTGTCCTGTCCTCACACTTTTCAATCTTCAGGTTTCAGTAAACCCACTGCCTAGTCTCCTTGAGAAAGTAGACTATCAGTTTTGCTTGTGTTCCAGTGGATGCAATGTTGAAGCCTGTTCAAGGCCAGCCTTCCACTTGGCCTTGCTATTTTTTGAAATGTTTGCAGTTTTTAGAATAGTTCCAAAAATGCACTGTTTGCACTTTTAAAGCAAATTATTCATTTCTAATTGTAATTACTCATTGGTCTCCTGAACCCTAATTCCTATTGCAATACACATATGTTCATGTTTATTAAGTGTCCATTCTTTAAAGTTTTAAGTTACAAATTTGTAAACAGGTGCTTGTCCTCACTTTCACTGCTGCAGAGCAGTCTGATCCAGTAGTGGAGGGTCAGCAGTCCTCATCTTGGTAGTGATCTTTGGAGCCTTGTACTCCCATCAACTGTTGTATGTAGCGCAAGACCTAACTGTCTCACACACCTTTTCTGACCACCCTGGTCCTAGTCACTAAGATCTTGCACCTGAATTGCTATGATACCTCTCTTCTCTGGTCCTCCTGTCTCCTTCCCTCAACTCTTATTTTCTACATGGCAGCAGAGCGAAGACAAAAACATAAATTGGGCTCATTATTCCTCTGCTGAAACCTTCTCCTAGTATTTCATCTTTCTTGGCATAAAAGTCAAAGTCTTCAAAAAGTTTAACAAAGCCCTACATGATTTACCCCCTCGTTATATATCCAAAACACATCTCCAACTTCCCTTTCCCATGAGTACTTTCTCCAGACACACTCAGAAACATGGTGGTCTTAAGATAGCATGATGGTGCATGCCTGTAATTCAAGCAACTGGGAGACTGAGACAGGATGATTGTTAAGACTCAGTAATTTAAGGAGCCCCTATCGCAAAATAAAAAATACAAAGGACTGGGGATGTGGCTCAGTGGTAGAGTACCTCTGGGTTCAAAAAGCATCAAGAAGAAAGAAGAAGGAAAAGAGAGAGGACTGAGTCTTTTATTGTACCAGGGCCTCATTGCCTGAAGACATTTGTACCTGACTATAGCTTTTCTGGAATATGTTTTGCCCTCAGATTTTACAACTTTACTTTCTTTTAGTCCCTTCATATGTCACCTTCTTCTCGAACTTTCCCTGACTCCTCCTTCGCCTCTCATGGACCTGTGCTCATTACCATTCCGTTCTTTTGTTCTCCCATCATGATACTTATTACCATTTGACTTAACACATATTTTCCTTTAAAAAAAAAAAATTGTCCTTCCCCCACCTAGAATAGAATGAAGGCTCCACACAGACCCAGATTTTTCTGTCTATGTTTTCATTTTGGTATCCAGTGCCAGAAATGGAGTTTGGCAGAAAGATGGCACATAGTAAAATTTGAGTGAATGAATGATGAGACATTGAAAGGAATAATGTAAGGAAAGGAGGTAGTAGGAATGAATCATGGCCTCCCTGATTTAATGTAATGCTGGCATCTTTCTTTGTGGGGAAAATAGAAGATTCCAACAGCAAAATTAGTCACTCTTACATAATCTAATATTCACATGAAAATATCTGACAACGGTGATCACAGTCTTTGAAATCTTCTCCTCAACCTGTAATTGGATAGAAGTCTGCCACCCTTCTATGGCTTTCACATGTGACAAAGCAAACCTGAGCATCACCAGAGTCATGGAACTCAGGTGAAGATACAAAAGGAATTTTATAGTAAATTCTCCAGTATATCCACAAAGTGACCTCTTTATGACCTGTACAACAGCTCTTTTTGTCTCTATCGGTCCATGCGACTCCCATCTCCTCCTCTTTCTACTTCTCTTCCTCTCTCCATCTCTCTCTCACACACAACATGATGTGCATATTCCAGAACAACACTAGAGTGCTTCACGTAGCAATTATAGCCTCCAACTAGTAGGATGATTTTATAATTAAGAACCATGAAGGGAAAAATCATGCATCATTTTTCCAGCTTAATTCACTGATACAATTGCTTAAATTGAGTCCTCAGGAAGTACAGCAGAAGTTCAGAGCATAGACTGGGATCTAGACTGCCTGTGTTTACATCACAGCCCAGTGGTTGCTGATTGAGGTTCTTTTGCAACTCTGTGACTGTTTTTTCATCCCTAAGTCAGGTATAACAAGATTACCTACCTCATAGAGTGGTTGTGGACATGCACAGTAACAACTACAGGTGTTAGCTACTATTATCAGCAATTGCATGTTGTTAAATTTGGAACCATAAAAAAAAAGCCTGCATTAATAGAACACAGTGGATAATCTATTTTAACATCCCACTCAATTCATTAATTCTCTTTACAACTTAATTCATAAGAACTGCACGCTGTCATTAACAATGATAGAGAAGCCTTTCTAAATTCTACCATTTCCTCAAATGAGACTGTTATTATTCTTGAGTGGCTTAAACACATAGGAAAAAAACTATTCCTTTACAAGCTAGCACAGAAATGACAAAGTTTATTCAGAGAACTGGTAATTGTGGTTTTTTTCATTTTAAGTCTTTCTGGACAATTTATTTTCTTAATCATGTATCCATAATAATCTGATTAAAACTCTTTTAATTTTAAAATATATTCATAGATATTTGACTGAAAACTGCTACTGAGAAATAAAAATCCTGTTTTATTCATGTTTGACCATAAAGAAAGATGCAAGGCAGCCATCAGCATAAAATGTCATCCCTTCAGTTCTACCAAAGGATAACATGCCATCAAGTAACTTTGGTGTTTTATAATTTTTTTTTTTTCCAGAGCGGAAAATTAGAAGTTTATTAAAGGACAGCAGAAAAGACTTCTCCCGGAGGAAGAAGGGGACCCAAGAGATGGAATCCCGGTGTTTTATAATTTGACTTGATGTCTCAGCACACTGAACTTCGGGGAATATCTGTGATTATACTTCTAGAATGCAACTTGTAAAAATACGGTACATGTAGCTCAATAGGCAAAGATAGAAAGTGCAATCATTTCTTCCTTTCCTCTAGCACTCTCAGATCTTCCCTTCATCTAATGAATGAAGAAATCCAGAGAGCATCTTGACAGTGGCTATTCTGGAATGCTGGAGAAGCACTTATCAAAACAATTTTTATAAAGACAGTTTTGAAATTCAAAGTTATCAAAAGGGCTTCCCCTCCTCCTAAAACAACAGTTCAAATCCCACCCTCTCAAGGATCATGCAAAAGGATTATTTTTGCAAACACCACACCTTAACAATACACAATACTTCAAGGGGCAAAGCTGATACAATTAATTTTGAGCTCACACTAAGTGCTCTGCACTCAGATTTGAGCTTTACCTCCATATGTGCCCCATGTGGTCAAGGGTAATTCTTTCAACAATCACCCAGTGATTGTAAAGAACAAATATAGTATTATAATACTCTGAGCTGCAGTGGACTCTTGTCTCCAGGTTTCCAGAGTTCCTTCCATTGGAGGGTCTATGGGGCAGTGGAAACAAACATACAAACAAATAGATGATACATAATTTATATATGAAGGGGAGAATAACCATATTCACAGCTTCAACACAGTCCCAAGAATTATGCTCCTTCTTCCCATAAAAGTAATCGAAAAGTCCAACTGTAGAACAACATTATAAAAATACAGGCTACATTCAACCCAAGGTTTTTTGCTGAGCCTGTAATGAAAGGCTTATAATAGTTCATTTTTTCTTGATTTAATAATCTATGTGTGACATAATGATGTATGAGGTCTTTCTTTTTATTAAAAAAAACTCTAGGTAATGAACTTTTAGTTTAAATTAAAGCATATTCTGATATTAAATTTCTGAAAGTAGATTTTAATGAAAACATACTATCTCATGTGTACTTTTCTCCACTACAAGGTTACAATTGATGAAAAAGTTACATGGGCTCACTGCAGCCCACTTTCTTCTCAAATTTCTAATTCTAAGTGACTTTACATTTCAATGAAAACCATTCACTCAACCTTACAACAGCATTTACTAAATTTTTAATGTTTCAATAAATATAATAAACAGGTCTTAAAATTCTATATCCCATGTGAGGAAAACACTTAAAATAAAGGTTAAAACTGGGGGGTAGGGGTTGCCATGAAATAATTTCTAAGCGAGCCTTGTAAACCTCAGTTTCATAAAGAAGCCAGACACTGGAAAATCTACTGGGAAAAAACAACATTGCCCACACTGAATCCAATTTTTTGAGAATATTACAAAAATAAACAAATGATTATGGATAAACTTTCTTGGGGTAATCAATAGGCAAGTAAAAAAGCTTGTGTCTCCAAGAATGAAACCAGAAACTCTAGGAAAAGACCTGGAGTTTGTAACCTACTACTTGTTTGGTAAAAAAATTCATATGAAAAACATTTTTTAGTGGCAGCCCTACTAGATATGTAGGTTTCCAAACACATGTGAAAAGTCACTATAAAATAATCTTACAACCTTCCTAGGATTCAGAAAGGCTATTTCCATATTTGGTGAGGGGTACCCAGGATTGAACTCAGGGGTACTTAACCACTGAGCCACATCTCCAACTCTTTTTTGTATTTTATTTAGAGACAGGGTCTCCCTAAATTGCTTAGCATCTCGCTTTTGTTGAGGATGGCTTTGAACTCGTTATCCTCCTGCCTCAAACTCCTGTGCAGTTGGGATCACAGGTGTGTACCACCGCACCCAATTTTATTTCTGTATTTTTAAAGAAGAATATGCCATACTCATTTCTAGAAACTAATTTAAGTATCAAGAAAAATAAAATGTCAAAGGAGGGAATAGAAGCCTCTGTTTGTGACCCTACTTAGATTCTACTCATGTCCCTTACCACTATTCATTTCCCAGCAAAGCCAAACTCCATTACACTGCTCCCTTCATGTCCACCCAGAGCCAGGAGCTATGTATGTGGAGAATAAATGACATACATAGCACAGAGACAATGTTTACAGAACCACACAAGTATAGTAGTCCTCAGCTTTTCAAGTTTCCAAAACAATTTACTCTCCAGAGATAAAATGCAGTCCAATGATATAGCCATGCTCAACTTCTAAGAGTTGCTAATATAAATAAATATCATATATATCTTCATTCAGAAAACAGAAGAGTGCAGCCAAGTAAGTAATAAACTTGGTATTTCAGCAACAATGACTGAAAACCTAAACTGCAGAACTCAGATATGTTCCCCTTGAACTGAAAGCCCCATTTCTTCCCTCTTATCATATTCTCAAACTCCATTGGAAGGGACAGCCTTTGCATTCTACTCCCTCTTCTTTCCCATGGCAAGTGCTCTTAGTATGACCGATTCAGAGTAATCAAGGAAGAATAAAATCTCTAAGTTCTCTCTCTCATTAGATGCCCAGGCTCTAAGTTTCAAATGCATCCAAAGTCTGGAGACAAAGCTCATTTTCTAAGAAATGTAGGAGGAGAGGACAACTAGCTTTTATTGAGGAGTGTGATATGTTTTACAAGTAAGAACTCATTTAACACCTCTTTATATTAAAGAAACTAAAGAATAAAAACACAATTTGTTCAGGTTTGTCCAGCTAGATAGCCAGTGGCCCAGCTGGACCAAATCTGTCTTAGTTTGGGTTGCCATAACTAAATACCATAGGCTGGGGGGCTTAAACAACCAGAATTTTCACACAGTTCTGAAGGCTATAAGTCCATAAGGGGCTGGCCAATTCAGTTCCTAGTGAGGTCTCACTTATGCCTTGGTACATGGCTGCCTTCTCAATCTTTCCTCACATGGCAGTAGGAAAGAGAGACAAAGAGCTCAGGTCTCTTTACTTAAAATGGCATTAATCTCATCATGGGACCCTACTTCATGAACCCTAATTACCTCTGAAAACCATCGCATTGGGAGTTGGGCTTCCACATAATGAATTTGGCACAAATATTCAGTCTGTAACAAAATCTATGCAGCTTTGCCCCAGAATCTGTTTTCTTAAAACATTGTGATAGCAACTTGAAAAGGGAGAGAAAACCAGGGAAGTAGAGGTGCTAGGGTGACACAGGAAAAAATAAAAAATAAAAAATAAAAACATACTGGGAGAGTAAGTAAGTATTGAAAGTTAGCATCCTCAAGAACTATACTAGGGTCAGCCGTTTACTTTTTTTATTCTTTCACAGCAATTGATAACATACCTAGAAAAGAGACAGTACTTTTACATATCCATGTAACAAGTACTCACAATTTGCTTCATTTGTTGATAATCTTAGTCCAGATTACTTTTACTGTAATTCTGTATTTCAGTTATCTTTGCTTAGTTCACTCAAGAATAAGCAACTCCATTTAGAATTTTCTTCAAAGTATTTTTTTTGCATTTAATTCACAGATGAAAAAACAATTCATAACTTTATTTCTCTAAAGAACAGCCCATAATTAAACTGGGGGATTTATGTAAGATAACTCTGTGCAATTAATGGATCTTGCCAAATTTACATTTTCCAATGTTTTTAATAACTAGTATATGAAATAGTAGTTGATCAAAGTACTATATCCTGTGCCAGTTTTGTTTCTGCACACTCTCATTCTACTGGGTAAAACATATCCTCATTCTACAAGCTAACACACTGCCTAGAACAGAGAGCATTGAACCAAGAGTCAAAGGAGACGGATACTCATTCTGGCCCTATTATGTAAATCTCTTATAGGCTTAATGTATAAGGCTCAATTCCTCCACTGTAAAATGAGAGATTAACTTTCCTCCTATGGGCTGTATAATACAACTATCAGCAATAGTATTAGAGGGAAGGGTGATAAAAAGAGAAGTAAAATTCAAACCAACAATTAGCTTCATCTCTTTATATACTAATAAAAAGATTTGATTATAAATGAGAGAGGGAGGGGTGTGTGGGGGAGGAGCGTGTAATGATTTGGATGTGAGGTATCCCTTCAAAAGCTCATGTGTGAGACAATGCAAGAAGTTTTGGACGAGAAATGATAAGGTTATGAGAACCTTAACCCAGGTAGTGCAGTAATCCCCTGATGGTATCAGCAGAGTGGAAACTGAAAGTGGGTAGGACATGGCGGGAGAGGGTGGGCATTGGGGGTGATGTGCCTTTCAGGTAGATATTTTGTATCTGGCAAGTAGAGCCTCTCTCTGCATACGGATCATCAGGTGAGCTGCTTTCCTCTGCCACACTCTTCAGCCATGACATTCTGCCTCACCTTGAGACCCGAGAAGTACATCTGGGTGTCTATGGACTTATACCTCTGAAACCATGAGCCCCTAAATAAAATTTTCTTCCTCTACAATTGTTCTTGTCAGGTCTTTTAGTCACAGGAGCAAAAACAAAAAAACAAAAAAAACTTAACTAAAACATATAATTCTATTTTTAGTACCTGCTACATTAGATAATTCCTTCCTAGACAACTATCAGAATAATTCTGTTCCATTTTGAGGGAGGTCAAGATCAACAAAATAATAGTGACATGATGGAGGATCCAAAGAGGAACTGCAATTAATAGACTGAGATTTCACTGGATTTCTGATAGAAATCCATGAGCATGTTTAGTGGCCTTGTAAGGTACACTTCAGTAAATAAATGTGTGTGTGTGTGTGTGTGTGTGTGTGTGTATACACATATATAGTTATTTATTTATTTATTAAAAAATAAAAAGTATTTTAAAAACAGTCTCTAGGCTAGAGAACAAAGAACAAAAGTAACCATGATTTCATTGACTATATATCATTTAATTTCAGGACATATGATTTATTTAAATCATGTTTTAACAAGATAGAAATTTTAAAAAAGGACATAAAATTGAGCATTCCTTGCCTACATGTCCACAATTCCAGTTAGCTTCAAATAAGGAAGACATGAAGTGCAGGGAGGATCTAGGGCCATTAGTACCCTGAGCCTGCCGTTCCTGTAGGATAGTGAAAATTATTTCTGGATGTGATTACTGCATAAATTTTAGTTATCCCTTGTTACAATATCTATAATCTACTTTAAAATAAATTTGCACAAGAGATGCAATAGTAAGCATGATCCAGTTAAAGTTCCAACTTTAATGGTAGTCTCTGTCCTACTAATAACACTCCATATCTCAAGAATGGTTGCCTAGCCTTAGGTAAAAAGACCATACTCCAAAGGCAGCTAATGAATACTGCTCAGTTATTCCTATCTAAATCAATAATAGGGGCTTTTTAAATTAGCATATCAATGACTGCAATTAACTCTTCTTAGTGAAACTAGTCATACAAGGTGTTCAGATTAGTTAAAAATATCTTAGAGATGTTCCATCCCTATTCCCTTCAATTAGAGAATATGACAGTTTAGTAGAGGCTATGGCATGGATTTTTTTTTTTTTTTTTTTGTACTGGGAATTGAACCCAGGAGCACTTAACCACGAAGCCGCATCCTCTAACCCCTTTTGTTTATTTTGAGGCAGGATCTCGCCAAGTTGCTTAAGGCCTTGCTGAGTTGCTAAGGCTGGTGATCGTCTTGCCTTAGCCTCCAGAGTTGCTGGGATTACAGTTATTTGTCACTACTGTATGGCTCTTTATGAAGCATTGGAATCTTAAGACATTGGAATTGGATCCAGGCATTGGATTTTTAGATGCCTGGTGCAAATTATAAGAGTAACCAATTCCTACCTCCATGATGTTTTAGCATCTGTCTAGAACAAATAAATCTTTTATATAAAATCTTGATGAGAGTATTTACAAAACAGAGAGCTAGGCAACTTCAAGTTTACAAAATAGGCTTTTCAGACAATTTTGTTCCTACTGGCCAAAAAATATGTTTAATAAATATTGGTATTATAGGAAAGATTAGATCTGAATCTTGCTTCAGTTTGATCTAGCAGCAGAGTGACAGTAATACTGATGTACCTGCAAAATTCCATTACACTTGTTATCCAGGAAATGTTATTAAAGGCACCTTTTCCTCTATCAAAATATCCCATTTTGAATGACAAACTATATGAAATCTCTACTTAATAGTGACATTGGATTGGGGAGATAAAGCTAAGCCTCATGAAATTTGAAATTCTTCTGCAGCTGCTCTTATCTACTAAAATGAACCTAAGAGGTATGAATATCTCATTGATGGTGGAATATGGACTGAGTATTGTATAAAAAAATTCAATCTATTTTCACAAAACTAAACTACCATTACAGAGCTGTAGGATAGATTCAAAACCAATTTATGGAAATAGCAGGCTATATTATTTGAATCAATCCTCTCACATTGAACAATTTAAAATGCTAGATCAAATATTTGTTATACACACACACACACACACACACACACACACACACACGTAAATATTTGTACAGTATCATAAAGGCAAACAAGTGACATTGAGACTTTTAACCTATCCCAAAATATCTGAACTTTACGTTGACCACCTCATGGAACCAGGGACCAAAAATCAAAGCTCCAAATCCACCCAAGGTATAGATTCTATACCTTGTCCACAATAAACTGGTAATCAAAGCCTGCAGACTCAGAGAAACCAACCCATGCAGGGATATGCATTTAGTGTCTGGAATGACCCTCAAACTTGATTTAAAGTAATCTTAAACCTAAAGGACCCCCCCCAGGTCCTACCACACAAAAAAGGGAAATCTCTTGTGGAATGTACCTTCATCTCAGATTTTAAGTTACTGTATACAATTAGAGTGAAATTTTTCATAGGTAGCATGCTACAGTTTCACCCACCCTAACAAATTATTAAAATCTACAGGTCACTTTAGAAGTAGAAGTACATTCATTCCAGCAACTTGATTTTTAAATACACACACACACACACACACACACACACACACACACACATCTTTCTTGCTTATATTTACTGCACTGATAGACATGGTTAAGATTCCAATCCCTGGGAGGGGAGAAAGGGTATGGGACGGATCTGGGGGTGGGAAAGATGATGGAGTGAGATGGACATCATTATCCTAAGTACATATATGACTGCATGAATGATGTGACTATACATCATGTACAACCAGAGAAATGAAAAGTTGTGCTCCATTTGTGTACAATGAATCAAAATGAATTCTGCTGTCATGCATAACTAATTAGAACAATTTTTTTAAAAAAGAGTCTAATCTCTTCTTTTTCTGTCTTTTGACCTTTCGTGACATTGAGAATTGTGGAACTACTGTTGTGAGAATAACCTGCATTCACTTGAGCATCATGTGGTGCATGAAGGTAGTAACACTTGGATTAGACCTTTGACACCTAGAATCCAAAATTAGATACTCCTGACTCTAACAGAACACTTTAAAATAGAAACATTACAAAGGATATTCAACTTTAGGTTTCTCTAGAGTTTTGACAGGGAAGGAGAGAAGGGGATAAAATAGCACCAATAAATATAGCAGGGCAGCCACAAATAACTAATTGTGTGTGTGTGTGAAAGTTACAGTGAAACTCTGAGCTGCTGGAATGTAGCAGTGAATTTATCTGGCAATTTCTAGACTGACTTGTGGGTTATGACAATTTTTTAATGGGCAGGGAAAAGGCTACCTCTGGGAAAAAATCCACTCTGAGGGTTTAGAAAAATTTATTCGAACAATATTATGTAGAATGTAGATATACTAATGCTGATTATAGGAAAAGCACAAAATTAAAGAATCAGCCCAAAAATCTAATGAATGGGAAAGAACAGCCACAGCTGATGTGGAATGTCTGGTGTAAGTTCAGTCTATTCCATTAGAGAGCCACATGAGCTTGAGAAAGCAACTGGACCACTAGCAGATCTTAGTTTGCTCTTCTATAAAATAACACTGGAAGACTGGATAAATTCCTTGACTGCTTCTACATCCCAAATCAATGATGTTTATGCTTCTGTGGAATCCTCAGTGGAGGCATATCTCGAGAGAAGCAAAGTTTATTCTAGAGGCTACAAGTGATTCCCACATGGAAATCATGGCTCCAGACAGTACACTGAGGCAGAAGAGGATTTGATCCACAAACAGGCACTGGCTACTTGTTTCTTCAGACTTTGAAGGTGCCTGTGTTTTAGAAAATGGGGTTGCAGTGTTTCAGTGGGATTCAAGCAATGGCTTTACATCCTAATAGGATAAAGTTTATGCATAATTCTGTGTGACCCTTCAACTACTGACGTTCATGCCATGTTATTGTTAGTGCTGCATGTTAAGCCAGCAAATTTTCAATGAACTCTCGCTGGCTGTACCACAGACACAGATGTCAGGCGGACTCCTTTGTTCATAAGGTTCTCATTATTAACTCAACCCAAGCTGAATATTTGACTGAAGGAAAGGACCATATCATTATTTTCAGATTTCATTCTATGACTTAACAGGGCTACATCTGCCAGCTTTAGAAACACCAAGTACTTCTTGGCGCCAGCCTTGGCATTCTTCTCTATGACTATTACCCCAAATGGTTCAGCTTGAGGAAGTCTCCTCACCATCAAAACAATTTAATAAAAACTTAATTGTGATTAAGAGTTACTCATCAATTGACAGGGCATACCACACTTGCGCTATTTATGAATTATTCCACACAATATTTTAGGCCTAACAAATAGAATCCACATTCATGGTGGGTAAGCCAGAAAGCTAGTTAAATGTTTTCATGATTTATAAGGTCTGTGTTATACTTAAAACCATATTTCTTTAATAGGTAAAGTGGCATTCCATTGGATAATTCAATCTGCTTAATCTATTCTAAGGCTCTGGGGCAGCTTAGGGGACATCCAGAACATGGATTTAATTCCTCTCTACACCTTTGGGCAATATCTCTCAGCATAAATGTGATAGGAATTTCTGTCAACTGTAGGGTAGAATTCAAGTTTTAAAATATTAACACTAAAAGCCAGTTACACTGGTGTATGTCTATAATCTCAGGTACTTGGGATACTGAGACAGGAGGATTTCAAGTCAGAAGCCAGCCTGGGCAACTTAGCAAGACCATGTCTCACAATAAAAATAAAATGTGGCTCAGTGGTAGAGCATCACTGGGTTCAATCCCTAGAGCTGCAAAAGAAAGAAGTGGTGGTGGGGTTGGGGGAAGATCCTAAAGCCATTAAAGCCATTTAGAAAATGTTAGAAATCACCCTTATTCCAAATATAGAAAATATGTTATAAGCCTGTTAAAAATATAAATTAAGCCAGACATGATAACACATTTCTGTAATCACAGAAGCTCAGGAGGCTGAGGCAGGAAGATTGCAAGTTTGAGGCCAGTCTGAGCAACTTAATGGGACCGTCTCAAAATAGAAAAAAAAAATAAAAAAAGTTCTGGGGTATAGCTCAGTGGTAGAGCATTTGCCTAGCATATGTGAGGACTCTTATAGTATCTTCAAACTGAAGGTCTAAGGGAACATAGCTCATGTTCCCTCATTTGAGACAAATGATGATTTATATAGCATGAACATCTAGGTTAATATTAGACATATCATAATTGAACCATAAGAACATTCTCAAAACAACACTTAAAACTAGATTCCCTGTGAGTCTTACATTGATTGAAGCTGTTCTGGTAGACACTTTTAGGTTTACTTCTTCTTTATTTTAGCTTGTCAAAAACTCATAACTAATATTCAACCAACTTTTTTGTCCTGTGGATTAACTTCCCTAGGTATTTTTAATGGCTGTAGAGACCCTACTATCTGGCTCACACTTGTATATATCAATAATTCTTTGAGCATGGCATCCAGAAATAAACACTTCAGATATGGTCTAATTACTTACAGAACACAGTGCAACTGTACTTCTTATGATATAAAAATATTTATTAATAACAGACTGAATATATCTGCAATGGACTAAATATTGTGTCTACCATAATTTATATGTTGACATCCTAACCTCTAATGTGATGTTATTATGAGGTAAGGATTTGGGGAGGTGATTAGATTTTGAGAACAGTCCTCATGAATGGGATTCATGACCTTATAAAAGAGACCTATAAGAATTCTCTCAGACTCTTTCTGCCACATGAGAATAAGGAGAAAATGGCAATCTGCACCCAGAAGAGTGTCCTCATAGAACCTAACCATGATGGCATCTTGATCGTAGACTTCCCAAGAAACATCATACCTCCCAACCAATCCATCATATCCAAATTTTAATATTCAATACTTGGATTTTTATTTTTTGCACTTACCATGTTGTATGTCTTTCATATCTAGATGAAGACTAGACATTAAGATTCCAACTGCTTGTGATCTTTTGTTACTTAATAACTTGACAACCTGCTCAAGAAAAAAAAGGAAAGGGAACATTAATTTGAACTCCAATGTACTTACTTTTTAAAATCCTACATGAAAAACAAATTAAGAGAAAACACCTTATGTCATTCCTTAAAGTATTTAAAACTGATTTTTGTTTGAAGAGAGCTTTGGAGCTTTATATAATAAATCTTAAAAGTCATGTTCTTTACCAGTCTTATAAGAGCCTGACCTGTCATCAAGTAAATTTTCTTATAGTTTAGGAAATTAGTTTGATCTCTATGAAATAACAATTGTACATTTGATCATTTGTAGTCTGATATTTTTAAAGTATTCCTTTTTTACTATGATTCTGTGAAAAACTGGTCAATAAGCAAAGGGCAAGGTAAAGGCACATGCACAGAGAATCTGTTAGATCAGATCAGTTGTACCAGAAACAGAAAATGTGCTTTTATTTGGGTCATTTAGAAGGCTCACTATTTTACTGGCAGTTCCTCTTATACTGCATTTGACCCACATTTTATGGATAACTTTCTAACTAATTAATAGAGTAGTAGAAGCATCAGACTGAAGGGACTACATCAGCTCAATCTTAAGTCAGCTGTCCAGGGGGACTTAGAAGACAGTACACACACCTCGCTAGGAAGGTTTCTGAAAACAGAGGTGGGTAGGCTGCTATAGAACAGACACGTTTAAACCATGTTCTCTAGAAAATAACACACCACCGATAAATCCTGCTTATGAAACTCTTATCCCAGATCCTGATCCTTGAGTGGAAGCAATTTCTATTTACTCTCTGTGTTTTGTTTTAAATCTGCTTAGAAAAACATTAGAGTTTTGAAAAGGAAAGAAAAGTGGTTATGGTCAAATTACCAGAACTGACAGCTGCCCTAACAGCTATTGCCTTTGTTGACCTTTTCTTTCTTTTTGGTTTCAGTTGGATCAATCAAGAAACTAATAAAATAATCATACCCAGCTGTCACACAAAGTCACAGGGTAAAACAATCTTCTCATAATAATTGCATTCCTGATCCTCCAACAGGGATGGTGGTGGAGAATAAAATAAAACTTCCAGAAAGACTAACCACAAAACCTCCTGTCATTTCTAAAAACCTCCCATGGTAAAGCGACAATATCTCACAAAGGTACTCCTTTCTCAAGGGAAAAAAAAAAAGAATACAATATATAAATTTTGATTCTGTATTTGATCTTCAAACATTAAATTTCACCCAAAAAATAAGGCTAAAAATTGAATATGCATCAACTAGTTCAGCTAAGCATTTCTATCAAATAGCATATCTTCTTCAGAGCTGGCTGAAAAACAGAAATTTAATATCAAAAAAGAAGATAGCATATGTTCTTTTCTAAAAAAGTGAATCTTACTTCAGGTAAGTATAGACTGGGTCCCATCTGTGCTGCTTGACAAAGCAGCTTCTATTAAGTTTCCTGTCATCTTCTGGCCCCTATTTGCAATGAACATGTTTGAGTCCAGGTGTCATTTGACTTCCCCCCTGGTGTTGGCATGTTGATTGCACCCTCATAGAGATTCCCTACTCCAGGGTTCCTGTCAGTTCTCAATCCTTTTGAAGGTGAATTATCCTGATTTTGTCTCATATTGGCATATCCCAGAGTTCTGTACCACATTCCCTTTATGATAATTTCTCTTGTATGGACATACATGCCCATATCTTTAACTCAGAAGTTTTCCAGTTGATATCTCCATTTAAATCACCCACATAAATGTCCATTTGACATGCCTAAGGTCAAAGTCTTATCAGTCCACCCCAAAACCTCCAGCCAGCTTCTCCTCCTTTCACCACCTGCCCAAGTTGGAAACCAGAAATCTGTGTACAGTTGTACTGGGAAAGGAATTCAGGAATAAAGAGAGAGAGATAATGAGTCTCGAAAGAAAGAAAGAAAAAAAGAAAGAAAGGAAGGAAGGAAGGAAGGAAGGAAGGAAGGAAGGAAGGAAGAAAAAGAAAAAAGGTACCCATGAACCATTCAAATGCAGAAAATACCCATGAACTGAAATGCAAAAAGCACCCATGAACAGTTGTACCTCCTGAGTGATGTACCCTTAGCTCACACCCATAACCTTGTCTAAAGAAGTAACATGATTTTATTCTATTTTAACGCTGAATAATATTCTGTTGTGTGTGATTGATATGTATGTGTGACACACACACACACACACACACATACATTTTCTTTATCCACTCATCTACTGAAGGGCAACTAGGTTGGTTCCACAGTTTAGCTATTGTGAATTGTGCTGTTATAAACATTGATGTGGCTGCGTCCCTGTTGTATGCTGTTTTTCTTTTGTTTTATTTATATATGACAGTGGAATGCATTACAATTCTTATTACAGATACAGAGCACAATTTTTCATCTCTGGTTGTATAAGTAATATATTCACATCTATTTGTATCTTCATACATATACTTTGTATAATAATGATCATCACATTCCACCATCATTAATAACCCCATGCCCTCTCCCTCTGCACAATCTAGAGTTCGTCTATTCCTCCCATGCTCCTGCTCCCTATCCCACTATGAATCAGCCTCCTTATATCAAATAAAACATTTGGCATTTGGTTTTTTGGGATTGGCTAACTTCACTTAGCATTATCTTCTCTAACGCCATCCTTTACCTGCAAATGCCATGATTTTATTCTCTTTTATTGCTGAGTAATATCCCATTGTGTATATATGTGACTTTTTTAATCCATTCATCTATTGAAGGCCATCTGGGTTGGTTCCACAGTTTAGCTATTGTGAATTATGCTGCTATAAACATTGGTGTGTCTGTGTCCCTGTAGAATGCTGTTTTTAAGTCCTCTGTGTATAGACCGAGGAGAGGGAGAGCTGGGTCCAATGGCGGTTCCATTCCCAAATTCCAAGAAATCTCAATACTGCTTTGAATATCGGCTGCAGCAATGTATGAGTGTACCTTTTTCCCCACATCCCCACCAACAATTATTGTTGTTTGTATTCTTAATAGCTGCCATTCTGACTAGAGTGAGATGAAATCTTAGTTTTGATTTGCATTTCTCTAACTGCTAGAGATGTTAAACATATATATCTTCTTTGAGAAGTGTCTGTTCAGTTCCTTGGCCCATTTATTGATTGGGTTATTTGTTTTTTGGTGTTAAGATTTTTGAGTTCTTTATATATTCTAGAGATTAGTGCTCTATCTGATGTGAGTGTGGTAAGAATTTGTTCTCAGTCAGTAGGCTCTCTATTCACCTCACTGATTGTTTCTTTTGCTGAGAAGAAGCTTTTTAGTTTGAATTCATCCCATTTATTGATTCTTAATATTAATACTTGTGCTATAGGAGTCTTATTAAGGAAGTTGGGGCCTAATCCGACATGACAGAGATTTGGGCCTACTTTTTCTTCTAATAGATTCAGTGTCTCTGGTTTAATTCCTAGGTCCTTGATCCACTTTGAGTTGAGTTTTGTGCATGGTTAGAGATAGGGGTTTAATTTCATTTTGTTGCATGTGGATTTCCTATTTTCCCAGACCATTTGTTAAAGAAGCTATGTTTTATCCAAAGTACGTTTTTTTGGTGCCTTTGTAAAATATAAGATAACTGTTAATTATATGTGGATGGAGTTGGAGAATAGAATGCTAAGTGAAATCAGCCAATCCCAAAAAACAAAATCCCAAATGATTTCCCTGATTTAAGGATGCGGATTCATAATATGCTGTGGCGGGGGCGGGGGGGTGATGTGGGGGTGGGAGAATTAAATGAACTCTAGAAAGGGCAAAGGGGAAAAGGAGAGGGAGGGAAAGAGGAATAGGGATAGGAAAGATGGTAGAATGCGATGATCATCATTACCTTAAGTACATGTATGAAGACATGAAGGATGTGGCTCTATTTTGTATACAACCAGATATATGAAAAATTGTGCTCTTATGTATAATATGAATTGTAATGCATTCTGTTGTCATATATAACAAATTAAAATTTTAAAAATATCCTCAAAAAAAAAAAAGAAGTAACATGAAGGCAATGCACAAACACACGGAAAACTGATGCAGAATTATATAACTCAGCTCTGGCTCTACCTCTAGTCTAGCCCCTAGCAACTGTCCCTCATAAATACTAACAACCCAAACAAACAGGTTGGTATTTCTCCCTCTGGTGATAGTCCACATTCTCCCTTGAATGTATGTGCTCCTTGCTTTACCCACAAAGGCATTGTTCCTGAAATTGCCCCCATTACACCTTGAATATATATTTATTTTCCTAAATAAAAGTGTAACTATGCCTTTGACTTATAAAGATTCTGATTCTTGGTATATGTGATTTTGTCACATATATCAAGAACTCTGCTAGTCCAGAATCAAGTTCTCCCTTCTCTCAAGAAACTCCTCTGAGCCTTCTTAGGAGATATTTCTCCTCCTGTGACAATACCTCCCCTTCAAAATCATACTTCTGTCTGGTATCAAGTTTAGTCATTTATAACTCTTCTGTACCTTTGAAAGTCATTCCTGCTCTATTGTTTATCATAGCCTATTTATTACATTCTTTATCATATCCTGTACTGATTAATGCAAAAGATTTCTGACTATTCTCTCAAAATCTAGTTTAATGTTCCTCAAACTATGTTCTTTAGACCAAAAGGCATCCCCACCACCTAGAGATTTATTAAAAATCAAGTTTTGGGGCCCTATCACAAACCTGCTCATTAGAAAATCTAGGAATAGAAAGCATCAGTCTTCATTTTAAAGCCTTCGACGTGGTTCAAGAACTACTAATATAGCCTCATCCCTTCTTGCCCATTCTCCAAACTTATGTCCAAGAACCCTCTCTGAAAATGCTGATATTTGCATGTTGCTTTTTGACTTTTAACCTCTACTTTTTACAAAATTAATTAGTTAATTAATTTTAATTAGGTATATATGACAGCAGAATGCATTTTGATTCATCGCACACAACTGCAGCACAACTTTTCATTTCTCTGGTTGTACATGATGTAGCGTTGCACCATGTGTGCAGTCATATGTGTACCAAGGTAATGATGTCCATTCCATTCCACCATTGTTCCTATCCCCATGGCCTCCCCCACCTCTTCCTTCCCTTTGTCAATCAAAGTTCCTCCATTTTTCCCATGCCCCATCCCCATTATGGACCAACATCCACTTATCAGAAAGAACACTCAGCCTTTGGTGTTTGGGGATTGGCTTACTTCGCTTAGTATGATATTCTCCAACTCCATCCATTTACCTACAAATGCCATATTTTTTTCTTCAAATAATGCTAAGTAATATTCCATTGTGTATATATAACTATAGTTTCTTTATGCATTCATCTACTGAAGGGCATCTAGGTTGGTTCCACAGTTTAGCTATTGTGAATTGAGCTGCTATAAACATTGTTGTGGCTTCATTACTGTCATATGGTGATGAGCCCAGGCCCAGGTTAGGCCCAGGACTGCCACAAACATTTATTTTTTAAACCTGAGTGGCTTATGATTAAGAGTTAGTGCTTTAAAAGAACATGTAGAATGCTTCACAATTCAGACCTAAAACTTGTGTTTTCTTTATAATTCAATTGCCCTTGATTATAAACTGTATTTTATATTATAATGCCAAGATAATAGGTAGGAAAATGGGATATAGCTAAGATTTGGTAGAGCTTTTTTGCTTAGCATGATTGAGGGCCTGGGTTTGATCCCAGCACTGAAAAGTAAAACAAAAAATAAAGAGGAAAAAAATTATTTTGAGTCTTTGTAAAGTCATATCAGATTCAGTTAATGTTGTCAAAGTCATTACCTTCCCTAAGAAGCAGGACTGTATAGAAATCATGAACTAGGGTTCTGTAAAATAAAGTTATCTTTCTTTCTCTCGCACTGCACCTGAACTATCTGGTATCTTTTTAAAACAAAGGTTCTGATTTTTGAGTATGAATGAGGCTGAATGTCTAATAAGCTCCCAAATAGATGATACCATTGTTGTGGAGCTCAGAACACAAAAGTCCAAAGTTCTCCCATTTGCTTCCTAACATGTTCTAGAAAAGCTATATACTGTTCAGTACTCTAAAGCCTCAGTTCCTTCATCTACAAGTTGATATCAGCATCAACTTCAAAGAAGCCTAGTGGATAGCATCGCAACACACCTGGCACTCTTAGCAATGTACCTTGTTACAGTTTGTAAGTTAATACAAATAACAAAATGTTTGGCAACTTTTATCTTCAGTTGGTTCTCGGTCCATTGAGCTACTAATTCATTCAAGTTTGCATCTGCAGTGAATATCATTCCAGGAAAAGCCTTGGATTCAACATTAATAGCATGATAAATCCCAGATTATACTTTGAAATGAATCAGAAAAAAAAATTGAAGAAAACCAATTCAGGTAAAGGAATAACTCAGGAATAATTCAACAGCCTTTTATCTCTAAAAAAGATCAAAAGAAGTAGTAATTGAAATGTTTTAGGTAAACTATTCCTTTTTATTTCTGAAAATTGATAGAGAAAAATGAATTGGAGGGTTAAAAAATTCTTAAAAGAAACAATGATTGCTTACTCCTTCAGTATTAATTTTTTTCAAAGATTCAATAATTGATGATAATCATAAGAATGAGGAGTATGCCAAGTACCATCTTAAAATAAAAATTATTATGGGGTGCAGTGGCACATGCCTGTATCCCAGCAGCTTAGAAGGCTGAGGCAGGGGCATCTCAAATTTAAAGCCAGCCTCAGCAAAAGTGAAGCACTAAGCAACTCAGTGAGACCCTGTCTCTAAATAAAATACAAAATAGGGCTGAGGATGTGGCTCAGTGGTCAAGTGCCCCTGAGTTCAATCCCCCATACCTTAAAAAAAAAAAAAAAAAGTTAAATAGTTTTTGTTTTGATTGTTTTTAAGAAGTATCTAAAAATCCAGTGTGCAAAGACAATGGTAACTCCTTTTCCCCACTGCAAGCAATTTTCAAGTGACAAATCAGGAAGCCATCATACCTAATGTAGACAATAAAACAAGAAAATTAAAAGGATGAGAAAGATTGCTTTTAGCTTTGCACTTCACACATCTGCCTGCCAGTGATTTTTTTATAATTAATTAATTAATTAATTAATTAATTTACTTATTTTGTTGCCGGAGTTCAAACCTACACAGCCTCAGAGAAGCTAAGCAAGTATTCTATAACTAAGCTCTATCCCAAGCCCAGTAATTTAAAATATAGTCAAGAAGTTTCAAGTAACATTGAAATATTAGAAAAAAAAAAGATCTCTACTTTTCATTCACTTGTTTTATCTTCTAACAGTGCTCAAAAAAGCAAACTGTATTTTTTAAAAAGTAAGCCACATAATAGATTATGCATGCCTTTTTGATTAGCGTCTAATGTAACTCAAAATAAAAATTAGGAAAAAAATTTTAATGAAATCCTTAATAGTAGACTAGGAAAGAACAGACTAATGTCAATATTAAAAAGAGAAAAGAATGAAACACTCCAGTTCACTAGAACCCTACTGTCCAATACAGAACAACTGGCCACATGTGGCCAAGTGGACTTGAAATATACATAGTCTTTTAAAGATTTATTTGATTTATTAAAGGAGACCCAAATATTTCATTAATTTTTATATTAATTACATATTCAATGGCAATATTTTTAATATTTTCATTCTATACACTATGTTAACTTTTTTTTTACATTTCTTCATACTTTTAAAAATGTGGCACAAGAAAATCTTCTGCTATATATCAATTTATCTATTTATTTATTTATTTTTGTGGTGCTGGTAATTAAACACATTGCCCATGCATGCTAGGCAACTGATCGTGAATGGTAGGCAAGCCCTATACCACTCAGCTTCATCTGCAGACCTAGAAAATTTAAAGTTTTAATAATTGACTTTATTCTATTTCAACTGGGTAGTACTAGATCAGGAAGATCCAACAATTTCACATAAACCACAAAAGCCATTTAGCTTGGACCTAGATTTCATTTTTTTTTGTTTTTAAGTTCAAAGTTCAATTCAAACAACTGATGATAAAACTGGTATCTTTTTTCCGCAGGGTGGGGGGGGAGGTGCTTGGGATTGAACTCAGGGCCTCACATTTGCTAGGCAAGTGCTTTTTAATCAATGAGCCACATCCCCAGCCTGATAAAGCTGGTATCTATGTCAAAGGTTTTTTGGCTATTGAGCAGCCTTACTTTTGAGCCAATGAAACAACTACATGTTAAATTTGTTTACTATTCGCATAAGTGTTAAGTAGTCAGAAATAGATAAATACTGATGCCAGAATTTGAGACCCTCACCTGAGTTTAGGAAGATTCTCCTTTCCATCACACCAGTATGCTCCAGAGAATATTAACACTACATATTCAAATCCTTTACCCTTCAGACTGGATTTGAGCTTTCCTATTAATCAAATGTGATTCACATTACTCGCTGATTACACAACTAACCTAAATGAAAATATTAATAGTAATTAAAATAATTTATTTTGCTATTTGTAGAAATCATACCTATCCAATTTAATGTCAATTTTAGCACAGCAATAATAGAAAGTAATCCATCTTATTATCATCCCTCAGATTTAACCAATACCCATGACGTATTTCCATGTGTTTAATAAAACCTTTACTAAATTTTCTTTCTGTAACAAAGCACAATCCTCTGAAGACTGGCCTTTTCACCTGATTGCAGCCCAAAATTGGTATGCTACAAATCTTAGCTAAAGCGTTTTGCCATATTCAAAAGGGTTTTCCCTCTCCTCATACTCCCTGATTCCTCCACATTTTATTTTTGACCTCCCTAATTTTTTCTTCTTTGCACAATATCATTTCATCCATTTTTCTTCCAAGCTCAGTAATATTTTTAGTTCCTTTAGCTAGTTACTTCTTCAATTATTTCCTTGGACTGATTTTCTCTTCTGTACTTCCTACCATCTAACTCATGACATTCCCACAAAGGTTATTTCCTACTCTTTATGTTACTTTTCTCTACTGTCTAATGAGTACATCCAAGACCTTTTGAATGATCTCATCTATTTATGCCTCATATCTACCTCACTCTTCTGAGCTGTATTCCATGTCTGTACCTTATTAGATCAAATTCTAAGCACATTCATTCTATAAAACAAAGGATCATTGTGATGAGTGCCATGTTTAGGAACCTATGCCACAAAATCCTCTTTATCTTTTAGCAACAGAACTTTGGGATTTTAACTGGGTAACACTTTCCACAGCCTATTTTATACCTGGGAATAGCCTTGTCAATAAGTTGTGAATAATAAAATGCAGAGAGTATGTGTCAGTCATCCAAGAAGCAGCATATCATGAAGGAAGCATGTAGCAGAACAAAACCACCTACCTCATAACCAGGAAGTAAAAGAGAGAAGAAAAGAAGGGTTTCTAGTCCCATTATCTCCTTTGGGCACATACCTCCAAAGACCTGAAGACTCCCACTGAGTTCTACCTCTTAAAGATTCTACGGCCTCCCTGTGGATCAAGCCTTTAACACATGGGCCTGTGGGGGACATTTAAGATCCAAGCATCCACAGTAAAAAGGGCAGCCTCTATGAAAAATCTTCTTGCTTGCCACTTCTGCTTTACTTTTTCACTCAGTACCCCACCCCTCCAAAAATTGAAAATGAGCCATTCTTTCTGCCATACTTCACCCTAAAAATGAAGTGATAAAAAAACAAGAACTGGGGCATGAATCTATGGAAAATGTGATAGAATAGAATCACTGTACCTCCATAGACACTCTCCTGCCCAGACTTTTGCATGAAAGAGAGAAATTCACAACACACAGGCAAATCAACATGCTAACTTATGTATCTACTAAGCACCAGGCACTGTGCTAGACATTGGAGTAAATACTCAGAATGCCAACAGGAAGAAGAAATTCATCATCCTCTGCCAGACCAGATCTATTTCATAATCTGCAGTGATACCATTTCCAGTCATCAGGACTAGAACCTCTGACTCATTCTTCCTCTTCATCTACCATATCCAGCCATACATCAAGTTCCACTGACTATGTTCCTTGTTCCTTATCTTTCCTTCCTTTCTTTTACTACCACCACCCTGATGCAAGTTCTCACCACTTCCTCCCAGAGATGTAAGCAGATTGGAATTCTGCCTCATCTCTCAATCCTGCTTCCAGGACACTGTACTATACTGTCTTCGTCCTGTCACTCCCCTTTAACAGAATTTTAGTAGCCCCTTATGTTTCTGCTCTATTTTTCATTGTCAAAGGAACAATCTCTGACTACTCACTGCACAAGAATGTTCAAGTCTCATCCCTCTGAAAAAAACTTCCTAAACATCCTAACCTCCCACACAACTCTTATAGAGGCTGACTTAGGAGCCTCTTCTTTATTCTCATGAGACTATGTATTATCCTACTATAATATACACATAATTTAGTAATTGCTGGGGCAATTCTCTCCAAAATATATGCACATCTAGACAATCTGTATTATATTGTTTACTTCAGTACTCAGCACAATTTGGAAACCATTCAATAAATGTCTGCTGGAACCAGTGAACCTTGTCTAAACTATAATGCCCATCTCTGAAGTTCCCTTAAAATCTTGGAAAATAGTTCTCACCCTTAGATACAAATCATAACCACCTAGGTATCTTCTTATTATTCATTTTTATTTGTTTGTTTGCTTTGGTTTATTTATTTAGTTTTTGCAGTGCTGGGGGAATCAAATCAAGGACTTGATGCATGCTAGGCAAGTATTCTACCTCTGAGCTATATCTCTGGCCTTTAGGTTTCTACTTAAATACTGGTGCCTACTCTCCACTATAAAATGCCTTTTTTTTTTCTCTTTCTAGAATATAGCCTTAGTATTCAAATTTTATTTTATTTTTTTAAATGCCACATCTAATGCTGATGAAGATTTCAGAACCATTAAAAAGAAAATATTCAAATAATTGTTAATCTGTGATTCTACTACTAAACTGAAGTCAAGAACTGCTAAATAATCTATATAACTTGCCTCAGAATCATGCCAATACACAGTTGAAAAAAATAATATAAACTATATTTATTAAGTAATCAAAACTACATTTAAATAATTACTTGACCAAACAACAAAGTTTATTGTTTATTCAGAATTTTGAAAAAAAACTATGTATTTTATGTATGTTACCTGTAATACTACATAATTAAGATGATCTATCAAAAGGTTCCACTGCAGTTATTTTGAAATTTCTTTCAATATAGAAAAATCATGCACTAAATAAGGAAACTAAATAATTTGCTCAAAATCTAAATGCAGAATCATAACAAGAGTTTTGTTTCCTAATTCCTAGCATACTGCTTTCTTATAGCATATCATGGTCTTGCTAGAAACTGGATATTAGATAAGGGGGATAAATGGCCAGATCCAGTAAGGCAAATCCTTCTCTAAGTGGGGTAAGATAAGAATAGTCAACTACAGAGATTAGGTAAAGGTAAATTCCAGAGCAGAATTATAGAATGTAAAAATGGCTGTTTCTCACACAGATATTTAAGCACAAGGCAATATATCAAGGGGTATGTTATGCGCCCAAGCACTGACAGACGCACAAAGCAACCAAGAACACTCACATGAAAAAATGAGCAAAGGAGAATATAAGCAAATGTGAAACAGTAAAAACAAACTGAATGAGATAACTGAAAATGAAGGAAAAGGCAGAGATATCAATTCCCAGATTCAAGATATCTAATGATTTGATCTATCTGGAGTCAGGGGATCTGTTATTTAGGGCCATGTCATTTCCTAAAATAACAGCTATTTAACTTTGGACAAGTCCTATAGATCTCTATTTCCCAATGTGTAGAATATAGTTAATAATCCATATGCAATAGCCCTAGAATTTGTGATAAACAATTATGATAACATGCAAGGTATTTTTAAAGTACGAAACATCTCACAAATGTCAGATGTTGTTATATTTAGTAAATAATCCAACAAGTAGCAGTTATATTTTATAATGCTGTAAAAGCACGTGAGTTTATTCTAACAAGAGGAATACCACAGACAATAGAAAGCACTAAGAGATAAACATGTAGAATTAAGAGAGAGAACAATCCACACATTGGTGAATTCCTGTCTTTAGAGATTTATAAAACACTATGTCTCTAGGAATTCTTTAGATATACTGTTGGTCACCTTATAGCTCTCATTTGGATTCAATTTTCTTACTCTGAAAAGATAAATTTGCCTCTTAACCCACTGAGATTCAGAAACAGATAAAGTCTTCTTCAAACTGCCTGATACTGTTTCATGAAACAGCAGACATCTTCAGTCTCAACCAGTCTACACTCAGAAGTGAAGAATGCCCATAGGGGGTTGTTCAGAGCCAGAGGTTATCAGAGTTTCTTTAGTCCACCCCACAGCCAAAGAGGACTGCAGTCTTATTTACAGGACCACTTTCTCCGGCTCAGATTAACGTTAAGCCTCAGGGCAGCGTGGCCAACCTCACAGGCATCCTCTGACAGCATTCCAAGGCACTGAAGGCCACACAAGGCAGTGACACTGACCATACCCAGAAGTGATATCTCCAGGCTCTCTGGTTGGCACCAGACAATCCTCTCTACTTGGCCAGCCTAGGCACAATCTCAGAAACAAAGCAGGCACAGTTTGGCAATGAGTGAAATGACATTTGACAACTCCTGCTGAAGAATCTAGAAGTCAATCTTGAAAACAAAACACCATCTATTAGGGTACAATTTACCTGCTTCTTAACTTAGTTGTAAATGTGCCTTTTATCATAGGTATCAAGCGATATTGATACGAGCTACATGCTTTGCCCATCTGCCTTTGTGTCCAAGTCAGCCTTAGGAGACTGGCAGCTGTGGAATTTGGTAAGTTTACCAATAAGAGCCTCTCTGTGATCTCTCTGTCAATCTCCCTCTGTCTCAGTTGTCTTGATACATATTTTATGCTTCAGTTTACAGAGTCATGGTTCCATATTCATGATTTTAATAACTGGAAGTAAGAACTCCAAGTTTGTACAAGTAACTCCTATCTACCTGGATTCATCCATCCCTTCCTCCCTCTCTCCTTTTCTCCCTCCCTCCTTTCCTTCCTTCCTTCCTTCCACATCTCAAGCCCTCTCTGATATTTCTTTATAACAATGATTTCCTCTACCAACTTCTACCATTAAATATGCCAATATAAATCACTGTTAAATCATAAACCAAGTAAGACATAAAAGATATTTTAAAATGCACACTAAAAGTGATTTGGGAAACTCTAAAATACATGTGACCTGCATGGTTTTGAGAAAAGTATACTCAAACAGAAAGAATGATAACTACCTACCCTTATAAGATCAGCCACGCTAGCTTTGATTTTTAGAAAGCAAGCTATTAGGGTGAGGAATGAAGCTCAGTGGTAAACTGCTTACCCACTATACACTTGGCCCTGGGTTTGATCCCCAGTATAATCAATGAGGCAAATTATTAAAAAGATATAGAATTATAGGCCTGTTCTAAATAAAGTCAAGTTGAACAGATTAAATACACATCCTAACAGCTAGGTATACATAAAATACTCAAAGCAGAACTGCCAACATAATAGCTATTGCGTATTGATTCACATAAGAAATCAATGTACAATGTAGAAAATTGCAAAATACTCAAAATAAAGAGAGATAGGTTAGTATTTTCTCTACTCAGTTAAGCCTGCCTCCAAAACTTACTTGAATCCTTCACCCTGGACCCCTTGTGCTACCTACATACACACACACTTCTTATAGCATTCTGGACATAATAGAGCACCAAATATAGCATAAGAATCCACCAACAAAAACCAAGGGCACATCATTGGCTTCATAATTTTCTTTAAAGGGGTGAGCTTAAAAGAATTAACAATTCCTTGATTATATCAGTTTCTTTCTTTGCTAAAACTGAAGCATTGAGCGTGACTCTGGCCAGGAAAAATAAATAAATAAAAATCAATTTTAAAATAAGAGTCCAAAAGGATCCCAAATAATCTAAAGAGAAAAAGATGGCAGGAGGTCTATATTTTTATTAAAAAAATATTCTAATAGGTTGTGCTTTCAAATTTCACTTTTTATTTTTAAAATCACAGTAACACACAATAAAAAGTTTAAATAAATTTCACAAGGCTCTTAAATAAAATGCTTTTCTAATTAAAACCAACTATAATAAATCTCCATTCCTTTCTACATTTTAAAGCACAGAAAAAAACATGCAAAAATGTTTAAACTCCTTGAATTTAAAACAATATACAATCTTCTCTTTTATATTCTCTGAACATAGCCTTTAGCCAGGCTAACCAGTTTTGTCATGTAGACTATATGCAAGATATAATTTGGCCCCTTACCAGTTCAAATATCTTTGGTAATTAGAAAACAATGTTTCATTTATCTGATTGCATTCGAGTCTGCTGAACTATATTTTTCCCTTAAGAATTCCTTCTAAAAATCAGGCTTTAGATATGTGTCCTATCTACAATTTTCACATCATGGTTTTAGTATTTAAAATTCAGTGAAAATCCACTACAGGCTAACATTAAAAACTAAAGTATCAGAAAACCATTACATTGTGAATACATGGCCTAAAGGTTTAACAGTGTTGCCAAAAATATTTGTATATGAGGGCTAGGGATGTGGCTCACTGGTACAGCAGCACATGCTTAAGCATGCCCAAGACACTCGATTTGATCCTCAGCTTAAAAAAATAATAACAAACAAAAAAACAAATAAAATATTTGGACATGAAATGTGTCTACAAAATACACATATAAGTATCTCACTTCATATTTCAATGGGAGCTGTTAATTATCCTACATAAAAGTTAGGATATAGGTAAGATGAAGGTTAATGACAAATACAAAGGAATAAAAGACTCATATTGAGACCATTTGCACACTTACTATTATTAGTTTATAACCACTATGTATTGAGAAAATATTATTTGACACATAATAAAGAACTTTCTCTTATTCATTCTTTCATTCACTACAAAAGCCAACAAAGTAAATACTATTCTGTCCACATTTTACAGCTGAAGTGACTTGCTCAAGGTCACACATTCTTAAGTGGCAGAGCCAGTACATGAACCCAGGCAATCTTACTCTGAAGTCTTCCCTTCTTAGGACTCCCTTGCAGTACCATTGGAGCTTTAGTATAGAGGGCACATGCCTACCAAAGAATTTCACACATTTGTGCCTCATTTTCACTATTTGCTCAATGTCCCATGTTGTTCTATACAATTAATATGAACAAATAAAACATAAAGAGAATAAATTGTGTTTAAAAATTGTTAGCTAAAAAGAGACCCTTAAACGGTAACACCCATCCAAAATTCTGTCTTATGTATGATTCAGTTTCAGGCAAATCATCAAAAACAAACAAATAAAAACCAAAATAGTTCCCCTCCTTTGTAGTTATAACAACAAAATTAGAAGAAAAGTTTTTACAGGGAAGAAGTTAATCATTCAGGAAATGAATAATTCACCTAGGATAGATTTTTTTTTCCCAAAAACAATGTCACAGTAAATTTTTAATGATTCAGTAAGTTCAGTTAGTAGATCATGGGGCCTTCTAAGTTTTTCTCCATTCTCTAGTTATTTCCTTCCTTCCTTCCTTCCTTCCTTCCTTCCTTCCTTCCTTCCTTCCTTCCTATTATTATTTTTGCCCTTGATTTCTGGCTCCATCTAAACAGAGTTTTCTTGTGCATTAGTACTGTGAAGGTATAAGAATCAGGACTGCACTGGATCCCACACCATGGAGGAAGATATTTTCAGCTTTCTTGAAAGTCTACAATCTTTATTTTTGGAAATGGAATACTGACTAAGCAACTGGCTGATTTTCCAAAGACCTCCTAGAGTTTGGAAGTAAAAGAAAGATAAATAGTGACTTATCAGTGAGTTAATTTACGGTGCTCAATTTTAGAGCATTTTAAAGTTTCAATATGTGACTAAATCTTTACAGACTAATAGTCATCTTTCTGATGGCACCATTTTCAGAGATCATATATTTAGCATGTTCCTTCCTTCAACAATTCCATTTACAGAAACTTACTATATTGTACCAAATAATTCTAACATATCTTATCTAACAATAGCTAAACCAATCATTATTTCTACCTCCCTGAAGCTATCTTCAACTCTACTGCTCAAAAGTGTCAAATCAGTGTTTTGTCATTCTATAAATAGTTCTGTGGACAGTGTGTTAATAGAAGATAAATGAAGTCAGATTAAAATGCTAAGGAGGCAAATCATCTTAAAATTCATTCGGAAGTCATAAAAAGGAATTTTAGAACCAGAGGTTAATTTGGGATTATGAAATTTTGTTTTTCCCAGCTCAGTGTTATTCTCTTCAGTTCAAGGAACAAGCAAATAA